>NC_134353.1:789335232-789707732 GCF_048569485.1 Anomaloglossus baeobatrachus
GAAAAGACCAAAAAAGTGCCGCAGTCAGAGTACCCAGTCAAAAATGAAAATAAATGTCAAAGTCATAAAGTGCAAGTGCATACAACTATGCCAAATTCAAAGGGACTCATGTGCAGCAGATTGCGGTCTCATACAATACAGTGCAAATACTACAAGGACAACACCAAATACATGATCAGTTATAAAGTGCACATACCCACAAGGAACAGGATCACCACCAACGCGCGTTTCGCGAAGGTACTATTGCTTTCTCAAGGAGGAAACCCTACTGGCATTGTATACCCGGTGGCTATAAATAGCCCCATGGTAATTAACTAATCAAATCAGGTGCACAGGCACAGGAAAAGGAAGAGGTATAATACAACAAATAGAAACGCCCATGAATGATCCTAATAGGATGTTTAGTATGATGGATAAGATCAGGCACCAATAAAGAATCAACAAGAGTCGCACAGAGGAGTAATGTACATAAACATTCAGAAAATTAAAGCGCATACTACCTATCATAGTATGGTATAATGATAGTATTACATTATATAGTGTAGGAGCTGTAAATGTTAACACTGTATAAATCGTAACACAGGAAATGCCCAGTAACTTAAAAGTCCTGCCCTGCGTCTGTGCATAGGGAGGCTGTATCGTCAGGGACGCATAACCCCGTAATACCGGAAGGGACCGGGCTTCTGAAAGTCCCGCCCCCAGCTGTGCATGGAAGGAGCGTAGTATGCCGGAGAATTATGTTCCCGGCAACAGGACGATCCGTCCATGCACAAAACTTGGTAGGGCAGGAGTAATCGTGCAGGACGTGATTCAGGAAGTCCCTGAAGTCTGGACGTTCCGCCCCCCGGCCGCGCGTGGAAGAAGCATGTGACGCCGGGGACACGTCACCCCGGCAACCACACGATCCAATCCAAAGCACAGCCTGACAGGGCAGAAGACGTCACAGACAGAGGAGGTCCCAGAAACACCGCCCGTGGTTGCATAGACTGGGGAAGATAAGGTAGAAAGAAAGTTTCCCCACACAAACCGGTGTATCCATATAGTGAAAGGATATGAAGCAGATAACTCTGCCAATAAGGAGGCCCCCATAATCCCACCAATCCCCAATAGGGGGATAAGAGTATATAATACAAGGACAAAATCCAAATGATGGCCACATAATTATGCAGGGACAATATTAATTAAGGGGCAACACACCCTATACAATATATTGGATCGATCAGGAGTGCATAGGAACACTTATCAATAATATAAATTATGCTGTGTCAGTGGGAATAATAACTATCCTAATATAGTTCAGTTAGTGAGGTACAAAAGGTAAAGAGGGGCCAGTAACAAGATTATATAGTTAAAACTCGATGCGAATGGACCAGTCCCATACCCAGTAGGACCCACAGCGGGGAGATGGCACATTACCCTAGGTACGCGTAACCAAAAGGGCAAACGAGCCAGTCCCCAAAGTGGACCACCAACAATAAGGACGTCAATAAGCATCAGAGTCGAAAAATAAACCCTGATTATATCCTAGTATAATATCATAAACAATTTTTCTCAAAAGGGCGGAAAAATGCCCTAATCCACTGACACAGCATAAAAAAAAACGTCTACCAAAGGCTTCCTCGACTTTCTCTTCCCTTACAACAAGCATGGTAAACAAAATACACATGTTACATAACAGGCAACCACAACGTCCATGTCTGGGCAAAATGACAGGAACAATTATTCTTTTTTTGAACTTCCGTCCGCAGGATTAAAAGATGATAATGTAGACTGGATGCACAAAACTCAAGGACCTCCAATGGTTGAGGAGGGCTGATCCTGGATTCTTACGATGTAAAAACAGTATGTCAACAGGCGACTCTAATAGACACAAATGAAAGGACACAATGAGTACACAAAACATATACAGATATACATGCCAGGAAAAAGGAATAAATTAAAGGTAGAAAAGACAAACAACCATTAAAATTTTTTTTAAAATTTAAAAGACCAGATGATAAGAGGAGCAAATATATGTAGGAACTGAAAATGGTATGAGTGCCCTATAAGAATGGAACAAAACTGATGTTTTCATTTAACCCCGCAGGAGTCAGAGTACCAAGGGTGGTTATCCATCGAGCCTCAACCTGGGCCAAGCGTTTCTTAAGGTCACCACCCCGGGACCCACCACGAAGAACATCAATTCCTCTAACCTTAAGGCCAGAGGGATCACACTTATGAAATCTCCTAAAGTGCCGTGGGAGTGTCTTTAGGAGACTTTCATCCAATATATCAGATGCAGCACGGATATCACGGACGTGCTCCCTGGTGCATACCCGCAACTCACGTGAGGTGAGGCCTATATACACCAGAGAGCACGGACAAGTTGCATAGTAAATTACATGCGTAGTGGTGCATGTGATATGATGTCGTATATTCAAAATCCGCGTGCCATCAGATGATGAAAAAGTCGTGGCACAAAGGATATTTGGACATGCAACGCAGCGCCCACAAGGAAAACATCCCTGTGCTGGGCCACGGGTACCGAAAGGATTAGAAGGAGGAGGTATATAATGACTCCTTACCAAGATGTCACGGAGATTTTTAGCTCGACGAGCCATCATAAGGGGGCCTGGAGGGAGTATATCTGCCAGGATTGGATCTGTGCATAGAACAGGCCAGTGTCTCTTGAGGATATCACGCATCAACTGCCATTGACTGTTGAAGGTCCCTATAAAACGAATAGGGAGATCAATATGTGTTTGTTGTTGTTTACACTTATATTGAAGCAGCTGAATCCTAGGGGTATTCTTAGCTCGTAAATAACCCTTTTTAATACAGCGATTGCTATATCCGCGATCCTGGAAGCGACGTCTGAGTTCTATGGCCTGTTGTTCAAAAGCTTGGTCAGAGGAGCAGATCCGCCTGATCCTTAAGAACTGACCGGTCGGGATGGTGTGTACAGTAGCAGAAGTATTCACTGAAGATGCATGCAGCAGGGCATTGACTGAGGTGGATTTACGATACATACTCGTCTGTATGGATGATAAAGAGTCCACCTCGATGTTAATATCAAGAAAGTCAATGCACCTGCTGCTATGTTTGTATGTAAGTTTAATATTGAAATCATTAGTATTCAATTCAGTCATAAACTCATCAAGCTGCTCAACTGTGCCCTGCCAAAAGAATAAAACGTCATCGATATATCTGAACCAGCACTGCACATGGGAACTGGCACCAATGCCCCCGTCGCCGAACACCAACCTCTCCCACATACCGAGGAAGAGGTTGGCATACGCGGGGGCACAGGCCGCCCCCATGGCAGTGCCACGCTGCTGCAGATAGAAAAAATCTTTAAAAATAAAAAAATTGTGTGTAAGGGCAAAGTGGAGCAGCTCGAGGATGAACATGTTCAACCCGCCATCACGACCACCCATCTCAAGAAAAAGGCGGACCGCCCTCAGACCATCAGAATGTGATATACATGTGTAGAGACGCTCCACGTCTGCTGTCACAATAAGCATATCATGATCCATAAAGATGCCGTCAATCCTCCCGAGGACATCCGTCGTGTCACGGACATATGAGGGTAAGGTTTCCACAATAGGCTTAAGATGGTAATCAATAAATTTGCATATTGGGTCACACAAACCCTCGATGACGGACACGATAGGACGCCCCGGGGGATTCAAGGCATCTTTATGGATCTTTGGCAGCAGGTAAAAAGTTGGTGTCTTAGGATACTTCGTGGAGAGCCCCTCCATCATTTTTTTATTAATAGTGCCATTCTCAAATGCCGCCTCCAGGATTTTGGACAAATCCAAGGAAAATCGCTGTAAAGGGTTGTAATGCAATCTCAAATAGGTGTCTTTATCACGAAGCTGTCGAAAAGCTTCCTTTTCATAGTTTTCCACTGCCCAGATCACAATATTCCCCCCCTTGTCCGCTGGCTTGATGACGATGTCCTTATAATTACTCAATTCAATGAGTGCAATTCTTTGTTTATGGGTTAAATTATCACCATGTCTCCTAATGGAAATTTGTTTGAATTCATCAGTCACCAATTTGGTGAAGACATCGACAGCAGGACATAGCGACAAGGGGGGAAACCTGGTAGATCTGGGCAGTAGTGACCTGGGAAACACACCTGTAGAGACACTGGACTGTTCGAGCAGAAGATTTTCCAAAACCTGTAATGCCTCTTGTTCAGCCGGGCTATCCAAACCACTGTTCTCTCGTTTATGGTGAAGTTTTTTAAGAATTATCTTACGTGCGAATAGTTGCATATCTTTCAAGGCTGAAAAAAGTCAAATGGGTTAGTTGGAGAAAAAGTTAAACCCCTGGCCAGGACATCCAATTGGGCATCTGAGAGTGTGCGTGAGGAAAGATTAATCACCTGTAGTTTACTTTTTCTTCCTTGTTTGTCATTTTGTTTAGTAGATGCTTGTTTACTACGAATAGCCTTCACTCGGGCTCCGACTAGAGATGAGCGAACCGGTCCCAGCTCGGCTCGAGGTTGGTTCGCCGAACGGAGGTCCCGTTCGAGTTCGGTTCATCGAACGTTCGACGAACCGAACTCGAGCCAATAGGAAACAATGGCAGGCAATCACAAACACAGAAAAACACCTAGAAAACACCCTCAAAGGTGTCCAAAAGGTGACAAACAACTCACAACACAACACAAACACATGGGAAAGTGACAAGGACATATACTCATGCGAAAACAAAACAGCTGGACAAGGAAAAAGAGGAGGACACACAGATATATGAGTATATGCAAGGAAACATCGATTCTATTATTGTGCAACTTGAGCCCTGCTCATTTTAGGCTTCCAATCTGGATAAATTGCCTGAGCTCGCCACGTACGCCTTGGGGATCTTGTCATGTCCTGCAGCCAGCGTTCTCTCGGAACCTGTCTTCAGTGCTGCTGGTGGTCTGCTGGCAGATAAGCACACGCGTCTGTCCACTGACAATGTGGACATGGCTCTCAGAGGACTTTTCTTCCCCTGGGTCAGCCAGGGGACGGGAAAGGCACGCGTATTTTTGAGAGTGCTTTATGCAAAGCATCTTTTTCTTTTTCAAAAGGGGGCTCAACCGATGCCAGTCAAGTGGGGTGTGTGTGGCCCAATTAGTGGCAACGAGGGAGACTGTGGTTGGAGTCCCCTCGCTGTGTTTCTAAAAGAACCAAGATGAACAAGTCATGGCTCTCAGAAGACTTTTCTTCCCCTGGGTCAGCCAGGGGACGGGAAAGGCACGCGTATTTTTGAGAGGGCTTCATGCAAAGCATCTTTTTCTTTTTCAAAAGGGGGGTCAGCTGATGCCAGTCAAGTGGGGTGTGTGTGGCCCAATTAGTGGCAACGAGGGAGACTGTGGTTGGAGTCCCCTCGCTGTGTTTCTAAAAGAACCAAGATGAACAAGTCATGGCTCTCAGAGGACTTTTCTTCCCCTGGGTCAGCCAGGGGACGGGAAAGGCACGCGTATTTTTGAGAGTGCTTCATGCAAAGCATCTTTTTCTTTTTCAAAAGGGGGGTCAACTGATGCCAGTCAAGTGGGGTGTGTGTGGCCCAATTAGTGGCAACGAGGGAGACTGTGGTTGGAGTCCCCTCGCTGTGTTTTACATGCTTTTAGAAGGGCAAGACATGGCTTGGAGGTTGACTTTCAGCATCTGCAAACTGTTGGCTACCAAAATGCTGCCTTTCCAACACCTGTGGTTATAGACAATGAGGAACATACTGATGAAGATGAGACGCAGATACCCGATTGGGATGACAACTGAAATATTCGGTCAGGGCAAGAAGAGGCTCGGTCTGAGGGGGAGGGGAGTGCAAACACAACAATTGATGATGAAGTTCTAGATCCCACCTACTGTCAACCCACAGTCAGACACTCGAGGAGGTCAACAGAGGCGGTGGAGGAGGATGCAACCGACGACGAAGTTACCTTGCGCCTTCCTGGACAGAGTCGGAGCACTGGTAGCACGTCTACAACTGCATCCTCAGCCACCACTCTGCCTCTGAGCATTATTCGGGGTGGATCAACAGGTCGCATGGCCTCTAAGCCTTGCCTAGCCTGGTCCTTTTTTGACATAGAAAAAGATCGCCCAAATTATGTGATCTGTAAAATTTGTCATGGTTCTCTTAGTAGAGGTCAAAACCTCAGCAGTTTGACAACTTCTTCCATGAATCGTCACATGAATACATATCATATGGCCCGGTGGGAAGCTCACCGTGCTGCAATGCGGCCTAGCGGAGCGAACCATCCACCGCCTGCCCCTTCCAGTGCATCCGCGCGCTCGTCATCTTCTAGGACTGTGGGGACAGCTGTCACACCTGTTTTTCCACCCACAACTTCCACCACTGTAACCGCAACAGGCAGTTTGCTTGGTAGGTCGTCAGTTGGTTTGGAAGGGGAAACAAGTACGTGTGTACAGCTCTCTCAGACATTGATAGCACCAACGTTGGATGAAGGCAACATCATGTCTCCGCCTGCACTTTCCTCACAAACCTGCATTTTTCCAGGGACACCCTACTCAACACCGTCTACACACAGCAGCCAGATCTCTGTCCCTCAGATGTGGTCAAATAAAAGGCCACTTCCTGCGACCAATGACAAAGCTAAGAGGTTGACTCTATCCCTCTGTAAGCTGTTGGCTACCGAAATGCTGCCTTCCCGCCTAGTGGACACACAGGATTTTAGAGACCTTATGTCTGTCACTGTGATCCAGTACAAGATGCCCAATCACCACTGCTTCTCCAAGAACAGCATGCCCGCGCTACACCAGCATGTCGCACACAACATCACCACTTCCTTGAGAAAATCTGTGTGCGACAGGGTGCATTTCAACACAGATACTTGGACCAGTAAGCATAGACAGGGTCATTACATGTCACTGACTGGGCACTGGCAAACTATGGTGAGAGATGGAGAAGGGTCTGCTGTCCAAGTCTTGCCGTCCCCACGAGTTGTTTCAATCCTTCTTCTGTATGTAGAAGTTAATACACTGCTTCTGCCTCTTCAACCTCGTGTGGGTCCTCCACCTTGGCGCAAACCCTGTGTGGTCAGGCCACCCTTCCTTGTAACTGCGCACAAGGAATACCACACACCTCCTTACTATGCTGGCAGCAGAGCTCAATGCCATCAGGCGGTCAAAGGTTTACTTTGAAATGTATGGGAAATGTGAGTCACACCGCTGAGAAGTTGTGGACGGTTAGCTCTGGAGACCGAGTTTCATCAATGGTTGTCTCCACTCAACCAGCAGCCAGGGAAGGCCGGGTGCGACAATGATGCAAACATGGGTGCGGCCCTTCGCTGTGACAATGTGACACACATGGCTTGTGTGGTTCACGTGTTGAACCTGGTTGTCCAGCAATTTTTAAAGCACTATCCTGGCCCACATGGCCTTCTGCAGAGAGCACGGTGTAACGCCTTCCTTGATCCACACACTCAGATGGGCTGTTAATGATAGGCTAGAGGGAAGCCACTCACCAAGTAGGACCCCTAGAACCCTGAAACCCTAAAACCCCTATACAGGGATTAGGAATTACACAGGGCCCAAGGTGATCAATACCTGTGGAAGGCTGCATTTCCAGAGAATAGTAGTCAGGCAGGGTCAAAACATTAATTGAGGAACAGGAACAGAATGGGACGGCCAGGACTTAATCAGAAAACAAGCAGAGGTGAAATGCGGATCGGCCAACAAGGTACATAAACAGCAAGCAGGAAAAGTAGTCAGGTAACAAGCACACAAAATCATAAAACTGAACTGGGGGTAAAATTAACCAGAGGTTCATAGCTATGTCTGGCAGTGGTCTGCAGACAGGATGGGCATAAAAAAGGGTGTGGTGTCTTCCCATTGGTTGTAGCTGTATGATGGTATTTCATCTGTGAGATACCCACCAGCTACATTCAGCCAGAGATTCTGCATCTGTCAAGGTAATGCAGCCCAGTGTGTGAGCATAACCTGCGTCCACCTGCGCCGCTGGCATCGACTCCTCTCCCATCATCAGCACTATTCATGAAAGGAACACGTTGTCACCTGGCGACCGGAGTACAAATTGACGGAGCGGACTCCGTTGGTGACTTAACAGCCGTGTGCGGCAATGATGCAAACCTGGCTGTGGGCCATCAGCAGGGCAATGTGACACACGTGCCTTGTATGGCTCACGTGTTGAACCTAATTCTCCATCAATTTTTAAAACACCATCACGGCCTACATGGCCTTGTGCAGCGTGCACGCTCGCTATGTGCTCACTTCCATCGTGCGCACACAGCAGCTCAACAACTTTTGTCGCAACAGAAGTCTTTAGGTCTGGTGGTTAAACGCCTGAAATGCGATGTGCCCACACGCAGGAATTTGAATCTGCACATGTTGCAGCGTTTGTGGCAGCACCGCCGAACCCTGCTGCAATACGTTATGACATATAGCCTGGCCTAACTTGATCCAGAGGTGGTGCAGATCACGCTGCTGGAGTGGTGTCAGATCAAGGACCTATGCACCCTGCTACACAGTTTACAAATGTCGACGAAGATGTTTAGCACTGGCAATGTCATTCTCAGCGTGACAATTCTGGTCATCTACATGATGGAGCGCACTGTAATTATTATTCGGAGTCAGGTGTTGGGACAAGAGGAAGGGGAGGAAGTACAGGAGGAGTCATATGCGGAAGGGATAACAAGATCTACGAGGTCCAGATGGTCAGCGGCACCTAAGCGGCAGTCATGGTGAGGGAGAGTGATTAACAAGGGTGCATAGTATCAGCAAAAAGTGTTGAGGAAGGTGCAGGAGCCAATGAAGAAATGGAGGACGAACTTGCGATGGGCATGGAAGACTCAGCAGATGAGTGAGAGCTTGCTCACATTTCGGTTGTGCGAGGTTGTGGTGAGAGGGCAGAGGAAGGAGGCACGATTCTCACCTCTCTGCCACCAACACACCAAGGACTTGGTCCTCCTGGATGCACAAGACACATCAGCGGCTTCTTGCTGCACTACCTACAACATGACCCTCGGATTGTACGAATTCAAAGTAATCCAGAATACTGGGTTGCCACACTGTTACATCCCCGGTACAAGACAAAATTTGGCAAAATAATTCGTGCCATAGAAATGGACGCACGTATACAGGAGTATCTGCAGAATGTGGTACGCAATCTTAGATCTACTTTCCCACTAAACACCAGTGCTGCACAGAGTGAATCTCAACGCTTTGTCATGGATAGGAGGAAATGGTCTTTTACTTGTCCACATCTGAGGGACCGAGGGCTGGCTGCTGTGCTGAGATGGCGTTGAGTACGGTGTCCCTGCAGAGTTGCACTTTTGTTCATATACCAAAATGAGTTGAAAAAGGACAGATGCTGGTGGAAAGGGGAACAGGTGTGTTGGAAAGGGGAAATAAGTTTTGGTCCGTGGATTTGGTGGTTAAGCAACAGTAACATTTGCTGAAGAAACACCATCTGTTACAGTGGGACTGGCAGATTTGGATAAAGTGTTATATACTATGTTACCGCTATATAACGTAAATTAATAAGAAAAGAAAGAGAAAGGTATATATCACCTTCAGCAGTCAGTGTCCACCGTGCTCCCAGATGGAAAAGGAGAGGTTGGCAACTGGAAGGTTTGGTGGAGGATACAGAGCTGTGTGGCTATGAAACTAATAGTATCCTGAACCGAGTTAGACGCCATTCGGATCTGGAGACTGGGAGCCCTGTTAGCGTCACAGGGTCCACATGCCCACCCAGCCCAGGAACTCCCTGTTAACCACACAGGGGCCATTGAGTACGCTGACTGTGTGCGTAGGGGCCACACCTGTGGACAGCAGGCGCATCAGCAGCAGCAGCAGGCCTGTTAATGCCACTGGGCTGCACAAGCAGGACTGGTAGGACAGGAGCTGGTCTTAACCATTCTGCGTTACCAACTGTGGTGGTGGCCTGCATCCACCACCCTATCCCTGCCTACCTCTGGCCTAAAGCCGCAATGGGTTCAACACATGGAGGTGTGCTCTTTCGGAGCATAATAGAAGACTGCGCACCTCCTTGTTGGCTCCAGCCCCTTTTATAACCTGGGTCCGCCCCAAACCAGGGTGAACCACAATGCACCTCCTGGAGACAAAAGTAGAGTGACACGTCATGAGTGGCATAAGTAGCATCCTATTTGGAACCGCAACTTCAATGATGACCTCATGGCTGCCATGACCCAAACACCTCACCAGTCATCGTCTGATCATCAATAATGCGGTGACAAGTCATAGGGGTGGGCCTCTGCAAGCCATTTGGGAGGACAGCTGATGCCCTGTGGTCTATATGGGACCCCCACATCAGGGGCAGGGCCCAAGAGTTCATTACCGTACCTAGTCTCTGATGCAGTAAGTTCCTGAGCATGCTCAGTAGCATGAAATACAGTCTCTGAAAAAAGACTATCAGCTTTAGCATGGTGTCTAGGCACAAAACAGGACTTAGACCCGGCACGGAATGCAAGCACCTGTGCAAAGAGGCTTTTCACACTTAGTGTGGGAGCATGCGCTGTATCCCGAAATGAAGACTTAGCGTCAGGAATAACACAGTCAGGCTGAGCATACTCACTAGGCGAAACACTGTAATTAGGCTGCAGCTGGGGTAAATCGGCACACGCATGCGCACTAGCTGCCTCTCCACACTTAGACGTGGAGGGGAAATTGCTCTTGGAGATGCTGTCTATGAAAAGAAGGAAAAGCTAAAGGAAGCCTGACTTTCTATCCCTCCGAATTATGAAATGCAGCAATGAATTCCATGAGTTTGCTATAACATTAGCGTAGCAAAATGTGCATGAGGGTGTCATGTAGAGGTGCTATAAATAGCTTGTCACCAGTGGGGCACTAATGGAATACAACAGCCAGTTCTATGATGCCACAAAATGGCAGTATTTTTTGCTATCATTATAGCTCATTAAAAACAGAGCAGGAGGGTGTCATGCAGAGGTGCTGCACATAGATTTGCACTAGTGGGACTATACAGAAGTCCAATAGCCACGTTTAGGATGCCACTAGGTACAGTGAGTGTTTGCTAGTATAATGGCTTAGTTAAAAAAAGGTGGAGTGTGCAATGCAGGCAGAGGTGCTGCAAATATCTTTACAATAGTGTGAATAGACAAAAGTCCAATAGCCACGTTTAGGATGCCACTAGGTACACTGACTGTTTGCTAGTATAATGACTGAGTTAAAAAAAGGTGGAGTGTGCAATGCAGGCAGACGTGCTGCAAATATCTTTACAATATTGTGTATAGACAAAAGTCCAATAGCCACGTTTAGGATGCCACTAGGTACACTGACTGTTTGCTAGTATAATGGCTTAGTTAAAAAAAGGTGGAGTGTGCAATGCAGGCAGACGTGCTGCAAATATCTTTACAATAGTGTGAATAGACAAAAGTCCAATAGCCACGTTTAGGATGCCACTAGGTACACTGAGTGTTTGCTAGTATAATGGCTTAGTTATAATGAGTTGGAGTGGGCAATGCAGGTAGAGGTGCTGCAAATGTCTTTGCACTAGTGTGACTATAGCAAAGTCCAATAGCTACGTATAGGATGCCACTAGGTACACTGAGTGTTTGCTAGTATAATGGCTTAGTTATCATGAGTTGGAGTGTGCAATGCAGGCAGACGCGCTCTGCAAATGTCTTTGCACTAGTGTGACTATAGCAAAGTCCAATAGCCACGTATAGGATGCCACTAGGTACACTGACTGTTTGCTAGCATAATGGCTTAGTTATGAGTTGGAGTGTGCAGAGGACAGGAGGGTACAGTGCCAGGATTTTGGGGCTCTGGATAGAGGAATGGAAGCCTGCCTTTCTATCCCTCCTAATAGGGAAATGCAGGGAGGAAATCCCTGACCTTGGCTACACAGACGCTGGCGCTGTTTTCAGGACCTGTCACCTTAACTCTGACCCTGCCGGTTTGAGCCCTTAAAAGGACTGCTAGAAAGTGCTCTCCCTAAGCTGTCCAGCGCTGTGTATGGAGCGCATACAGCTGTATCAGCGATAGGACTCAAGACGGAGCTGCGACAGTGATGTCTGACACCAAAGACGCAGAAGAGATAATGGCGTCCTGGAGGAAAATGTCCGTTTTTATAATGCAGGGACATGTGACATGGACATCCTATCACACATGCCGTTGCTTCTCTGGCTAAAAGTCCACTTAGCTGTGTGTGTGTCTGGGATTGGCTGACATGCTGGCCCGCCCCACAAGACGCGCGCGCTTAGGGAAGGAAGACAAGAAAAAAAAAAAAAAATGGCGATCACCATTATAGAAACAGCAGTGATCTGAAGGCGCTGTTCACGCACACTATACACTGAAATGTCATAATAGTGTGATTCACAGAGTGACTTACACTATTACAGCAGAAACCAAGCTAGGATTTAGCTGTTTTTTTGCTGCTAGAACCGTTCTCGAACGTTTCTAGAACTATCGAGCTTTTGCAAAAAGCTCGAGTTCTAGTTCGATCTAGAACATGCCCCAAAATCACTCGAGCCTAGAACTGGAGAACCACGAACCACGAACCGCGCTCAACTCTAGCTCCGACACTCTGTTCTGACTCACACACTCCACTCGATGCCCCAGAGGATGAACCACCAGCAGACGCCAAAGATGACATAGATACTGACTGTCCGCGAGATAGAAACTTGGTTCGATAGCCCGGACGTGGCCTAGAGTGCCACCTATAGACTGTGGTGTTATTATAGTCCAACAGGTCTCTATTATACTTTTTCATTTTTTGACCGCTAATCTCCTTTTCAAGTTTAGAAATCTCATGCTCAATCTCCGCATCCATCTTGGTAATCCTTTCAGCTGTACATTTATCCTTAATCAGTTGTTCCAATTCTTCCAATTCCGTCTCCATAGAGGATAAGGAAGTGCTATTATGGTCCCTGAGTAAGGACAGGAACCCCCTAGAGCAAGCATGAGCCAGAGACTCCCACTTCTCCCGGAAGGAGGGATCCTCCACCGGGAAGGAGGGGAAGATCTGGACACGCAGCCCACGGGGGATCATGTCTCCATCCAAGTATCGTGTGAGTAGGGCTCGGTTCCAACATATTTTCAACCTCTTTTTAAGAAGTTCTTTATATTTAAAAATTGTGGTTTCATAGTTAGGGGGATTAACATCACTGGTCGTGCTGTTGCGATGCTCACTCATAGCGTCATCAAAACGTGCGTGCCACGCCCGGTCGCGGGCACGAAAGTCCATACTCAATTGAGAGGATACTGTGAGAAACACAGAAAAGTAAATTATGACAATTCTCAATAGATGAGCCATATGTTGTTCACGCTGTCGGTATGTATGTACCCCGACAGGGTGCATGCACTACTCGTACAATATACAAGAAACACGAGATACAACGAGTATATATGCAATAGAAATATTTTTATTAATATGAAAGAGACATACGCAACATAACATAGATTATTAAAAACAACTACCAATAATCAAGGGGGGCACATGATATATGATGTGTAGTTTTTTTATTATTCGGGGTTGTCCATGTATAGGCCAGACTCAAGACAGATGGAAAAATGTAATAAAACTGAGCCTGAGTGTTCGGGAACTGTGTTGTAATACTGTACTAGTGTTGAAGATCTGTTATGATGGAAGTGGTAGTCAGTCTATGAATAATAATCCAAATATTCATGAAATAGGGAAGTGCTGAAGCTGCATAGTTAATTCCATTACATTTTTTGTACTGTCATTGGCTTATTACCAGGATTAGCTGTTACCTGCTCTGTGAATCTGTCATGCATCAGACGTCTGCTTACTATAATAACAATTATCAGCAGACTCTCTTCTGTGGTCCCCTCAGATCCAATGCTCCCCTACCTGCATCATTCTTTGGCCTACAAAAGTAATGAAAGCATCAGTAATAATTATAGTATGTGCGACATAACCAACCAAATGTTTTATCTGCATTAGCAACACCTGATGCACTGCAGTAAACAGAGATGCACTAGCTGAAGAGCCACATATAATCATAAGTAGACTGTGTCCTTTCTCAGCCAGACTTATGGGTCAACAAGTTGGACAAGTGCCAAGAAGTAGCCCAGTGTGCTATAGGTATAATGTCATATTTAGCCTTCAGTATAATATTTGAGCAGGTGTTCAACATGGTCAGTGGCTTTGTCACACCCAAGTGTCTAAATTATCTCCTTCAAGGGTGGAAATCCCTATATTTGTCAAAATGAATAATGTGTGCATCAGTGCCAACTCTCATTCACCTGTGGCTGATGACACTAATTAAATTAGCTGTTCCATCTACATATCCATTGTCAGTCTTTTACTACATCATTCTGCTGCTATCAGTGGCGATTGCTACTGCTCCATCCTGGTAAACATGTACCCCATTCTGGTATATATGACCCTCAGCCAAATAAATATGTCCCCGTTCTGTTATATGTGTTCCCCATGCTAGCATATATGTTTCCCATCCTGGTATTTATCTATCCTGGGCCCCATACTGGTATATATAGTCATGGTTGACTGCGTTGGCTCCCTTGAAATTGTTGCAGTAAATAAAATATTTCTCATCGAAAATTATTGCAAGTACTCACTATAAAAAAAGCTAGTCTTCTGATATTCCCTAAAAAAAAAAGGGATGATGTGTGAACGACTTTGTAAAAAACCTTTATAATTGTTCACTTTCCTTGAGAATAAAAATTTGTAGATTCCCAAAAAATATAATTTTTTGACCACTAAAAGCCATTATGTCTTTAATAAAGTCTTGAGCTTTTCCTGTTTTTTTGTTCTCTAAATAAAGGCATAATTTTTGATGCCTTGTGAAAAAGCTTTTACTGATTCAATTAACAAATAAAAAGTTTTGGAACTCCCCAAACAGTGATAACTTTGGCTCAAAAAGCCACAGCTCCATCTGTTTGCACCATTTGTGTATCAATACCAAAAAGCCACAAATCTGACTCCAAAAAGGGATTATTTTTGGATAAAATTGATAAGTTGCCTACATAGTCTGATAATGCAGTGTGTTGTTAAAATGACTTTAGTTACCAATACATACTATCCATTTTTTCAATTTCCAGATGAGTTCAGTTCAGATAAAAATTTATAAAGCTGTGTTTGCATTAAAAATATCAAAAGTAGTTTAACCACTTAACGACTTTTGACGGATCTTTCCCTCATGGAGCGTGTGCCGCTAAGCCCCGCCCCCTGCCGCGGGCAGGATGCGTTGATCGGCGCACATATCAGCTGTTTCCAACAGCTGACATATGTGCCTGCATGTTACGAGTGGAATCGCATTCCACCCGTAACATTAACCCCTTACATCTCGCTGCCAACGTCTGGCAGCGAGATGTATATACGCGCGGTCACGATTTTTACTTACCGCCGCCCCCACCGGAAGTCACGTGAGTGATCACGTGACTTTCGGTGGTTGCCATGGTAGAACAGGGTCATGTGATGACGCCTGCAGCTATGACGAGTCACTTTCATTTTCACTCGGCCGGGAGGCCAGTGAAGCAGGAAGTGACCATATCTGCTATTTACAGCTGTATAGCTGTGATCAGCAGATAGGGAAGAGCGATCGGATTGCTGATCGCTATAGCCCCCTAGGGGGACTAGTAAAATAAAAAAAAAGTAAAAAAAGTTTAAAAAAAATTAAAAAAAAACCCCTAAAAGTTCAAATCACCACCCTTTCACCCCATTGAAAATTAAAGGGTTAAAAAAAAATAAATATACACATATTTGTTATCGCCGCATTCAGAAGTGCCCGATCTATCAAAATATAAAATCAATTAATCTGATTGGTAAACGGCATAGTGGCAAAAAAATTCCAAACGCCAAAATTACGTTTTTTGGTCGCCACAAGTTTTACGCAAAATGCAATAATAGGCGATCACAACGTAGCATCTGCGCAAAAATGATACCATTAGAAACGTCTGTTCGAGACGCAAAAAATAAGTGATCAGTTAGCCATAGATCCCAAAAAATGAGAACGCTACGGGTTTCGGAAATGGCGCAAAACGTACGCCACTTTTATTGGACAAGCTTGTGAATTTTTTCTAACACCTTAGATACAAGTAAACCTATACATGTTTGGTGTCTACAAACTCGCACCGACCTCAGGCATCATACCAACACATCAGTTTTACCATATAGTGATCACCGTGACTAAAACATCCCAAAAACTATTGTGCCATCACACTTTTTTTTGCAGTTTTTCCACACTTGGAATTTTTTTTGCTGTTTTCCAGTACACCATATGATAAAACTTTTGGTTTTATTTAAAAGTACAACTTATCCTGCAAAAAACAAGCCCTCATATGGCAAGATTGACAGAAAAATAAAAAAGTTACGGCTTTCGGAAGAAGGGGAGCAAAAAACAAAAACGCGAAAATGGAAAGTGCCCGGGGGCTTAAGGGGTTAATACAGCCCTAGGTAACCTTCAAGTGTTAAACACCTACCAGCATTTTGAGGCTTTGTAACATTGTGAATCAAACCTGTTGAGTAAATTTGGTGAAGTTGTCAAATCCAACTTTAAATGATTTTCCCAACTCTAGTACCTTCCTCATCACTAGTTAAGAATGAAAAACTGTATGTAAATCCATGAATGTGTCCTTTTTCTGAATGCTGTTGTTCATGGTCAGTCTGTGAAAATGGCTTTCTTGGACAATGTCATAAGCTACAGATGTGTCAACCCTTACCTTTTCTTGTATTTAATTTTTATTTAGTTTGTTATAGTAATTAATTACACCCTCGTTAATGTATGTTTTTTATATGTGAGTTGTTGCCTTGTGTAATGTAAGCATCTGTCATTCTCATTCATCTTACAAGGTACTGATGGTTGGTAGAAAATTATCTAAGGGTAAGTTCACATAGTGCGTTTTTCGCTGCGTTTTTGCGTGTTTTTCAGGTGCGTTTTTGCTCAGAAAACTGCATGACTTTGCTTCCCCAGCAAAGTCTATGAATTTTCATTTTTGCTGTCTGCACACAGCGTTTTTTTTAGCTGCGTTTTTGTGCTGCACACAAAAACGTAGCATGTCAATTATTTTTGCATTTTTCACTGCGTTTTCCACCCATTGAGTTCAATGACATGTTCAAAAATGCAATCAAAAAAGCAAATTGCAAATATAGCTGCGTTTTAGTGCATTTCTATGACTAAAAATCAGCTATAAACGCAAGGGGTGGGTAGTAAAGTGTCATGTACAGGAAGAGGATTCCTTCTGTCAGTAAACACAGAAGCATAAATCCTTCCGGTACCGCCACCGCTGCTTCAATCTTCCGTGCGGTGCCATGTCAGTGTGACGCCCTGGACTAGCCAGGCAGTCACATGCATACCAACATGCACACACCCCCCCACCCTAGACAGTAACAGTCAATCAAAAACCCTTGTTTCCTCTCTCCAGGGTCTGATGTCCACACCAGGTGGGGCGGAGCCAGGCAGTTGGCCCCACCCACCGAGGAGTTCACAGGCCTGGAGGCGGGAAAAGTGACAGTTTTAGTGTTGGAGGTGGAAGTAAGAGGAGTAAACACTTGAGGTGTCTGGGTCGGAGCCCAGGCACTGACAGCAAGGTTGGCAGACGGTGGTGGCCGTCTGCAGGAGTTGGTGGAACTCCGCAGAGCTGTAAGGCCCGGGGTCGAGCGTCGGCCTGCTGGTACCGAACCGGGGAATGGAGTGAAGCTAAGCACACAGGCAGGGCCATCGGACCCCGACCAGGCTTGGAACCACCGTCAATAGTCAAATCCAAATGTGACAGGAACCCCAGGGGTTTCCTAACAGCCAAGTCCCGATTTGAAGGCATCCGTACACCCAGAGAGGACATACAGCCACTGCCACAGGCTAGAGATCCAAGGGCCAGCGCCTGCGGGCAAAATGGGCTCCTACGGCACCTATACGCCGGGGAGCGGACTACCGGTGGGCAACCACAGGAGTCAAGAACATCTTCACAGGTGCAGGGAAAGACAGCCACCATCAGTCGTCCGGTGAGAGCACAACAACAGCACTGCAGCCGGCTGCGGGACCCGTCGATCTGGCCATTTTGGTTTACCAGAGACTTTGTCAGTGATTGTCTGAGTACACCAGTGCCGTCCGGCACCGCACCATGCTGTCCCTGCAACCCTGCACCCCAGCCATCCAGCCTCCCCGTTACTCCACCGGGCCCCGGGATCACCAACCCCCCATTTCAATAAAGATGGAGTCACTAATTGTGTTGTGTTTTATTTCTAATAAAAAAAAAATTTCTGTGTGTTGTGTTTTTTTTTTATCTTTACTAGAAATTCATGGTGGTTATGCCTAATATTGGCGTGACATCATGAATTTCGGGCTTAGGGCCAGCTGATAATATACAGCTAGCCCTAATCCCATTATTACCCAGCGAGCCACCCGTCACTAGGGCAGCTGGAGGGGTTGGATACAGCGCCAGAAGATGGCACTTTTATGAAAGCACCATTTTCTGGGGTGGCTGCGGACTACAATTCGCAGCGGGGGTGCCCAGAAAGCATGGGCACCCTGCACTGCGGATTCCAATCCACAGCTGCCTAGTTGTACCTGGCTGGACCAAAACATTGGGCGAAGCCTACGTCATTTTCTTATAATTATTTCATGAAATAATTAATAAAAAAGAGCTTCCCTATATTTTTGGTTCCCAGCTGGGTACAAATAGGCAGCTGGGGGTTGTGGGCATCCCGTACCTGCCTGCTGTACCTGGCTAGCATACAAAAATATGGCGAAGCCCACATTTTTGGGGGGGGCAAAAAACTCCTGCATACAGTCCTGGATGAAGGATGCTGAGTCTTGTAGTTCTGCAGCTGCTGTCTGCTCTCCTGCATACACTATTGGATGTAGGATGCTGAGCCTTGTAGTTCTGCAGCCGCTGTCTGCTCTCCTGCATACACTAGTGGATGGAGTATGCTGAGCCTTGTAGTTCTGCTCCTCCTGCCTCTCCCTTCAGCATACAGTCCTGTATGGAGCATGCTGAGCCTTGTAGTTCTGCAGCTGTCTGCTCTCCTGCATACACTAGTGGAGAATGAAGAACATATTGAAGAAGGAAATGACATCAGACCTTTTTTTTTTCTTCAACAATCTTTAATGGCATTGTTCACTGATAAAAAATGCTTAAAAACGCAGCAAAACGCAGCAAAAAAGCACCAAATCGTGGTAAAAAAGCATGTGTTTTTTGCCGTGTTTTTTTTGCCGCGGTTGCGTTTTTGTGCGGATTTTGCCGTAAAAAACGCACAAAAACGCAGCGTAAAAAAAAGCAGTGTTTGAACCTAGCCTAAATTGGGCTGTTAGGCATTTATCTTTAGTATATGGTTGTCATTAGTAGCATATTTGCACAAGCAGACCATAATTCTCGTGCACATTGTACAATCTGTAATTCAAAGCACTTACACGACAAAAAACAAAGACAGTTTGCACTCTGAAATTCTAAAGTATGAAAACCATGAATGTAAGAATATAGATATGGATTACTGCTAAGGGAAATCTAAGGGCTGGTTCACACTAAGCGACAGCGACAACGAGGTCGCTGTTACGTCACCATTTTCTGTGACGTAACAGCGACCTTGTAAGTCGCTGTTATGATCGCTGCTTAGCTGTCAAACACAGCAGCCGAAGCAGCGATCATAACCGCGAGAGCAGGGAGCCGCGCACAATGCTTAGCGCTGGCTCCTTGCTCTCCTAGCTACAGTACACATCGGGTTAATTAACCCGATGTGTACTGCAGCTACATCTGCAGAGAGCAGGGAGCCGCGCACACTGCTTAGCGCTGGCTCCCTGCTCTCCTAGCTACAGTACACATCGGGTTAATTAACCCGATGTGTACTGCAGCTACATGTGCAGAGAGCCGGAGCCGGCAGCACAGGCAGCGTGAGAGCTGCGGAGGCTGGTAACTAAGGTAAATATCGGGTAACCACCTTGGTTACCCGATGTTTACCCTGGTTACAGCTTACCACAGCTGCCAGATGCCGGCTCCTGCTCCCTGCTCGCTTCATTTCGTCGCTCTCTCGCTGTCACACACAGCGATCTGTGTGTCACAGCGGGAGAGCGCCTTTGAAGAAAACGAACCAGGGCTGTGTGTAACGAGCAGCCAGATCGCTGCTCAGTGTCACACATAGCGAGATCGCTAATGAGATCACTGTTGCGTAACCAAAACCGTGCCGTTGCAGCGATTTCGGTAGCGATCTCGCGATGTGTGAAGCACCCCTAAGAAAAATAAGATATTTAGCAAATAAAAATGGCTGTTTTTGTATCTGCCCAGTCGCCATGTCATGCCATATCTTGTAACTGGGTAACTAATATATATTGAGGCCTCTCTCTTGGTTTAACCCCTTAAGGACAAAGCTAGTTTTGTACTTTTATGACCAGGCCATTTTTTGCAATTCTGACCAGTGTCACTTTATGAGGTTATAACTCTGGAACACATCAGCAGATCTCAATGATTCTGAGAAAGTTTTTTCGTGACATATTGTACTTCATGACAGTGGTAAATTTTGGACGATATTTTTTGCTTTTATTTGTGAAAAAAAAATCGTAAATTTCATGAAAATTGTGAACATTTTGCAATTTTCAAACTTTTATTTTTTTATGTCCTTAAACCAGAGGGTTATGTCAAAGAAAAAAGTCAATAAACTGCATTTTCCACATGTGTACTTTACATCAGCACAATTTTTTAAACAAAATTTTTTTGGCGTTAGGAAGTTAGAAGGGTTCAAGGTTCATCAACAATTTCCCATTTTTTTCAACAGCATTTACAAAATAATTTTTTTAGAGACCATATCACGTTTGAAGTGACTTTGAGAGGCCTAAGTGCCAGAATACGCAAAAGTGACACCATTCTAAAAACTGCACCATTTGAAGTACTAAAAACCACATCCAAAAAGTTTAAAAGTAAAAAAAAATAAAAATTATCATTTTACCGAAAAAAGTTGCTCTAGCCCAGGGGTCTCAAACACGTGGCCCGCGGGCCGCATGCGGCCCCTCAGGCTGCTTCGTGCAGCCCCCAGGCCCGTGCCCCTGTTCACTATCGCGGTAGGTGCAGGGACCGCAGCCACTGTCTACGCTTTATGTCAGATGAATGTGTTGCCGGCGCTGCGCTCTCGCGCCGGAAATACAATCATCTCACATAAATCACTGACAGTGACACTGCACCTGCCACGATAGCGTACAGGGGCACGGGCCTGGGGGCCGCACGAAGCAGAGATGAGGCAGCCGAGGGAGCGCGGGACAGGTGAGAAGAATGGTTTGTATTTGTGTGTGTGTGTGTGTTAGATGTTAACCCCTTAGCAACCTATGACGTACTGGGTACGTTATGGCTCCCTGGTACTTAAGGACCCATGACGTACCCAGTACATCATGGCGAAATCGCAGCCCCGGTGGCTACGATTACTGCAAATACCTTAGATTCGGGGAGGAGGGGACCTCAGGAGGGGTGGTGTCTCCTCCCCAGACCTACGGAGGCTGTGATTGGCTGACGAACGCCGCTCAGCCAATCACAGCCACTAATGTTTCAGCCATTGAAAATCACTGAAACATTGAAATCCAGCCAAGATCAGGGCATCTGTAGCCCTGATCATTGGCTGGAGCTGGGTGACCTGTGTTTCACCTGCCCCCAGCTCTGATTGGAGAGACCGGCCTTGTGACTGATCTCTCCAATCACTGTGGATCTGGGGCCGCAGACCACTCCCCTCAGCTTCACTCTGGCGTCTGTGGAAGATGAGGGGAGCTGCTGACCCATTACTACAGGATGGGGACAAAGTGCGCACATTACTATGAGATGGGGATAAGGCTGGGGACATTACTATAGGATTGGGACATTACAAGGATGGGCAAAATACTATTGGATGGGGACATTATTACTATAGTATGGGGACAATACTATAGGATAGGGACTAGGATGGGCACATTACTATAGGATAGGGACTAGGATGGGCACATTACTATAGGATAGGGACTAGGATGGGCACATGTCTATAGAATGGGGACAAGGCTGGGGACATTATTATAGGAAGGGGACAAGGTGGGCATAGTACTATAGGATGGGGACTAGGATGGGCACAGTACTATAGGATGGGGACTAGGATGGGCACAGTACTATAGGATGGGGACATTACTACAGGATGGGACAAGGTGGGCACAGTACTAAAGGATAAGGACATTACAAGGGGACAAGGATGGGAAACATTACTATATAATAGAGATAATGCTGGGGACAGTACTATAGGGTGGGGACAAGGTTGGCACATTACTAAAGGAGGGGCACATTACTATAGAATGGGGACAGTACTATAGGATGGGGACATTGCTACAAGGGGACAAGGATGGGGAACATTACTATAAGATGGGGTACAAGGATGGACACATTACTATAGATTGGGGACATTACTATAGGATGGGGACAAGGATGAGCACATTACTACAAAATGGGGACAAGGATGGGGAACATTACTTTAGGATGGGGACAAGGATGAGCCCATTACTGTAGGATGGGGACTAGGATGGGGTACAATACTACAAGGGGACAAGGATGGACACATTACTACAAGGGGACAAGGATGGGCACGGTACAACAATATGGGGAACACTACTAAAAGATGTTGGTCAATGTTTCTTTATAGTGCTAATTGTAAGACTATTAGCTCCAAGAAAGGAATAATATATATATATATATATATATATATATATAAAGAAAAAAAAAAGGTTAATATTTAAACAAAGAATGTGCACGTTTGCTATAATGAACAAGTGAAAATGTTCAAAATCAGTGATCCCAAGGTGTGTAAAAAATAATAAAATATATTACATATGGTACCAATAAAAATCTCACTTTGTCCTGCAAAGAATGCGGCCCCCCAAATTAATTTTTTTCCTCTTTGCGGCCCATACACCCAGCCGAGTTTGAGACCCCTGCTCTAGCCCAAGTTTATTCACTTTTAGAAGAAATAACCCAACATAATGGAGCCCAAAATTTGTTAGCCAGTTTCTTATTACTTATGATACCCCACATGTGGTCATAAACATCTGTTTATACAAATGGGAGGGGTCAGAACAGAAGGAGCAATAATTCAATTTTGGAACACAATTTTGTCTGAAATAGATTGAGGGCACAACACCATGTCGCATGTGTAGGGCCCCTAAGGTATCTAAACAGCAGAAACCCCCCAAAAGTGACACCATTTTGGAAACTAGACCCTTCAAGGAATTTATTTAGATGTTTGATGAGCACCTCGAACCCCCGGGTGCTTCACAGAATTTTATAATGTTGAGTTGTGAAAATAAAAAAAATACAATTTTACCACAATATTTAACCAGATAGCTTTTTTATGCACAATAGTAACAGGAAAAAATGCACCATAAAATTTATTGGGCAATTTCTCCTGAGTGCACTGATACCTCATATATGGTGGAAATCAACTATTTGAGCACATGGCAGGACTCGGAAGGGAAGGAGCATCATTTGACTGCAAAATTGTCTCAAGTCTTTAGCGGACACCATGTCGCGTTTGGAGAGCCCCTAAGGTATCTAAACAGTAGAGGTCCCCCACAAGTGACCCCATTCTGGAAACTAGACACCTTAAGGATTTTATTCAGGGGTATAGTGAGCATTTTGAATCCACATGTACTTCACAGAATTTGATAACCTTACGTTGCCATATTGAAAATATTCTTTTTTTTTTTCACAAAAATGTTGCTTTAGCACCAAATTTCTCACATTTTCAAGAAGCAACAGCAAAAAGTGGAACCCACAGTTTGTTATACAATTTTTTATGAGTGCAGGGATGTGGTCAAAAACCTCTGTTTAGACAAATAAGAGGGCTTGTAATGGAAGGAGCACCACTTAAATTTTCTAAAAGTTGAAATGAATTGCTGGCACCATGTCACATTAACAGGGTCCCCAAGGCCCTAAGGTTCCTATACAGCAGAAACCCCCCCACAAGTGACCACATTTTCCAAACTAGACCCCTCAAGGATTTTATTCAGGGGTATAGTAAGCATTTTGAATGCACAGGTATTTCACAAAAATGTTGCTGTAGCAACATATTTCTCACTTTTAGGCTATGTACCCACAATCCGGCGACACTGACTCTATGGAGATGTGAGTGTTCTCTGCGAGAGAATGCAGATACCCGGTCCCCGTGCACACGATCAGGGTTTGGGTCACTGTGGACTTTAGCTCTATTCTTCCTGCGGAGATTACTCTAGTCTCCACAGCATAAATTTACATGCTGCGGAAGCTGCACTGGATGTCAGTTTATACTGCAGAATAAAGAAGCAAAGTAGGAAGGAGATTTCAAAATCCTTCCACTGTTGTACTGCACAGTGGTGCGTTGTAGACACGGGGAAAACACTATGCATCCAAAATGCTGCAAATCCTGATCCTAGGAACACAGCCTAAAAAGATAGGATGGATGTCGCACACATATATAATGTCCTACCCCTGCATATTCTAATATGGCACCCTTTAGTGACTTTCATGTGGCACTAAAGAGTGCTTAGCCTTGTACTTAGCCAAAAAATAAATACATAATTTAAAAAAAATGACGTGGGGTTCCGCTCATTTTTGATAGCCAGCTAGGGTAAAGCAGATGGCTGCAGCCTGCGGACCAAAGCTGACAGCTTCACCTTGGTTAGTAATCCAAAATGGAGGTCACCCCAGACTGTTTTTTTTTTAATTATTTATAAATAAATAATTAAAAAAAATGTGGGGTCCCCCCCAAATTAGATTACCAGCCAAGGTAAAGCGGACAGCTGCGGTCTGATATTCTCAGGGTGGGAAGAGCCATGGTTATTGGACCCTTCCCAGCCTAAAAATAGGAGGCTGCAGCCGCCCCAGAAGTTGCGCATCCACCAATCCTGGCACTTCAGCCCAGCTCATCCCACTGCCCTGCTTCGGTGGAAAATGGGGTAATATATGGGGTTGATACCAGATGTGTAATGTCACCCAGCGTTTAGTGATGTCACAGTGTCTATCAGATACCATCACAAACTGTCAGAAATAATAAAAAATAGACGATAAAAAAGAATTTTATTTGAAAAAAAACACTCCCCAACACATTCCCTCTTTCACCAATTTATTGAAAAAAAAAATATCCGGTCCGCAGTAATCCATTTTGGAGGTCGCATGACGACTCTGGACCTTCTGGAATATGGGGGTACACTCAGTGAATGCATCCCCCATTTTCTAGATTGGCAGACCCTCCATTTGAGGATTTTTGGTGCACCCATTCTCCCCGGGTCCACTGCTCAACAGTATGAGCGTCAGTGAGCTCAGTGTCACTGAATGCAGTGACGCTGAGCTGACAGCCACTCTGTGCATGCGGCCAGCATCTTTGGAGAAGTAGGAGGAGGTATTGCGGGGATCACCAAGGCATAAGGTACCAGGGACACCGGGGAACACCGGGGAGTTTATAGGGGGTGACTTGGCAGGACCTTGGGAGGACTTTTCTGTTGCATCTGTCATGGCACATGAGATAAAAGTCAGAGAAGGAGGATGAATGCGGCTGGTGTGCAAGTGTGTGCATCGCCATCTTGGGTTATAAAGATGGGAGTTGGGGGGGGCACTTTGGCAACACCTGGGGACTGGAAAGGATTGGGGAGGAGATTTATCTCCAATCTGACATGTTTGATCATGCCAGGTTGAAGATAAATCATTTTTTACCGGTGTCGCCATTTACTGTACCGTCATCATGGTTTTGCGGTGTGTACTGGTGATCACGTGACCAATGACCGGAAAAACGGCTAGATTCCTGATCTCCAGGGTAGCTGAAACCCCGGAGATTTCCCGACACTGAGGGGCACTATTTACTTTTTTCTTCCTGCCATTTTAAAATGGTGGATCAGAATAAGTACCCTATTCTGTCTCCATTTTAAAATATAAGGTGGTCGTAAAGAGGTTCAAAACCTCCTGTGTATGGGCAAATAGAAACCTGCTATATAGGATAAAATCACCTGTGTTTAGTTGGGGAGGAGTGCATGATCAGAAGGTATGACCCCCATTAATCTAGACAAAAAAACTGACAGTGTTCATCAAACTGTAATGTGAACAGGTGCATAACTGAACATGACAAAAATTACAAAAAGAAATAGTTTGCACTCTGAAATGCTAAAGTATGAAAACCATGAATGTGAGAATATAGATATGCATTACTCATAAGGAAAATCTAAGACAAATGAGATATTTAGCATACAAAAATGGCAATTTCTATATCTGCCCAGTCGCCACGTGACGACATATCTCGAAACTGTGCCATGTCTCTTAACAGCACAGGCCCTTTTTACACCAATAGTTTTTTTTCTGATGAAAGAGTGTTTTGTAAAGCCCACTTTACACGTTGCAATTAGTTGTACAATCGCATTTGCGATGTGACACGCCCAGGTTGCATACGGGATCTTATGAGATTGCACGTAGGTCGTTCATTTGCTGTCACACGTGCGTTAGTAGTCTATGTTAAATTGATCAATTTTGTGTGTGATCCTTTAGATCATGTGTTCTGTGACGTATGCATTGGGCACCTTTTTTTTTTTTTTTTTTTTTTTATTTATTGACTTGCCAAGCGTGTGTAATGTGTAGGGATGCGTTTTTACTATGTCATCTGCTATTCAGCTCTGCTACATGGCCGCTGACAGCAGACACAGACAGCCATGTAGCAGAGCTGAATGGCAGATGACAGCAGACACAGACAGAGCCGCACTGTCAGAATGAACTCGGGTGAACTTCACCCGACTTCACGGTCATACTGCGGCTCTGTCTGTGTCGCGCCCTGATTAGCGGTCACCTGTGAAGGACTCACCGGTGACCGCTAATCTCCTAAGTGACTGAAGTTAGCAGCCCTCTCTCATACTCACCAATCCCCGATCCCCGGCACTGCACGGCTTTCACACTGCTCCGGCGGCTTTTACTGTTTTGAAAAAGCCGGCCGCCCATTAAACAATCTCGTATTCCCTGCTTTCCCCGCCCACCGGCGCCTATGATTGGTTACAGTGAGACACGTCCCCACGCTGAGTGACAGGTGTCACACTGCACCCAATCACAGCAGCCGGTGGGCGTGTCTATACTGTGTAGTGAAATAAATAATTAAATAATTAAAAAAAATGGCGTGCGGTCCCCCCCAATTTTAAAACCAGCCAGATAAAGCCATACGGCTGAAGGCTGGTATTCTCAGGATGGGAGCTCCACGTCATGGGGAGCCCCCCAGCCTAACAATATCAGCCAACAGCCGCCCAGAATTGCCGCATACATTATATGCGACAGTTCTGGGACTGTACCCGGCTCTTCCCGATTTGCCCTGGTGCATTGGCAAATCGGGGTAATAAGGAGTTATTGGCAGCCCATAGCTGCCAATAAGTCCTAGATTAATCATGTCAGGCGTCTATGAGACACCTTCCATGATTAATCTGTAAATTACAGTAAATAAACACACACACCTGAAAAATCCTTTATGAGAAATAAAAAACACAAACATATACCCTGGTTAACCACTTTAATCAGCCCCAAAAAGCCCTCCATGTCCGGCGTAATCCAGGATGCTCCAGCGTCGCTTCCAGCGCTGCTGCATGGAGGTGACCGGAGCTGCAGAAAACACAGCCGCTCCGGTCACCTCCACGCAGCTAATGAAGACAGCCGTGCGATCAGCTGAGCTGTCACTGAGGTTACCCGCGGAGCCGGGTACAGTCCCAGAACTGTCGCATATAATGTATGCGGCAATTCTGGGCGGCTGTTGGCTGATATTGTTAGGCTGGGGGGCTCCCCATAACGTGGAGTTCCCCATCCTGAGAATACCAGCCTTCAGCCGTATGGCTTTATCTGGCTGGTTTTAAAATTGGGGGACCGCACGCCTTTTTTTTAATTATTTAATTATTTATATCACTACACAGTATAGACACGCCCACCGGCTGCTGTGATTGGATGCAGTGTGACACCTGTCACTCAGCGTGGGGGCGTGTCTCACTGTAACCAATCATAGGTGCCGGTGGGCGGGGAAAGCAGGGAATACGAGATTGTTTAATGGGCGGCCGGCTTTTTCAAAACAGTAAAAGCCGCCGGAGCAGTGTGAACGCCGTGCAGCGCCGGGGATCGGGGATCGGTGAGTATGAGAGAGGGGGATAGACTGACATGGACAGAGAGTGAGGGACAGAGATAGTGACCGACTGACAGAGATTAGTGAATGACAGACATTGTGAGGCGCTTCAGAACGCAGCTTTTCAGCTGCGCTCTGAAGCGGACCTTTTTTAAGCTGCGGTGCAGAGCGCACACCTGCGCACATAGCATCAGACACCAAAATCGTATGAGGGATGTCACACGTTACAATTGACTAGGTTCATACAACAAAACGCTCAATTCTAGAGAAAGATACGATGTGTTTGCGATCAACGGTTTTGCGTACAATCATGATCGCACGTAGATGTCACACGCAGACACCTCACAAACGATGCCGGATGTGCGTCACTTACAACTTGACCCCAACGACGGATTGTGAGATATATTGAAGCGTGTGTAGCGGGCTTAAGTTTTCCACGTGATTATTAGCCTGTTTAAAGAGTGTGTTTATTGTATTATAAAAAATGCTATGAATGCATTTTCACAATAATCGTGCAATTTACAGTAGATAAAAAATCCACTACAGCAAGTCCATTAGTTACACTGCAGATTCGAGTGTATTTTGGCATAAGCCAGAAAAGTCTCACAGTAGACCAAGACTAGCTTCAGCCTTCAGCTTATGCATCAATGGCCTTATTGGCTCATATGCCCGAACCATGTTTTGTGGGAGTTCGGATATAAACCTTGACGGAGCTACTGAACACTGTGGCAAATGCTATGTGAAACCTGCCACAGAGTATTTTATCCAATGCCTGGTGGTATCTGAAAGCAGTTGTAAAGATCAGAGGGGCTACTGTTCCTTTATTCAGTTAAATGAGTTCTGCATTCACTCAAGTAACCCACTTAGGCATGCATTCATGTGTATATCCTTGTTTCATAGTTTTAATAGCAATAAAACTCAGATTTTATTTTATATAATGCCCCATTCTTTCTACTACATTTGATGATGTTGGATATGGCTATAGCATATTCCCATGATGTGATTGTAAAGCAAATGAGTGACAATGTTTAAGAATCAAATAAATTCATTGTTGTTCTTTTAGTAAGGCTGAACTCCATTGACAAGGTACAAATTCTAGCAGCCGCAGTTCGCTTTCATTTTAATCAGTTGCACATCTTTACATTTATTATCCCTGCTGGTACTGTTTATCTGCTGAACGTTCAAAATTTAAATGGTAGCAAATGTATTTTCTCTGTACAATACTCTAGGGCCAAATTCCAGTCATGTTTATCAAATAAAAAATGGAAGAAGACAAAATGCCTGACTCTATTAGTGCATTGGGAGAGTAAACTAGCATATTTATGTGATTATACTCCTTATTCAAAATGAATTCAAAGATTGCTATGTCACATCTCAGCGCTAGACTGAATGCAAAGGTGTTTGAAAGTTTTGAATCCTTCAGAAATTTCCATATTTATACATCAATCTGACTTAAAACTATATCACATTTTCACATAAGTCTTAACAAAATGATAAAGAGAACGAAATCACACACAAGTAAATTAAACTTTGCCCAATATTGATCCAATATCACATTTCTGTGAATGGCAAATGTATATGAACCTTTGCTTTTAGAATCTAATGTGACCCCCTTGTGCAGCAGAAACTGTGTATAAATATTCCTTGGAATCATTGATAAGTTCTGCATATGAGCTTGGAGGAATGTTAACCCAAAGCTTTAAAAGGGTGGTTCACCCATATTTTTTATTGTTTAGTTCGATATTATATTGAGAAACAATGTTTCTCTCAAATACCTTGTGTTGGCAATAGTGCCTGTGGGAGGCGCTATTGCAGACCACTGTTCCCACTCCAGTGATGTCACCGTCAAGTGCCGCACACGTCACATCCCTGCAACTGGCTGCATTCTTCCACACTCACTGAGCTGTGGGCGGTGTTTCATCGCTGTCACAGCCCATTTGCTCCCTGCTCCCTCACAGCAGAACGCTGCAAGCAAGAGACGCGATGCTCTGTGCTGTGAAGGAGGAGGGAGTGGGGAGCAGGGAGCAGATGGGTTGTGACAGCGGTGAAACACCGCCCACAGCTCAGGGAGTCTGGAAGAATGCAGCCGGCTGCACGGATGTGACGTGTGCGGCACTTGACGGTGACATCACTGGAGCGGGAACAGTGATCTGCAATAGCGCCTCTCACAGGCACTATTGCCAACACAAGTTATTTGAGAGAAACATTGTTTCTCAATATAATATCGAACTAGACAATAAGAAATATGGGTGAACCACCCCTTTAACTTTATTATGTTGGTGGATTTTCTCCATGAACTGCTTCATTTAAGTCCATCCACAATATTTCTGTAGGATTAAGATACGGATTTTGATTTCAAAATTCAAAACTTTTACTTCAAATTATTTGTAGAATGACTTCTTTGGTTACCATTTTGCTGCATGACTGTTATTTTTAGATTCAGACAGATGTCCTGCCATTTTACTTTAGCATTTGTTAATATAATTCAGAATTCATTTTCCATCAATAATGGCAAGTAGAGATGATTGGAATCTTTGAATTTTAATTTCATTATCTCTGCAGAATTTTCTCAAAAACTTTGATTTTTGATGAATAAATTCACAATAAATCACTATACCACAAAACTTCTAATTGCCCTAAGAATAAGTATAGAACAGCCAGAGGTTCCCTAGGACTTTATTGAACCACTTTTAAGCTCTTTAAAGGGAACCAATCAGCAGGATTTTCATATATAAGCTAAAGCCAGTGCTATACTGGCACTATCAGGCTGATTCTATACATACCTGTAGGGGTCAGCTCGGATGTTTAGGTTTTGAAATCTAAGAAAGTGAAGTTTGTAAAATCAGCTGCTTGTTGAGTTACAGCAGCAAAGGAGCAGATATTATATTCATACTTATCCCCTCCACCCTGTTAGAATTAGTATAAGTATTATACAAACAATTCACTTTAGAGAAACAGAGACCAAGTAGAGCGGACCTCATATTTGTTGTAATATACATGGACCCCATAGAATACATACAAAAACTTGTGAACAAGAAGGGGTATTTATCATGGGTTTTTTTTTAAGTAAAACTACTGTACCACAGTTGTGAAAAAGTATACAGTTTTTATTATTACAGAAAGTGCAAATATCAAAAATCACATGTGATGACAGTTAGTAGTTAGACATACATAGTTAAAATCCAATTAGATGAGACAGAGAGAGAAAAAGGTCCCAGGGAGGGAGGGAGACTACCCCTTAATTAAAACTGGTAAGAAAGTAGTATTACTATATCCAGGGGGGGCATAAAAGTAACCAAAAGATATCAATAGTATATCCCCTGGGCTAGTGGAGTGATGGAATGTCCATACATTAAACAGTAACCAACAGGATAAGGTCCAGATCAGGGCCTGAATACACCAGTATGTAACACCACCAGAATAATCTCAGAGGAAAAAAAAAAATCCTCTGAGATTATTCTGGTGGTGTTACATACTGGTGTACTCAGGCCCTGATCTGGACCTTATCCTGTTGGTTACTGTTTAATGTATGGACATTCCATCACTCCACTAGCCCAAGGGGTATACTATTGATATCTTTTGGTTACTTATATGCCCCCCCCCTGGATATAGTAATACTACTTTCTTACCAGTTTTAGTTAAGGGGTAGTCTCCCTCCCTCCCTGGGACCTTTTTCTCTCTCTGTCTCATCTAATTGGATTTTAACTATGTATGTCTAACTACTAACTGTCATCACATGTGATTTTTTATATTTGCACTTTTTGTAATAATAAAAACTGTATACTTTTTCACAACTGTGGTACAGTAGTTTTACTTTAAAAAAAACCCATGATAAATACCCCTTCTTGTTCACAAGTTTTTGAAACAATTCACTTAGTCTCTTGCAGCCGGACCTGTGGTGAGGTCATACACATGTGACCAGAAAGGGCGGGCCTCAGCCACCAAAGCTGGAAACCAGGTCACATAGGTATGACCTCACCACAGGTCCTTTCACAGACAAAGTGAATTGTTTGTATAATACTTATGCTAATTCTAACAGGGGGAGGGGATAAGTATGAATATATTATCTGCTCTAGTGCAACTGTCACTCAACAAGCAGTTAATCTTACAAACTTCACTTTCTTGGATTTCAAAATCTATGTATCCGAGCTGACCACTACAGGTATGTATAGAATCAGCCTGATAGTGCCAGTATAGCACTGGCGTTAGCTTATATACGAAAATCCTGGTGATTGGTTCACTTTAATGAATAACACAGACTTATAGTGCTGTGTGCACACAGTATGGTTATATTGAGTTTTTTAAGGAATTTTTAATGTGGTTTTGTAACAAAACTGCAAGCAAATCATCAAGCCAGCAATGTCAATGACAAACTTGTTGTGTAGTGCAGATGTTCAGTCTTTTTTCCTTGCATATTTGGTGCAGAAAATAATCTGCAGCATTTCAATTCTTTCAGCATTTTTACCTGTGTTTTTCACCACTGAAAGCAATGAAAAACTCATGCAAAAAACTAATCAAAAACAAGGTATATACATTGCAAAACATACAAAATCACTCAGAAATGCTTGGTTTAGTGCTGCATTTTTCATGCTAAGAGATGCAGAAATAATGCAGAAATTAATACTCAACGTGCGTACATGCTCTTAATGTCCAAATCACCTTGACTAACATGGATAGGTTAAAAATTCTAGTAACTGGTGTTAAGCAAAAGAATATTTGAAAACATACTCCAGAATAAAACTCATTAAGTTACATAAATTATAACAAATTATCCCTTTTTAGGGCAGATATCCTACCTACTGGCTATTTGTAGCCATGGCTTTTTCATACAGGCTGATATGAAAATTATCCCTGCTTCTTTGGTTTCAAGAGCTTTTTATTTGCTAAATAAAGACAAGAAAGCTCTTTTCCTCTTTTGAAAGGAAAAAAGTATTTTTTTTTATATTAGAAGTGTAAAAAATATCCCTTTTTAGTGATTCACTATAAGTTTGCTATTCTCAAAATGAATAAATAATTACAAAGTATTTTTAATAAGCCTTCAAAGAATTACCCCTTTTAAGTCATCAAGTCTTTCAAAATATGGAAGGGCCACAATGGCAAGCCAGGCAGCAGGCCAGACACACAGAATTTGTGGATGGCCTGGCTGTGCAGTATCAGAAGTTGCACAATAAAGAATTACGATGGGACATCAAAATAAAATCTTCAAACAAACAAATGGAGCAATAAATGCCATCAATAAAATAATAAAAGGTCAGCAAGAAGGATATCAAGAAATAGAAAAAGAAGAGTAAGAATGTCCTTACAGCTAAAACATGATTGAGTTAGGGGAACAAATCAATTACCCTCTGTCAATGCAAAACAAACAAAACACTGACGAAGGTGACACCGAAACGAGCGCATCGGGGTGTGGGCGTTATACACACACATCCATACTAGGAAACAAGTATTGTGCTTAAATTAACTCATGGTTCTTTAACCTTGTTTGACAGCCTTGGATATACTGTGCACCACTGTAATGGAGATAGGCTTTATCCTTTCCACTGACTCTTTGTCTATATAGTGTTTAACCCATGCTGTGCCACCGTTGTGCTTGATATAATGCATGAAACTTCTTCTCTCTATGACATCTTTGGACACACTGTACCACCACTGTAATTTAAATAAGCATTAGTTTCTCCATCTGACTCTTTGTTGACTGCATCATTAACCCATACCACTGTAATTGAGATAGACACTATTTGTGCTATTGAATCTTTGTCCCCTGGGGAGATTTACCTATGTTGTTATATGCATCCTATGTTACGGTTGCTGTGGCTCTGGAGACTATGTCCGGATTTCTTGCTACTGCACATGTGCAAGCGCTGGAGACTAAGTCCTATCTTGGAGCCATTGCACATGTGCGGGTGACATCATCGCTGACACGAGGTCACAAGTCTCTGACACCTTCTAAGCTGATTGGCTGCTGGTCATGTGCTTGTGACACGTGGTCACATATCTCTGACACCTTCTATGCCGATTGGTCGCTGGTCATGTGCTTGTGATGCTTTGCTCGGTGATAGGCCAGCGTGACGTCATTGCTGTCATTCTGGCAGCGGGTTGGCTCTGGTGTCCTCCATCTTGGATGAGGCACAGAGTCTATATAAGACCTTGACGCACGCCGCCTGGCGCTCAGTCCTCTTGGTTCATGCATGCGAGTAGATGCTCTATGCACGTTCCTCTAGGCTTCTCTCTGTCTATGTTAGGTGAGCGCTACCGGCAGGGTAGCGTTCTTATACCTTACAGCTTTGGCTGCAGTCAAAGGTGGGTGGGCATTTTGGTATTAGGCGGACACGAGAGTTACTGGAGAGGTGGTATTGGTGGCCACACTTAGCCAGCCACGTCAAGAGATAGGTCGGTTCCTGCTACTCGTGTGCTCGCAACCGTCCATTACGGCAGAGACCGACTGGGCTCTTGCATCCTTTACCAGTGCCAGATAGACCATGGGAGGTGGTAGGCATGGACTTTGTGGGTGATCTTCCGTGTTCACAGGGACATAGATTTGTGTGGGTCATTACGGACCATTTCTCCTGGATGGTTCATCTCGTACCGTTATCGAGAATCCCGTCTTCCAGGGTACTAGACAAACTATTCCTCAAGCATGTCTTTAGGCTTCACGGGATGCCAGATCATATCATTTGTGATAGAGGCCCACAATTTGCTTCTCTGGTGAGATCTTTGTAGCCTTCTGCAAATTGAGTTGAATCTCTCTTCGGCATACCATCCGGAGACCAATGGTTTGGTTGAGCGTACCAATCAATCCATGATCATATACCTTCGACACTGTGTTGCTGAGAACCACGATAACTGGTCCTCCCTCCTACCCTGGGCAGAATTTGCCCTTAACAATTCGCTGGCTGAGGCCACTGGGCAGACACCATTCGTACTCAATAATGTGCAACACCCTAGGGTACCGGTACCGTTTCCCGCTGCTGCACCTTCTTCTCTTGTGGCCGACTGGGCAACTAATGCCAGAGAGGTTTGGGATCGGACTCAAGAGTCAATCCAAGCAGCTAAGGACCGTATGAAGACGGTGTCCGATCAGTTTTGTCGCCCGGCTCCTGTCTTTTCTCCAGGGGATTTTGTGTGGTTCTCTGCAAAACACGTGAAACTTAGAGTGAGCTCTGTCAAATTTGCTCCTCGCTTCCTGGGTCCTTATGAGGTTCTTCGACAGGTAAATCCTGTAGTCTACCAATTGAAGTTACCCGTCCATCTTAGGATCTATGACAAATTCCATGTTTCACTGCTAAAGCCGGCTATTTTACCTCACGCTCGTGAGGTGCACTCTCCTGCCTCTGATTCCTCTCACTCTAGCTATGAGGTACGAGTCATAGTTGGTTCTAAGATGGTTAGAGGGCGCAGGTTCTTCTTGATAGATTGGGAGGGCTATGGCCCGGAACATCGCTCTTGGGAGCCTGAGGAGGCTGTCCATGCTCCCGGCTTAGTTGCCTATTACCTGCGTCACCGGGAGGGGGGCTCTTGAGGGGGAGGTACTGTTACGGTTGCTGTGGCTCTGGAGACTATGTCCAGATTTCTTGCTACTGCACATGTGCAAGCGCTGGAGACTAAGTCCTATCTTGGAGCCATTGCACATGTGCGGGTGACAACATCGCTGACACGAGGTCACATGTCTCTGACACCTTCTAAGCTGATTGGCCACTGGTCATGTGCTTGTGACACGTGGTCACATGTCTCTGACACCTTCTATGCCGATTGGTCGCTGGTCATGTGCTTGTGACGCTTTGCTCGGTGATAGGCCAGCGTGACGTCATTGCTGTCATTCTGGCAGCGGATTGGCTCTGGTGTCCTCCATCTTGGATGAGGCACAGAGTCTATATAAGACCCTGATGCACGCCGCCCGGCGCTCAGTCCTCTTGGTTCATGCATGCGAGTAGACGCTCTGTGCACGTTCCTCTAGGCATCTCTCGGTCTATGTTAGGTGAGCGCTACCAGCAGGGTAGCGTTCCTATACCTTACAGCTTCCGCTGCAGGCCATATCCTTGCCTCTTAGTGGAGCGGACATAGGCAGGTGTCTGGGGCACATGGTCCGGCTGGGCCTTGTGATTCTACTAGTAGGTGGACGTTGCCGCTTGGGTAACGTTTCTTATACTGCGTCTGGCAGTTGTTCGTATCCTCGCACACTAGGGGAGCGAACAGAGGTAGGAGCTTTGTGCGGCTTATGCTGCTGTCCGTCTATTTTGCACCACTAGAAGAGCGGACCTAGGCAGGTGCCATATCTAGTGGTTCGTGTCCTCGCACACTAGTGGAGTGAACGCAGGTAGGAGCTTTGTGCAGCTAACGCTGATGTCTGTCTCCTGGCACCACTAGAGGAACGGACCTAGGTAGGTGCCATTTCACACTCACTGCTTTTGTCTCTGTGATCTTTAACAGAGACCATTCCACAAACCCTCCAAGTAAGGGAGGAATTGCTTTATTTTCTAATTATATTCCTCTGTGAGTACAACAGAGGTATTGCACTCTGCACTTGTGCTATCATTATTTCCAGTGGCACACTTATATACCCCTTATCCTCTGCCATAGTCTGCAGCAGAGTCTTTGCACGGTGGACCCTGACTGTCTGACATTCCTTTAGGTTTTATTATCAGACAGCCCCCCGTAACACCCTAGGAGTATCTAGGTGTTACATTTATGTGATCATAATTGTTTCTTACTGGATTTAAACTTTTTTTTACCATAGGGATTAATTATTTGGCACTATGAACTTTATATATAAATTTTAATGTACACAGAGTTTGCATATTTTTATTTTTTGCAAAGTTCAACATATATGATATTTATTAACTTATTTATATTACTTTTTAATAATAAATTGTGTATATATTTTTTGTCACATGTGTTAATAATAAAAGTTATTATTATGACCTTTTGTGCGTTTTTTTCTTTGGTCATGATTTATAATCAGCTTGGTCTGTACTTAATCCTTACCCATGCAGTGAGTATATTACGTACAATGTACTCTTATTTGTATTGTACATTTATGTTTTTTTTGTCTTAATTTAATCAGTTCTAATATTTGTATAATAAGAAACATTAGTGAAATTAATATAAAAAAATGAATCCCTATATCATCTAACATCTCAAATTAAGTAGCAAACATGATTACATACAGCAAAAACATTATGAATTAGCCAAATATATAGCAGCAATGACTGATAAGAAACAAGGTGCAAATAACATGGTTAGATGCAAGAAAACTGCTGTGTCTTTGTAAGCTATAATTATAAACTATTCACATGTAATGGACAATTAGCAACAATAATTAGCTGAATAAATCTAACAAAGTGCAGTGCTTCCCCATGGTGATGCTTATCTCCCATGCAGCATTCTCAAACGGTTCAAATAACATGACAGTTGAGGGCAACAAAAAGCAGTCCAGGCAGTGGCAGTACAGTCTAGTACTATCAAACACAGTAGACAGGCAGCCTGGAGTTGAGATAGTGATTTTGCTGTGCAGTGGCAGTGTCAAAGCCACATGGGAGAGAATTAGGATAGGACAAGAAGTGAGATGTCTGGAAGTGTAGGGCTATAAATACCAGGTCCAGTAGCAGCAGTACAGCCTAGCACAGGGGTCTCAAACTCAGCTGAGTATAAGGGCCGCGCATAGAAAAAAAAAATATCTGGGGGCAGCATTATTTGCTGGACCCAGTGACATATTTACTGAATGCATATTTTTTCTATTAACCTTTTGATCACATTTTTTGAACATTTTTCGCTTGTTTATTATAATAAATGTGCACATTTTTATTTCAGTTTATATATTAAAAATACTGGGAAAAATAAAATCATTCTTTATTTTTACATTTTATCCCCTTCTTGTAAGTAACATCGTTTTACCACCATATAGTAATTTTGGCCAACATTTTTTAGTCATATTTCCACCCTGCTCCTCATCTTTTAGTAATGTCCCCAGCCTGGGGTAATGTGCCCATATTGTCCCCTGTGATAATGTGCCCATATTGATCCCTGTGGTAATGTGCCCATATTGTCCTCTTGTAGTAATGTGCCCATATTGTCACCCAGTAGTAATGTGCCAATGTTGTGCCCTTGTAGTAATGTGCCCATATTGTCCCTTATAGTAATGTGCCTATATTGCTCCTCTGTAGTATTGTGCCCACATTGTCCCCTGTGGTATTGTGCCCACATTGTCCCCTGGGGTAATGTGCCCATATTGTCTCCTTGTAGTATTGTGCCCATATTGTCCCCTTGCAGTAATGGGCCCATATTGTCCCCTGGTAGTAATGTGCTCATATTGCCCCCTTGTAGTAATGTGCCCATATTGTGCCCTTGTAGTAATGTGCCCATATTGTGCCCTTGTAGTAATGTGCCCATATTGCCCACTTGCAGTAATGTGCCCATATTGTCCCCTGTAGTAATGTGCCCATATTGTGCCTTTGTAGTAATGTGCCCATCATATTGTGCCCTTGTAGTAATGCTCCCATTCCCCTGTGGTAATGTACCCATATTGTCACCCTGTAGTAATGTGCCCATATTGTGCCTTTGTAGTAATGTGCCCATCATATTGTGCCCTTGTAGTAATGTGCCCATATTGTCCCTTATAGTAATGTGCCTATATTGCTCCTCTGTAGTATTGTGCCCACATTGTCCCCTGTGGTATTGTGCCCACATTGTCTCCTGGGGTAATGTGCCCATATTGTCCCCTTGTAGTATTGTGCCCATATTGTCCCCTGGCAGTAATGGGCCCATATTGTCCCCTGGTAGTAATGTGCTCATATTGCCCCCTTGTAGTAATGTGCCCATATTGTGCCCTTGTAGTAATGTGCCCATATTGCTCACTTGTAGTAATGTGCCCATATTGTGCCCCTGTAGTAATGTGCCCATATTGTGCCCTTGTAGTAATGTGCCCATATTGCCCACTTGCAGTAATGTGCCCATATTGTCCCCTGTAGTAATGTGCCCATATTGTGCCTTTGTAGTAATGTGCCCATCATATTGTGCCCTTGTAGTAATGTTCCCATTCCCCTGTGGTAATGTACCCATATTGTCACCCTGTAGTAATGTGCCCATATTGTGCCTTTGTAGTAATGTGCCCATCATATTGTGCCCTTGTAGTAATGTGCCCATATTGTCCCCTATGGTAATGTGCCCATATTGTCACCCTGTAGTAATGTGCCCATATTGTGCCTTTGTAGCAATGTGCCCATATTGTGCCCTTGTAGCAGTGTGCCCAAATTGTCCCCTGCAGTAATGTGCCTATATTGTCGTCCTGTAGTAATGTGCCCATATTGTGCTCTTGCAGTAATGTGCCCATATTGTCTCCATCTTGTAGTAATGTGCCCATATTGTGCCCTTGTAGTAATGTGCCCATATTGTCCCCTGTGGTAATGTGCCCATATTGTTGCCCTGTGGTAATGTGCCCATATTGTGCTCTTTTAGTAATGTGCCCATATTGTGCCCTTGCAGTAATGTGCCCATATTGTGCCCTTGTAGTAATGTGCCCATATTGTCTCCATCTTGTGGTAATGTGTCCATATTGTCCTCTAATGGCAACAGAAAGAACAAAGTGAGAACTAAATGGCTAAAGGTACAAAATATTTTATTCACCATAAATTATATAATAATGAATGTTTAAAAAAAAACACACATTAACAACAAGGTGCTACTAGATGTTACAAAAAAAATGGGGGAGCAAGATCTCTCCCTCAAAAAGCAGTAAAGTAACATCATGAAACTCACGTCGGAGGTCTTTTTTGGCAGTCAGAGACACATTGAGGGGGCTACTATGTCCATGGGTGAGACTTTATTTTGACTTTGGGGCTCCTACTGGGAATTTTTTGTTTTATTGAGCCCAGAACAATCACTAATATTGTGGCTAGATAAGTGCAATAACTCCCTCTATGTTACAACCCTCCATTTTGATATTTTTCTTAGCACTCTCCCTGGATTTCACTATATTTAACATTTTTGTGTCTGACTATTATGGGATTGGGCGTGATTGCCATCTTCTCCCCCCATTTTTTTGTAACGTCTAATAACACCTTGTTTTTAATGTGTGTTTTCTCTTAAATATTCCTTATTATATAATTTTTGGTGAATAAAATATTTTGTACTTTTAGCCATTTAGTTCTTCTTTTATTCTTTCTGTTGCCATTACTTGATTATGGAGTGGCTTTATTATTAATGAGTTGCTAAATTATTATGAGATGTTGTGCATTAATTTGATTTGGTTGAATTCCATATTGTCCTCTGTTGTAATGTGCCCATATTGCCCCCTTGTAATAATGTGCCCATTTTGCCCCCTTGTAGTAATGAGCCCATATTGCCCCCTTGTAATAATGTTCCCTGTAGTATCCCGTTATGATGTTGTTCACATACAAAAAAAAAAAATTCTCACCTTTCCTTCGTTCCCCTGGTGTCTTGCAGCCCACAGGCACCTAGACCCCGTGAGGGCCGTGACGATTGCTGTCTGGTACACAAGGCCACCGCCATTAGCGTTTTCCTACTGGGGAGTGATTTGCGGCACTGCTGCTCTCCTCACATCTTTACTAATGGCAGCCACGCCAGCAAATTGGAATACACCTACATTAGCTGCTGGCCTTTGATTGGCCAGTCGCAGCTGCCATTAGTAAAGCTGTGTAGAGGCATGCTTCTCTGCATAGTACCGCTAATTATATTCGCCAGAAGGAAATTTTTTTCAGATTTATCAATTCTTCCTGCAGGACTTGAACTCATGATCTTACTACTCTGTAGACATAAGGCCACTTTACACACAGCGATATCACTAGCGATGTCGGTGCTGAAAATACCCGCCCCCATCAGTTGTGCATCACGGGCAAATCACTGCCCATGGCGCACAACATCGCTAACACCCGTCACACTTTACTTACCTTTTTAACGACGTCACTGTGGCCGGCAAACCGCCTGCTTTCTAAGGGGGCGGTTCGTGCGGCGTCACAGCGGCGTCACTAAGCGACCACCCAATAGAAGCAGAGGGACGGAGATGAGCGGGTGTAACATCCCGCCCACCTCCTTCCTTCCTCATTGGCGGCGGCAGCAGGTACGATGTTGTTCCCCGTTCCTGCGGTGTCACACAGCAATGTGTGCTGCCGCAGGAACGACGAACAACATCGTACCTGCAGCAGCAACGATATTTGAGATTAGAACGACGTGTCAACGATCAACGATATGGTGAGTATTGTATTTTTGATCGTTAACAGTCGTTCCTGCGTTTCACGCAATGACATCGCTAACGAGGCCGGATGTGCATCACGATTTCCGTGACCAAAACGACATCTCGTTACCGATGTCGTTGTGTGTAAAGTGGCCTTTAGACTGTTTACCCAAACAATTTGTTTTACTTGGAAACTCTTTATACATTCATACACCTAGAAATTAACAATGTATCCACCTCTGCATAAAATGTAACACACATTTCATATTCTTATTTCCCTTGTATATCATTGTGACAAGCAGGAATAAAGAGTAGAAATATCTGTGGATATCAGAGAATTATTTGTTGCCTACAGGGAAATATGGGGGTGGCAGTGTCCTTATGTGGGGCTGCAAGAGTGCTTCTGGTGTCGAACAGCTACATTTCATTAATTGTACCATGAATTCACAGATGTACTGCTATTTATTGAAAGAGAAGATGCAACCACCCCTCCATGCTCTTGGTAGACGTGCACTTTTTCAACTTGACAATAATTCAAAACATATTTTTGTTGCATTTCTGAAGAAAATCAGAGTGAAAGTGATTCAGTGGCCTAGTGCCTCTTGATCTGAGCCCAACAGGAACACATATGTAGAGTTCTAAAGACAAGTTGAACATTATTCTCCATCCTGAATCTAGAATCTAAAAGAGGTCATCCTTGAAAAATGGAGAAAAAAAAGATGTTACCATAAGTTATTTGCCGTGTGTGGATTTACTTTTTAACATGATTACAAATACTTTAGATAAAGAGATAAAATATTTTTAAACATTTTATTAAACAGTTAAAATATATACAGTGCCTGCAAGTAGTATTCAACCCCCTGCAGATTTAGCAGGTTTGATAAGATGCAAATAAGTTAGAGCCTGCAAACTTCAAACAAGAGCAGGATTTATTAACAGATGCATAAATCTTACAAACCAACAAGTTATGTTGCTCAGTTAAATTTTAATAAATTTTCAACATAAAAGTGTGGGTCAATTATTATTCAACCCCTAGGTTTAATATTTTGTGGAATAACCCTTGTTTGCAATTACAGCTGATAATCGTCTTTTATAAGACCTGATCAGGCCGGCACAGGTCTCTGGAGTTATCTTGGCCCACTCCTCCATGCAGATCTTCTCCAAGTTATCTAGGTTCTTTGGGTGTCTCATGTGGACTTTAATCTTGAGCTCCTTCCACAAGTTTTCAATTGGGTTAAGGTCAGGAGACTGACTAGGCCACTGCAACACCTTGATTGTTTCCCTCCTGAACCAGGCCTTGGTTTTCTTGGCTGTGTGCTTTGGGTCGTTGTCTTGTTGGAAGATGAAATGACGACCCATCTTAAGATCCTTGATGGAGCAGCGGAGGTTCTTGGCCAAAATCTCCAGGTAGGCCGTGCTATCCAACTTCCCATGGATGCGGACCAGATGGCCAGGCCCCTTGGCTGAGAAACAGCCCCACAGCATGATGCTGCCACCACCATGCTTGACTGTAGGGATCGTATTCTTGGGGTCGTATGCAGTGCCCTCCAGTCTCCAAACGTCACGTGTGTGGTTGGCACCAAAGATCTCGATCTTGGTCTCATCAGACCAGAGAACCTTGAACCAGTCTGTCTCAGAGTCCTCCAAGTGATCATGAGCAAACTGTAGACGAGCCTTGACATGACGCTTTGAAAGTAAAGGTACCTTACGGGCTCGTCTGGAATAAAGACCATTGCGGTGGAGTACGTTACTTATGGTATTGACTGAAACCAATGTCCCCACTGCCATAAGATCTTCCCGACCTCCTTCCTTGTCCTTGGGTTAGCCTTGACTCTTCGGACAAGCCTGGCCTCGGCACAGGTGGAAACTTTCAAAGGCTGTCCAGGCCGTGAAAGGCTAACAGTAGTTCCATAAGCCTTCCACTTCCGGATGATGCTGCCAACAGTGGAGACAGGTAGGCCCAACTCCTTGGAAAGGGTTTTGTACCCCTTGCCAGCCTTGTGACCCTCCACGATCTTGTCTCTGATGGCCTTGGAATGCTCCTTTGTCTTTCCCATGTTGACCAAGTATGAGTGCTGTTCACAAGTTTGGGGAGGGTCTTAATTAGTCAGAAAAGGCTGGAAAAAGAGATAATTAATCCAAACATGTGAAGCTCATTGTTCTTTGTGCCTGAAATACTTCTTAATACTTTAGGGGAACCAAACAGAATTCTTGTGGTTTGAGGGATTGAATAATAAATGACCCTCTGAATAAACTTTTCACAATTTAAAGAAAAAAAAAAAAAAAGAAATAACATTCTTTTTTGCTGCAGTGCATTTCACACTTCCAGGCTGATCTACAGTCCAAATGTCACAATGCCAAGTTAGTTCCGAATGTGTAATCCTGCTAAATCTGCAGGGGGTTGAATATTACTTGTAGGCACTGTATATTTTTTTACCATTTTATTTACTAGATTTTATAGTTTCTTAGACACATGACTCTAGTTTTTACTTTCTTAGCTTTCTTTGCCTACCAGTCTGTCCGCTATTTTCTGTCCATACTGCTTGTTGTTTCTGAAAAACACCTTCACTGCACATTGATGTATTTGTGTAACATGTGAGGTACAATAAGGCTATGTCCGCATGTTGCTTTTTACCTGCTTTTTACCTGCTTTTTACCTGCTTTTTTGCTGCTTTTTCAACTGCAGCGTTTAATGCCAAAATGGTTGTGTTCTGCTTTTCAAGCAAAGTCTATGGGAATTTGGGTTTCCTGTCCGCACTATGCAGTTCAAACTGCAGCCTTTTTGTTGCAGAACTTTGGTCAAAAACTCAGCTTTGCAGTGCAAAACCCAAATGGCAAAAACAATTGACATGTGAATTGTTTTTGCCATTTGGGTTTTGCACTGCAAAGCTGAGTTTTTGACCAAAGTTCTGCAACAAAAAGGCTGTAGTTTGAACTGCATAGTGTGGACAAGAAACCCAAATTCCCATTGACTTTGCTTGAAAAGCAGAACACAACCATTTTGGCACTAAACGCTGCAGTTGAAAAAGCAGCAAAAAAGTAGGTAAAAAGCAGGTAAAAAGCAACGTGCGGACATAGCCTAACCCAGTCCATATTTATCTTATCAGGTCCTGTAAGTAATGATAACAATGTTTGCCATTACTGGAGATCTCACTGTTGTAGACCAAAGTAAGGGTACCGTCACACTTTAGCGACGCACCAGCGACCCCACCAGCGATCTGACCTGGTCAGGATCGCTGGTGCGTCGCAACATGGTCGCTGGTGAGCTGACAGTCAGGCAGATCTCACCAGTGATAAGTGACCAGCCCCCAGGAAGCGACGCTGCACTTGGTAACTAAGGTAAATATCGGGTAACCAAGAGCTTGGTTACCCGATATTTACGTTGGTTAACAGCGCACACCTCTTAACACTGGCTCCCTGCACTCCTAGCCACAGTACACATCGGGTTAATAAGCAAGCATTTGCTTATTTACTTGATCTGTAACTCCGGCTACGTGTGCAGGGAGCCAGCACTGGCAGCGTGAGAACGGCGGACGCTGGTAACGAAGGTAAATATCGGGTAACCAAGGAAAGGGCTTCCCTTGGTTACCCGATATTTACGTTGGTTACAGCTTACCGCAGGCTGCCAGACGCCGGCTCCTGCTCCCTGCACGTTCAGATTGTTGCTCTCTCGCAGTCACACACAGCGATGTGTGCTTCACAGCAGGAGAGCAACGTCAAAAAAATGAACCAGAGCTGTGTGTAACGAGCAGCGATCTCACAGCAGGGGCCAGATCGCTGCTCAGTGTCACACACAGCGAGATCGCTGATGAGGTCACTGGTGCGTCACAAAAACCATGACTCAGCAGTGATCTCGATAGCGATCTCGCTATCTGTGAATCACCCCTAACTTTAATGCTTAGAGATTTAACACCTTAACTATCTGGCGATTTTCTAGTTTTGGATATTGTTTTTTCCTTTTCCTCTTACAAGAGCAATAACTTTTTTACTGTATTTTTCCAGCAAGAGCAGTAACATTTTGTGTTGAGTTTGGAGAAATTACTTGTTATATTTGTTGGGTTCAGGTATTTAAATTATTCTAATCTGATTAACTTATTAAAAATCTAACCTGTATTTGGGGGTAGGGCGGATTAAAATTTTATTTGCAACTGTGTATGCCATCCATGAATAAGTAACAAACTCAAATATTTCAAGAATGATTTAATGACTCGGCAGACATTCTGACTCTGCAGACTTGATTTAAAATTTGAACAAAGTAAACAGACCCAAAACTGTCAAAATAACATGTGCAATAGACTTGACAACAACCATGTCAAGCTCTGGTCAAATTGCCTGAGTCTGCTGAATATGAAATCTTAGGTGTGTGCAATAATGATTGGAAAAACATATAATAAATAAACAACCACTGTTACACACAGTATAGTATATGTTAAAAAATGTTTATATATATATATATATATACTAGAAGGTGGCCCGATTCTATGCATCGGGTATTCTAGAATTTACGTATTGTGTAGTTCATGTATGATTTTTGTTATATATATATATATATATATATATATATATATATATAGATGTTGTTGTGTGTAGTTACCAAGTGTTTGTGTAGGGGCTGTACATGTTCTGGGTGTTGTCTGGGTGTGACGGGGGGTGAGAGCGGTGTTGTATGTGTGTTGCGTGTGTTGCGTTGTTTGTGGAGCGCTGTGTGTCTGTAGCGTTGTGTGTGTGTTGCGCGGTTTGTGTGTGTGTGGTGTGTTTTGGGGGGAGGTATGTTTTGTGCAATGTGTGTGTTGTGCGGTATGTGCGTATATTTGTGTGTGCCGCGGTGTTTGTGTGTTGGGTGTTGTGTGTGTGCAGCGTTGTCTGTGTGTGTGGGTGTCTGTGTAGGGCAGTTGTTTGTGGTTCCCAGTGTGTGTGTGTGTGGTGTGTGGTGTGTTGTGCAGTGCGCGCGTGTGTGTGTGTGTGTGTGTGTGTGTGTGTGTGTGTTGGGGGGAGGTGCGCACTCCCAAACGTGCTCCATCCCCCATGCAGCGCACTCCCCATCGTGCTCCATCCCCCATGCAGCGCACTCCCCATCGTGCTCCATCCCCTATGCTGCGCACCCCCCATCGTGCTCCATCTCCCATGCTGCGCACTCCCAAACGTGCTCCATCCGCCATGCTGCGCACTACCAAACGTGCTCCATCCGCCATGCTGCGCACTCCCAAACGTGCTCCATCCGCCATACTCCGCACTCCCCATCGTGCTCCATCCCCGATGCTGCGCACCCCCCCATCATGCTCCATCCCCGATGCTGCGCACCCCCCCATCGTGCTCCATCCCCCATGCTGCACCAGCATCAGCCTCTCTGCCCCCAGCATCAGCTTCTCTGCCCCCAGCATCAGCCTCTCTCCTCCCAGCATCAGCCTCTCTCCTCCCAGCATCAGCCTCTCTCCTCCCAGCATCAGCCTCTCTCATCCTAGCATCAGCCTCTCTCCTCCCAGCATCAGCCTCTCCTCTCTGTCCCCAGCATCAGCCTCTCTCCTCCCAGCCTTCCCCAGCATCAGCCTCTCTCCTCCCAGCCTCCCTCCTCCCACCCTCCCCCAGCATCAGCCTCCCTCTCCCAGCCTCCCCCAGCATCAGCCTCCCCCAGCATCAGCCTCTCTTCTCTCAGCCTACCTCTCCCAGCCTCCCTCCTCCCAGCCTCCCTCAGCATCAGCCTCCCTCTCCCAGCCTCCCCAAGCATCAGCCTCCACCAGCATCAGCCTCTCTCCTTCCAGCCTCCCCCAGCATCAGCCTCCGCCAGCATCAGCCTCTCTCCTTCCAGCCTCCTCCAGCATCAGCCTCCCTCTCCCAGCCTTCCCCAGGATCAGCCTCTCTCCTCCCAGCCTCCGTCCTCCCAGCCTTCCCCAGCATCAGCTTTCCCCTCCCAGCCTCCCTCAGCATCAGCCTTCCCCAGCATCAGCCTCTCTCCTCCCAGCCTTAGCCTCTCTCCTTCCAGCCTCCCCCAGCATCAGCCTCTCTCCTTCCAGCCTCCCTCAGCATCAGCCTCCCCTTCCCAGCCTTCCCCAGGATCAGCCTCTCTCCTCCCAGCCTCCTTCCTCCCAGCCTCCCCCTCCCAGCCTCCCTCAGCATCAGCCTTCCGCTCCCAGTCTCCCCCAGCATAAGCCTCCCCAAGCATCAGCCTCCACCAGCATCAGCCTCTCTCCTTTCAGCCTCCCCCAGCATCAGCCTCTCTCCTTCCAGCCTCCCTCAGCATCAGCCTCCCGTTCCCAGCCTTCCCCAGGATCAGCCTCTCTCCTCCCAGCCTCCTTCCTCCCAGCCTCCCCCTCCCAGCCTCCCTCAGCATCAGCCTTCCCCTCCCAGTCTCCCCCAGCATCAGCCTCCCCAAGCATCAGCCTCCACCAGCATCAGCCTCTCTCCTTCCAGCCTCCCCCAGCATCAGCCTCCCCAAGCATCAGCCTCCACCAGCATCAGCCTCCCTCGTCCCAGCCTCCCCCAGCATCAGCCTCCCCCTCCCAGCCTCCCCCAGCATCAGCCTCTCTCCTCCCAGCATCAGCCTCTCTCATCCCAGCATCAGCCTCTCCTCTCTGTCCCCAGCATCAGCCTCTCTCCTCCCAGCCTCCCCCAGCATCAGCCTCCCCCAGCATCAGCCTCTCTTCTTCCAGCCTCCCCCAGCATCAGCCTCTCTCCTTCCAGCCTCCCCCAGCATCAGCCTCCCTCTCCCAGCCTTCCCCATGATCAGCCTCTCTGCTCCCAGCCTCCTCCAGCACGCCGTGCTCCTCTGCCGACACTCACACACCCGATCGCATCCACTCACACACACCCGATCGCATCCACTCACACACACCCAATCGCATCCACTCACACACACCCGATCGCATCCACTCACACACACCCGATCGCATACACTCACACACACCCGATCGCATACACTCACACACACCTGATCGCATACACTCACACACACCCGATCGCATACACTCACACACACAGACACTGACGATATTGCACATACGCGCTCACACTCACAACATCCGGAGATACCACATGCCTCTGGCCATGTGATCCTCCGTCAGGTCCTGGAAGGTCACAACAGCACAGTATCGAGGCCGAGAAGCAAGCGATATCGCCGGATGCTGTGAGTGTGTGGATGCGATGTGAGGTGTGTGTGAGGTGTGTGTGAGGTGTGTGTGAGAGTGAGTGTGATCTGATGTGTGTGTATGTTTGTGTGTGTGCTGTTATGTGTGTGCGTGTGGATCTTCCGCCGCAGCAGGACCTTGATGCGCTTGTAACCATGCGAGCATGGTTACCAATGTATCCACACCACTCCCGTGCGAGCGGGGGCCGGGGGGGGGGGGTGGGGGTGGGGGGGAGTACAGTGTTTGGCTGGGTAGATTTATTGATGATCTGATATTTGTCTGGAGGGGTAGTCTCTCGTCTGCGAAAAGTTTTTTTTCTTATTTGGATTTGAATGATTTCAATCTAAAATTTACGAGTAGTAGTCATGAGGTATCAACAAACTTCTTGGACCTAAAATTGACCGCAGATTTGGATAGCAACAAGGTTTTGATATCTCCCTATAAAAAACCTACTGCATGCAATAGTATTTTATTGGCTTCCTCTAGTCATCCCAAACATGTCATTCAGAATATCCCTGTGGGGGAGCTTATTAGACTAAAAAGGAATACCACATCTAGTGATAGATTGGAGGAAGAAATTGAGATAACTTGTAACAATTTAAAAAAAAGGGGTATCCCAATTGGTCTTTGGAGAGAGCCAAGAAAAAAATAGCAGGCATTGATAGGGTTAAGCTGTTGGATTCTACTAAGAAAAAAAGACAGTTTGACTCCAAAAAATCTGGGGTAGTTTTCAGCACCAACTATAGTCCTCAGTTTAATTCTATTGTCAAAATTATCAGAAAATATCTTCCGTTATTATCTCAGAAGGATATTTTGAAAAACATTGTGGAAAATAATGATATTGCCTTTGTGGCAAAAAGAGCCCCAACCTTAGCTACATTATTATCACCTAGCATGTTCAAAGATCCAGACAAAATCTCCCCTAGCAACTGGTTAAAAACAATAGGATTTTTTAAATGCGGTGCTAATATTTGTAAGTGCTGCGGTTTTTCTAATAAGTCTAAAGTATTTACATCTATTTCCAATGAAAAAGTTTAATGTTCGTTCTTTTATAAACTGTAATACGGAGAATGTAGTTTATTTAATTAATTGCAATATATGCCGCATGCAATATGTAGGCTGCACGATGAACCCCCTTAAAACCAGAATCCGCAAACATCTTTCAGAAGCTAGCAATTTGCCAATGGTTGGCGCATCAGTAGTATCCCGACATTTTTCAAAAAACACAATGGGGATTTACGCGGTTTTTCTTTTATGGGCATAGAGCATGTAAAAAAACCATTGAGAGGGGGAGATTTTCATAAAAAAGTGCTTGCAAGAGAGAGTAGGTGGATATTTGAGCTGGGGACCCGCATGCCACAGGGCTTTAACAATCGTATGGATATCATTATGCAGTATTGATACATTGTTGCATTATATGTTGCTGGCTATTACTACTGTGTTAGGCTTTTTGTATTACTTTAAAAATAATTTTATGGTCAGGTTATTGGATTTTCTGATTGTATTTTTCTCCAAAATGTTGAATCCTTTCCTTATAACTCTTATGCATGCTGTATATTGATTAATATGCGGATAGCTTACATGTTTGATTTGCTTTTCTAGCTTATGTTTTTAAATCTCTCACATATGTTTGTAATTACCCTGATGGGAGTGAGATGTATATAAGGTTCTATGTTTGGAAAGCAGATCAGATTCTGGACCGTGAAGAAGGCGGATTTTACCGCTGAAACGCGTAGTCCTATCTGCGCTATTTTCCTGCGATAATGCTGTTCTGAATTGCTTGGACCACTGTATTTTAATGGATCTATAAATAAAAAAGAAAAAAATTTTTAACAGCATCCTGGATTGCTCACGTTATTGCTGGACCCTGCCTTGTTGTTGTTCATATATATATAGATATATACTGTATATACACCATGCTCCAAATTATTATGCAAATTGGAATTAAGTGTCATAGCAATGAATTTTTCAATGAAACTCATTGATGGTATTGTGTCTCAGGGTTGTTTGGATCACTGAAATCAATCTCAGATACCTGTGATAATTAGCTTGCCAGGTGAGCCTAATAAAAGGAAAACTAGATGTTCCACAATATTAAGGAGGGCACAGTTTTTAAGTAACATGGAAAAGAAAAAGGATCTCTCTGCTGCCGAAAAGCATCAAATACTGCAATTCCTTGGACAAGAGATGAAAACATTAGATATTTCATGAAAACTTAAGCGTGATCATCATACTATGAAAAGATTTGTGGCTGATTCAGAGCACATACATGTCCGTGCTGATAAAGGCAGATTGAGGAACGTTTCTGCCAGGCAAGTCCATCAGATTAAGAGAGCAGGTGCTAAAAAGCAAGCAAACAGATATTTGAAGCTGCTGGTGCCTCTGGAGTCCCTCGAATCTCAAGGTGTAGGATCCTTCAAAGGCTTGCTGTGGTGCATAAACCTACTATTCGGCCACCCTTAACCAGTGCTCACAAGCCAAAACAGTTGCAGTGGGCCAAGACATACATGAAGACTCATTTTCACACAGTCTTGTTTACTGATGAGTGTCGAGCAACCCTGGATAGTCCAGATGGATGGAGTAGTGGATGGTTGGTGGATGGCCACCATGTCCCAACAAGGCTGCGACGACAGCAAGGAGGTAGAGGAGTCATGTTTTGGGCCGGAATCATGGGGAGACATCTGGTAGGCCCCTTTAGGGTTCCTTAAGGTGAGAAAATGACCTCTGCTAAGTATATAGCGTTTCTGACTGACAACTTTCTTCCATGGTACAAAAAGCAGAAATGTGCCTTCAGAAGTAAAATCATCTTCATGCATGACATGCACCATCTCATGCTGCAAAGAATACCTCAGTGTCATTGGCTGCTATGGGCATAAAAGGAGATAAACTCATGGTGTGCCAATCATCTTCCCCTGACCTAAACCCTATAGAGAACTTTTGAAGTATCATCAAGCAAAAGATCTATGAGGGTGGGAGGCAGTTCACATCAAAACAGCTGCTCTGGGAGGCTATTCTGACATCATGAAAAGAAATTCAAGCAGAAACTCTCCAAAAACTCACAAGTTCAATAGATGCAAGAATTGTGAAAGATTTTTGAATTGTCAAAGGGTTCTTATGCTAACATGTAACTTTGCCTGTTAGGAAGCTTTGGATTTAAATAGATTTTTATTTCAGTGAATGTTACCTCCTAATGCTGCAAATTCCACAAATGAGCATTTTCTGTTCTTTAAAACATATAAAATGTTTAGAAACTCTACTGTGCCTAATAATTTGGAACAGTTCATTGTGAGTTTTTTTTTTAATTTTGAAGATTATACTGTTATCATTGAGAGGTGTCTTCAATAAAATTCGATGTATACTTTAACCGGTGATGACTTTTATTAGACAGATTGTCATTTGCACCAATCATTTAGGAAAATCAGAGAAAAATATAATTTGCATAATAATTTAGAACATAGTGTGTGTATTAGAGTTGAGCGCGGTTCGCGGTTCGAGGTTCTCCAGTTCGAGGCTCGAGTGATTTTTGGGGGTGTTCTAGATCGAACTAGAACTCGAGCTTTTTGCAAAAGCTCGATAGTTCTAGATACGTTCGAGAACGGTTCTAGCAGCAAAAAGCAGGGCTTTTTACAGCTACAGTGTGCAGGAGCCATCGCTGGTACATCGGGTATCCAAGCAAAGCGCTTTGGTTAGTAGCCCGATGTTTATCCTAGTTACGTGCAGGAAGCCCACACTTCCCCGCTCAGCTCGCTCCGCCCCCTCCTGCCCGCGGCATGTACACACGTACACACACACACACACACACACACACACACACACACACTGCACTCTGCACACATGATCCCGCTCGGCTTACCTGCGGTGATGAAGTCCTGCCATCCCGACCTCAGCGCTGTCACTGTCCTCCATGGCCGCCGCTTGTCACATCACCTTCTCTCGCTTCCGACCCGAGACTGACTAGCGGTGACGTCACGGGCCTCTCGCGATGCTTGGCTGTGAAGGCGGCGGTCATTGAACTCAGTGACAGGTGCTGTCAGCAGTGCTGGAGATCAGCGCAGGTAATGTACCTCGCTGACAGCAGCCCTTGTCATGCCCTGCAGTGACCTGGGCAGACCCATTGATGTTAGCTCAGGTCACTGCATTGCTCTCCCAGCCAATGGGGAACATTCTGCTCTTCATTGACTGGGACAGTGTGGATCATCATGGCAACCCCTTGGATTACACCAGACCTGGATTTGTTTTTCTTTCTAATAAATTGGTTAAAGAGGGAATGTTTTGGGGAGTGTTTTTTCAAATAAAAATGTGTTTGTCGTCTATTTTTTTTTATTACTGACTGGGTTGGTGATGTCGGGTATCTGATAGACGCCTGACCTCACCAACCCCAGGGCTTGATGCCAGGTGACATTACACATCTGGTATTAACCCCATATATTACCCCGTTTGCCACCGCACCAGGGCGCGGGATGAGCTGGGGCGAAGCACCAGGATTGGCGCATCTAATGGATGCGCCACTTCTGGGGCGGCTGCGGCCTGCTATTTTTAGGCTGGGGAGAGTCCAATAACCATGGACCTCCCTAGTCTGAGAATATCAGACCCCAGCTGTCTGCTTTTACCTTGGTTGGTGATCCAATTTTGGGGGGACCCCTACGTGTTTTTTTTTTTTTAATTATTTATTTAATTTAAAATAACAGCGTGGGGTGCCCTCAGTTTTAGATTACCAGCCAAGGTGAGGTTGCCAGCTGTGGTCTGCAGGCTGCAGCCGTCTACTTTACCCTAGCTGGCTGCAAAACTAGGGGGAACCCTACGTCATTTTTTTTTTTTTTTCATTTTTTTGGCTAAATACAAAGCTAAGCACCCCTTAGTGCCACATGAAAGGCACCAAAGGAGGCAAAATTACAAAATGCAGGAGAGTGGGACATTATGTGTCTTTCTGCCATTATAATGACAGAAAAGACTGATATGAAGTGCACAAGCACAAGAAAATCACCAGAGCCCTTTACGCTGTGAAAAGCAGTAGAAAATGGCACTGGAGTGAACATGTGACCGCCTCATGTAGGATGAAGCTATGGATCCTGGGTAAATTTATGCATTTACCCTCCTTCAGTTTTTTTGCAGTACACAAAAAAACGGAAGACACACGGATGACAAACAGATGACATACGGACCGTCTACGGAACGGAAACGGATGCCACACGGATGCACCCGTGAAAAAAACGGACTGTTTTTTGCAGACCGCAAAAATGGATCGGTCGTGTTAATGTAGCCTTATTCTGATCTGCCGTTTATAAACAGCAGGCAGAAATAAGTGAATAACGCCTCCCAGCGTCAGAAAATCTCTGGGGTTTCAGGGCTAGCTGAGACCCTGGAGATCATGATTCAGGACGGTTTTTCCGGTCCCCGCTCACGTGATCACAGGTATACACCGTACACCGATGATCACGTTACAGTAAATGACAGCGCCGGTAAAAAATATTTATCTCCCATCTGGCATGAACAAACACTTCTTCCCCACTTCTCCACTTCTTCTCCACTTCTTCTCCACTTTTTCTCCACTTTTTCTCCACTTTTTCTCCACTTTTTCTCCACTTTTTCTCCACTTCTTCTCCACTTCTTCTCCACTTTTTCTCAATTTTTTCTCCACTTTCTCTACATTTTTTCTCCACTTTTTCTCCACTTTTTCTCCACTTTTTCTCCACTTTTTCTCCACTTTTTCTCCACTTCTTCTCCACTTCTTCTCCACTTTTTCTACATTTTTTCTCCACTTTTTCTACATTTTTTCTCCACTTTTTCTACACTTTTTTTCTACACTTTTTCTCCATTTTTTTCTCCACTTTTTCTCCACTTTTTCTCCACTTTTTCTCCGTTCTTTTTCTATGGTTGGTCTACCCATTAGCTCTGCCATGCATAGTGTAGCTCTACACCTACTGCACATGTTACTTTATGATTGACATCTCTTTCGTACCAGAGCTGTCTAAGCCTACTCTGACCCCATATTTGTCATTACTATATTGTCCTTGTACTGTATTATGACATTTGTATCATGTGTTTCATTTCTTGCTGTGTTGCAATTTTTTTGCTGCATCCCAATTGTACCTCTACATTGTTCGAGTTTATGCTATTGTTCTCTCACTCTTATGTGATACTGATTATTGTCATTTTTCAGGATTACATGCAGATAAGTCCAATCTGACAAAGGCTCAGGCCGAAACGTCATTTGTAACTTGTTTTGGACAAAAACATATATGCTTATGAAAAAAAATTTTTTCTTAATACGGACCAATAAAGAGTGATTTTGCATTACTATCCGTTGTGACTTACTGACTTAGTCTGGGAGATTTAGAGTGCCGAGGTTACTCACTAATTTTATCTATTATTACCTCTGAGCACCTATATACCAGTGAGCAGAGCTTCCTCTACAGTAGTTCTCCTGATTAGGCATGCCCTTACCTCATAAGCAGGGCATTGCAGCTTTGGTAGCAACCATTACGACATGGACTCTTCTGCTGTGGACCCGGGGAGATTGAGTGCAGATTCATTGCACCCACACTCCTCACATGAAGGGTCCGCACTCCTAGAAAATGGGGGATACGTTCCCTGAGTGTCTCCCCCACATATTCTAGACGGTCCAGAGTCATCGTGGGACCCCTTTATTTTTTTTCTTACAATAAATTGGTGAAAGAGGAAATGTTTTGGGGACTGTTTTTTCAAATAAATTTCTTTGTCGATTTTTTTTTTTTTGTTAGTACTGACAGTTTATGATGTTGGGTATCTAATAGACGCCATGACATCACAAACTGCTGGGCTTGATCTCAGGTGACTTTACAGCTAGTATCAACCCGATTTATTACCCCGTTTGCCACTGCACCAGGGCACGGGATGAGCTGGGGTGAAGTGCCAGGATTGGCGCATCTAGTGGATGCGCCACGTCTGGGGTGCCTGCGGCCTGCTATTTTTAGGCTGTGAAGGCCCAATAACTATGGACCTTCCCACCCTGAGAATACCAGACCACAGCTGTCCGCTTTATCTTGGCTGGTGATCCAATTTGGGGGGGACCCTACTTTTTTTGTGTAATTATTAATATTTATAAAATAATTATAACAAAAGAGCCTGGGGGGACCTCCACATTGGATCCCCAACCACGGTAAAGCTGCCAGCTGTGGTTTTCAGGCTACAGCCATCTGCTTTACCCTAGCTGGCTATCAAAAATGGGGGGACCCAACGTCATTTTTTTTTTAACTATTTTTTAAATAGAAAAAATTAATGGGCTTCCCTGTATTTTGATTGCCAACCAAGGTAACGGCAGGCAGATGGGGGTGGCAACCCATAGCTGTCTGCTTTATCTGCGCTGAGAATCAAAAATACCGCGGAGCGCTACGTCATTTTTTTTAAAGATTTATTTTTACAGCACTGTGATGTCCAGCAATCAAAATACAGGGAAGCCCATTTTGTTTTTAGTTATTTAAATAAATAATTAAAAAAAATATATATGGGCTCCCGCTGCATTTTTTTGTATTGCTAGCTAAGGGTAATCCAAGCAGCTACTGGCTGCTAACCCCCACTGCTTGGTGTTACCTTCACTGGCAATGGAAAATCCAGGGAAGCATTTTTTATTTTTTTTGCCAAAAAACTACAAAAAAGGACGTGAGCTTCACCATTTTTTTGTATGCTAGCCAGGTATAGCAGGCAGGTGCTGGAAGAGTTGGATACAGCGCCAGAAGATGGCGCTTCTATGAAAATGCCATTTTCTGAGGCGGCTGCAGACTGCAATTCGCAGCAGTGGGGCCCAGAAAGCTCAGGCCAACCTGTGCTGCGGATTCCAATCCCCAGCTGCCTAGTTGTACCTGGCTGGACACAAAAATGGGGCGAAGCCTACGTCATTTGTTTTCTAATTATTTCATGAAATTCATGAAATAATAAAAAAAGGGCTTCCCTTTATTTTTGGTTCCCAGCCGGGTACAAATAGGCAACTGGGGGTTGGGGGCAGCCGTTCCTGCCTGCTGTACCTGGCTAGCATACAAAAATATGGCGAAGCCCACATAATTTTTTCAGGGGGCAAATAACTTCTGCATACAGTCCTGGATGGAGTATGCTGAGCCTTGTAGTTCTGCAGCTGCTGTCTGTCTGTATGGAGAAGAGCAGACAGCAGCTGCAGAACTACAAGGCTCAGCATACTCCATCCAGGACTGTATGCAGACGTTTTTTGCCCACCAAAAAAATGACGTGGGCTTCGCCATATTTTTGTATGCTAGCCAGGTACAGCAGGCAGCCACGGGCTGCCTCCAACCCCCAGTTGCCTATTTGTACCCGGCTGGGAACCAAAAATATAGGGAAGCCCGTTTTTTTTAATTATTTCACTTATTTCATGAAATAATTAAAAAACAAATGACGTTGGCTTCGCCCCATTTTTGTGTCCAGCCAGGTACAACTAGGCAGCTGGGGATTGGAATCCGCAGCACAGGTTAGCCCGAGGTTTCTGGGCACCTCTGCTGCGAATTTCAGTCCGCAGCCGTCTCAGAAAATGGCGCTCTCATAGAAGCGCCATCATCTGGCGCTGTATCCAACTCTTCCAACAGCCCTGGAGCCGGGTGGCTTGTTGGGTAATCATGGGTTAATACTGGCTTTGTTTTACTAGCCAGTATTAAGCCAGAGATTCTTAATGTCAGGCACGTTTGACCCGGCCATTAAGAATCTCCAATAAAGGGTTAAAAAAAAAGACACCACACAGAGAAAAAATATTTTAATAAAAATAAATACACAGACACATTAGAGACTCCATCTTTATTACCCCCTGTCAGCCCAATAAATCCCCAATAAACCAGCGCTGATAAGAGGTTTTTAATAGAGGCTTAAATTATAAGCAGCAATTTCAGCGTTCCAAGTGCCTTTAAATGAATTTGAAGAAACTGCACTTCAGGATTGTAGTGAGGATTGTAGTGAGGATGAGGTGCCCCAGCCCATTACTTGATGAGCTGGGGCACCTCATCCTCACTACAATCCTCACTACAATCGGGAAGCAGCATGCAGCCTTCACTCCGTGAGTGATCAGTGCTGCTAGCGGTAACAGCGGTAACGCTGACAGACGCATTACCATAGCAACGGTGCTCCCGGAGCCGCGGTTAGCGGTGACGTCACCGTTAACTGCGTTGCTATGGACACGGTGATCTCCGTTAATGACCGGCTGTGTCAGCCGGTCCCTAACGGAACGGGGAGTCGACCGTGTGCTAGAGCATATCGCCGGTACACGGCGATACACAAATGTGCACCGTGTACCGGAGAGATGCACTCGCAGGTCCTACATGACGCGTCATAGTCATGTGACCAGTCTTTAGCCAATGAGATAATAGCCACGTGACTGGTCACATGGCTATTTTGACGTCACGATAGGTCCTGCTTCTCTGCTGGCAGTGCCGGTCACCGGGAGGATTCAGCGATCATCGGATGGAATAGCGGCAGGAGGCAGAGTGCAGGAGGGATCGCGGGGACCGGTAAGTGTTATGGCAATGTTTATTTACTGTATGTGTACATTTATAATGCATTTTTATGTGTTTGTGATTGCCTCCCATTATAGCCTATTGGTTCGAGTTCGGTTCGTCGAACGTTCGACGAACCGAACTCGAACGGGAGCTCCGTTCGGCGAACCGCGACCGGTTCGCTCATCTCTAGTGTGTATATGTATATGTAAAAAAACTAAAAAAATCTACCTTCTCACTAGAGATGAGCAATGTTCGAATTTAAAAATCGAGTAATTTTGGGCGGGGTTCGAGTCGTTCACCAAAGGCGTAGCTAGTTACTGGCTAGCTTTTCACAGTAATACTGTCAGTCACTGTTAATAATGATATTATCAAAATTCAGCTTATAGTGTGTGGGGGGGGTTTAGATCAGTACTGCTGAGTAGAGTTGAGCGCGGTTCGTGGTTCGTGGTTCTCCAGTTCGCGGCTCGAGTGATTTTGGGGCATGTTCTAGATCGAACTAGAACTCGAGCTTTTTGCAAAAGCTCGGTAGTTCTAGAAACGTTCGAGAACGGTTCTAGCAGACAAAAAACAGCTAAATCATAGCTTGGTTTCTGCTGTAATAGTGTAAGTCACTCTGTGAATCAAACTATTATCACATTTCAGTGTATAGTGTGCGTGAACAGCGCCTTCAGATCACTGCTGTTTCTATAATGGCGATCGCCATTTTTTTTTTTTTTTTTTCTTGTCTTCCTTCCCTAAGCGCGCGCGTCTTGTGGGGCGGGCCAGCATGTCAGCCAATCCCAGACACACACACAGCTAAGTGGACTTTGAGCCAGAGAAGCAACGGCATGTGTGATAGGATCTGCATGTCACATGTCCCTGCATTATAAAACCGGACATTTTCTTCACGGACGCCATTATCTGCCTTCTGCGTCTTTGGTGTCAGACATCACTGTCGCAGCTCCGTCTTCCTGAGTCCTATAGCCGATACAGCTGTATGCGCTGCATACACAGCGTTAGACAGCTTAGGGAGAGCACTTTATAGCAGTCCTTTTAAGGGCTCCAACCGGCAGGGTCAGAGAGCCATAGGTGACAGGTCCTGCAAACAGCAACAGCGTCTGTGTAGCCCAGGTCAGGGATTTCCTACCTGCATTTCACCATTAGGAGGGAATAGAAAGGCAGGCTTCCATTCCTCTACCCAGAGCACCACAATCCTGCCACTGTACCCTCTTGTCCTCTGCACACTCCAACTGATAACTAAGCCATTATACTAGCAAACACTCAGTGTACCTAGTGGCATCCTATACGTGGCTATTGGACTTTGCTATAGTCCCACTAGTGCAAAGACATTTGCAGAGCGCGTCTGCCTGCATTGCACACTACAACTCATTCTAACCAAGCCATTATACTAGCAAACACTCAGTGTACCTAGTGGCATCCTATACGTGGCTATTGGACTTTGCTATAGTCCCACTAGTGCAAAGACATTTGCAGAGCGCGTCTGCCTGCATTGCACACTACAACTCATTCTAACCAAGCCATTATACTAGCAAACACTCAGTGTACCTAGTGGCATCCTATACGTGGCTATTGGACTTTGCTATAGTCCCACTAGTGCAAAGACATTTGCAGAGCGCGTCTGCCTGCATTGCACACTCCAACTCATTAAAACCAAGCCATTATACTAGCAAACACTCAGTGTACCTAGTGGCATCCTATACGTGGCTATTGGACTTTGCTATAGTCCCACTAGTGCAAAGACATTTGCATAGCGCGTCTGCCTGCATTGCACACTCAAACTCATTTTAACTAAGCCATTATACTAGCAAACACTCAGTGTACCTAGTGGCATCCTATACGTGGCTATTGGACTTTGCTATAGTCCCACTAGTGCAAAGATATTAGCAGAGCACATCTGCCTGCATTGCACACTCCAACTTTTTTAAACTAAGCAATTTTACTAGCAAACACTCAGTGTACCTAGTGGCATCCTAAACGTGGCTATTGGACTTTGCTATAGTCCCACTAGTGCAAAGACATTTGCAGAGCACGTCTGCCTGCATTGCACACTACAACTCATTGTTACTAAGCCATTATACTAGCAAACACTCAGTGTACCTAGTTGTATCCTAAACGTGGCTATTGTACTTTTGTCTATTCACAGTATTGGAACGATATTTGCAGCACGTCTGCCTGCATTGCACACTCTAACTTTTTTAAACTCAGCCATTTATAGTAGCAAACACTCAGTGTACCTAGTTGTATCCTAAACGTGGCTATTGTACTTTTGTCAATTCACAGTATTGGAACGTTATTTGCAGCACGTCTGCCTGCATTGCACACTCAAACTTTTTTAAACTCAGCCATTTATAGTAGCAAACACTCAGTGTACCTAGTTGTATCCTAAACGTGGCTATTGTACTTTTGTCTATTCACAGTATTGGAACGATATTTGCAGCACGTCTGCCTGCATTGCACACTCTAACTTTTTTAAACTCAGCCATTATACTAGCAAACACTCAGTGTACCTAGTGGCATCCTATACGTGGCTATTGGACTTTGCTATAGTCCCACTAGTGCAAAGACATTAGCAGAGCACATCTGCCTGCATTGCACACTACAACTCATTCTAACCAAGCCATTATACTAGCAAACACTCAGTGTACCTAGTGGCATCCTATACGTGGCTATTGGACTTTGCTATAGTCCCACTAGTGCAAAGACATTTGCAGAGCGCGTCTGCCTGCATTGCACACTCCAACTCATTAAAACCAAGCCATTATACTAGCAAACACTCAGTGTACCTAGTGGCATCCTATACGTGGCTATTGGACTTTGCTATAGTCCCACTAGTGCAAAGACATTTGCATAGCGCGTCTGCCTGCATTGCACACTCAAACTCATTTTAACTAAGCCATTATACTAGCAAACACTCAGTGTACCTAGTGGCATCCTATACGTGGCTATTGGACTTTGCTATAGTCCCACTAGTGCAAAGACATTAGCAGAGCACATCTGCCTGCATTGCACACTACAACTCATTCTAACCAAGCCATTATACTAGCAAACACTCAGTGTACCTAGTGGCATCCTATACGTGGCTATTGGACTTTGCTATAGTCCCACTAGTGCAAAGACATTTGCAGAGCGCGTCTGCCTGCGTTGCACACTACAACTCATTCTAACCAAGCCATTATACTAGCAAACACTCAGTGTACCTAGTGGCATCCTATACGTGGCTATTGGACTTTGCTATAGTCCCACTAGTGCAAAGACATTTGCAGAGCGCGTCTGCCTGCGTTGCACACTACAACTCATTCTAACCAAGCCATTATACTAGCAAACACTCAGTGTACCTAGTGGCATCCTATACGTGGCTATTGGACTTTGCTATAGTCCCACTAGTGCAAAGACATTTGCAGAGCGCGTCTGCCTGCGTTGCACACTACAACTCATTCTAACCAAGCCATTATACTAGCAAACACTCAGTGTACCTAGTGGCATCCTATACGTGGCTATTGGACTTTGCTATAGTCCCACTAGTGCAAAGACATTAGCAGAGCACATCTGCCTGCATTGCACACTACAACTCATTCTAACCAAGCCATTATACTAGCAAACACTCAGTGTACCTAGTGGCATCCTATACGTGGCTATTGGACTTTGCTATAGTCCCACTAGTGCAAAGACATTTGCAGAGCGCGTCTGCCTGCATTGCACACTCCAACTCATTAAAACCAAGCCATTATACTAGCAAACACTCAGTGTACCTAGTGGCATCCTATACGTGGCTATTGGACTTTGCTATAGTCCCACTAGTGCAAAGACATTTGCATAGCGCGTCTGCCTGCATTGCACACTCAAACTCATTTTAACTAAGCCATTATACTAGCAAACACTCAGTGTACCTAGTGGCATCCTATACGTGGCTATTGGACTTTGCTATAGTCCCACTAGTGCAAAGACATTAGCAGAGCACATCTGCCTGCATTGCACACTACAACTCATTCTAACCAAGCCATTATACTAGCAAACACTCAGTGTACCTAGTGGCATCCTATACGTGGCTATTGGACTTTGCTATAGTCCCACTAGTGCAAAGACATTTGCAGAGCGCGTCTGCCTGCGTTGCACACTACAACTCATTCTAACCAAGCCATTATACTAGCAAACACTCAGTGTACCTAGTGGCATCCTATACGTGGCTATTGGACTTTGCTATAGTCCCACTAGTGCAAAGACATTTGCAGAGCGCGTCTGCCTGCGTTGCACACTACAACTCATTCTAACCAAGCCATTATACTAGCAAACACTCAGTGTACCTAGTGGCATCCTATACGTGGCTATTGGACTTTGCTATAGTCCCACTAGTGCAAAGACATTTGCAGAGCGCGTCTGCCTGCGTTGCACACTACAACTCATTCTAACCAAGCCATTATACTAGCAAACACTCAGTGTACCTAGTGGCATCCTATACGTGGCTATTGGACTTTGCTATAGTCCCACTAGTGCAAAGACATTTGCAGAGCGCGTCTGCCTGCGTTGCACACTACAACTCATTCTAACCAAGCCATTATACTAGCAAACACTCAGTGTACCTAGTGGCATCCTATACGTGGCTATTGGACTTTGCTATAGTCCCACTAGTGCAAAGACATTTGCAGAGCGCGTCTGCCTGCGTTGCACACTACAACTCATTCTAACCAAGCCATTATACTAGCAAACACTCAGTGTACCTAGTGGCATCCTATACGTGGCTATTGGACTTTGCTATAGTCCCACTAGTGCAAAGACATTTGCAGAGCGCGTCTGCCTGCGTTGCACACTACAACTCATTCTAACCAAGCCATTATACTAGCAAACACTCAGTGTACCTAGTGGCATCCTATACGTGGCTATTGGACTTTGCTATAGTCCCACTAGTGCAAAGACATTAGCAGAGCACATCTGCCTGCATTGCACACTACAACTCATTCTAACCAAGCCATTATACTAGCAAACACTCAGTGTACCTAGTGGCATCCTATACGTGGCTATTGGACTTTGCTATAGTCCCACTAGTGCAAAGACATTTGCAGAGCGCGTCTGCCTGCGTTGCACACTACAACTCATTCTAACCAAGCCATTATACTAGCAAACACTCAGTGTACCTAGTGGCATCCTATACGTGGCTATTGGACTTTGCTATAGTCCCACTAGTGCAAAGACATTTGCAGAGCGCGTCTGCCTGCGTTGCACACTACAACTCATTCTAACCAAGCCATTATACTAGCAAACACTCAGTGTACCTAGTGGCATCCTATACGTGGCTATTGGACTTTGCTATAGTCCCACTAGTGCAAAGACATTTGCAGAGCGCGTCTGCCTGCGTTGCACACTACAACTCATTCTAACCAAGCCATTATACTAGCAAACACTCAGTGTACCTAGTGGCATCCTATACGTGGCTATTGGACTTTGCTATAGTCCCACTAGTGCAAAGACATTTGCAGAGCGCGTCTGCCTGCGTTGCACACTACAACTCATTCTAACCAAGCCATTATACTAGCAAACACTCAGTGTACCTAGTGGCATCCTATACGTGGCTATTGGACTTTGCTATAGTCCCACTAGTGCAAAGACATTTGCAGAGCGCGTCTGCCTGCGTTGCACACTACAACTCATTCTAACCAAGCCATTATACTAGCAAACACTCAGTGTACCTAGTGGCATCCTATACGTGGCTATTGGACTTTGCTATAGTCCCACTAGTGCAAAGACATTTGCAGAGCGCGTCTGCCTGCGTTGCACACTACAACTCATTCTAACCAAGCCATTATACTAGCAAACACTCAGTGTACCTAGTGGCATCCTATACGTGGCTATTGGACTTTGCTATAGTCCCACTAGTGCAAAGACATTTGCAGAGCGCGTCTGCCTGCGTTGCACACTACAACTCATTCTAACCAAGCCATTATACTAGCAAACACTCAGTGTACCTAGTGGCATCCTATACGTGGCTATTGGACTTTGCTATAGTCCCACTAGTGCAAAGACATTTGCAGAGCGCGTCTGCCTGCGTTGCACACTACAACTCATTCTAACCAAGCCATTATACTAGCAAACACTCAGTGTACCTAGTGGCATCCTATACGTGGCTATTGGACTTTGCTATAGTCCCACTAGTGCAAAGACATTTGCAGAGCGCGTCTGCCTGCGTTGCACACTACAACTCATTCTAACCAAGCCATTATACTAGCAAACACTCAGTGTACCTAGTGGCATCCTATACGTGGCTATTGGACTTTGCTATAGTCCCACTAGTGCAAAGACATTTGCAGAGCGCGTCTGCCTGCGTTGCACACTACAACTCATTCTAACCAAGCCATTATACTAGCAAACACTCAGTGTACCTAGTGGCATCCTATACGTGGCTATTGGACTTTGCTATAGTCCCACTAGTGCAAAGACATTTGCAGAGCGCGTCTGCCTGCGTTGCACACTACAACTCATTCTAACCAAGCCATTATACTAGCAAACACTCAGTGTACCTAGTGGCATCCTATACGTGGCTATTGGACTTTGCTATAGTCCCACTAGTGCAAAGACATTTGCAGAGCGCGTCTGCCTGCGTTGCACACTACAACTCATTCTAACCAAGCCATTATACTAGCAAACACTCAGTGTACCTAGTGGCATCCTATACGTGGCTATTGGACTTTGCTATAGTCCCACTAGTGCAAAGACATTTGCAGAGCGCGTCTGCCTGCGTTGCACACTACAACTCATTCTAACCAAGCCATTATACTAGCAAACACTCAGTGTACCTAGTGGCATCCTATACGTGGCTATTGGACTTTGCTATAGTCCCACTAGTGCAAAGACATTTGCAGAGCGCGTCTGCCTGCGTTGCACACTACAACTCATTCTAACCAAGCCATTATACTAGCAAACACTCAGTGTACCTAGTGGCATCCTATACGTGGCTATTGGACTTTGCTATAGTCCCACTAGTGCAAAGACATTTGCAGAGCGCGTCTGCCTGCGTTGCACACTACAACTCATTCTAACCAAGCCATTATACTAGCAAACACTCAGTGTACCTAGTGGCATCCTATACGTGGCTATTGGACTTTGCTATAGTCCCACTAGTGCAAAGACATTTGCAGAGCGCGTCTGCCTGCGTTGCACACTACAACTCATTCTAACCAAGCCATTATACTAGCAAACACTCAGTGTACCTAGTGGCATCCTATACGTGGCTATTGGACTTTGCTATAGTCCCACTAGTGCAAAGACATTTGCAGAGCGCGTCTGCCTGCGTTGCACACTACAACTCATTCTAACCAAGCCATTATACTAGCAAACACTCAGTGTACCTAGTGGCATCCTATACGTGGCTATTGGACTTTGCTATAGTCCCACTAGTGCAAAGACATTTGCAGAGCGCGTCTGCCTGCGTTGCACACTACAACTCATTCTAACCAAGCCATTATACTAGCAAACACTCAGTGTACCTAGTGGCATCCTATACGTGGCTATTGGACTTTGCTATAGTCCCACTAGTGCAAAGACATTTGCAGAGCGCGTCTGCCTGCGTTGCACACTACAACTCATTCTAACCAAGCCATTATACTAGCAAACACTCAGTGTACCTAGTGGCATCCTATACGTGGCTATTGGACTTTGCTATAGTCCCACTAGTGCAAAGACATTTGCAGAGCGCGTCTGCCTGCGTTGCACACTACAACTCATTCTAACCAAGCCATTATACTAGCAAACACTCAGTGTACCTAGTGGCATCCTATACGTGGCTATTGGACTTTGCTATAGTCCCACTAGTGCAAAGACATTTGCAGCACGTCTGCCTGCGTTGCACACTCCAACTAATTATAACTAAGTTGCATTGTCAGGGATATTTATTCTTTATTATTCTGCTGTTAATAAAGCTAGACCACCACTGCAATCTTCACCACCTCTCAATTTTTACTACCACATTTTCAGTCCACAATCTTGTCGCAATCAACATGAGTGGCAAAATGACAGATGCTGGTGGAAAGGGGAAGAGGCGTGGTGGAAAAGGCAAAAAAGGTTTTGTCCGTGGGGAAGGTGGCAAAGCTCCATTATCATCTGCTGAAGATAGACCATCTACCAGCAAAAGTAAGATGTCTACTACTTACCGTGGACAATCCGATGTGCTCCCTTTTTTACGGACACGAACAACAGGAAGAAAGGTAGATGATGGGCAAAAAAGGAAAATGCTTGAATGGATCTCAAGTGGTCCAACAAGTGCCCTCTCAGCCACTTCAAGTACCGCATCCAAAAAACACCAGTCCTCTGAGTTGTCATCCCAATCACACTTGATTTCTCCCAGCTCTGAAGTCTCCATCAGCCCTGCACAGTATGGTGGAACTGAGATGGCTGAGTCTGCAGAGCTGTTCAGTCACACTATAGCCTGGGAATCAGAGGTCTGCTCCCAAGCTACAGTGAGTACAGAACAGGAAATGGTCTGCAGTGATGCCCAGAACCTTTGTGACTCAGATTCAGGCCGTGAGGACCAAGTTTCTGAGCATAATGTTGACCCTTTGTCACAAACTGTAACACCTGTGGTTATAGACAATGAGGAACATACTGATGAAGATGAGACGCAGATACCCGATTGGGATGACAACTTAAATATTCCGTCAGGGCAAGAAGAGGCTCGGTCTGAGGGGGAGGGGAGTGCAAACACAACAATTGATGATGACGTTCTAGATCCCACCTACTGTCAACCCCCAGTCAGGCACTCGAGGAGGTCAACAGAGGCGGTGGAGGAGGATGCAACCGACGACGAAGTTACCTTGCGCCTTCCTGGACAGAGTCGGAGCACTGGTAGCACGTCTACAACTGCATCCTCAGCCACCACTCTGCCTATGAGCATTATTCGGGGTGGATCAACAGGTCGCATGGCCTCTAAGCCTTGCCTAGCCTGGTCCTTTTTTCACATCGAAAAAGATCGCCCAACTCATGTGATATGTAACATTTGTCATGATTCTCTTAGTAGAGGTCAAAAGCTCAGCAGTTTGACAACTTCTTCCATGAATCGTCACATGAATAAATATCATAAGTCCCGGTGGGAAGCTCACCGTGCTGCAATGCGGCCTAGCGGAGCGAACCATCCACCGCCCGCCCCTTCCACTGCATCCGCGCGCTCTTCATCTTCTAGGACTGTGGGGACAGCTGCCACACCTGTTTTTCCACGCAAAACTTCCACCACTGTAACCGCAACAGGCAGTTTGCTTGTAAGGTCGTCAGTTGGTTTGGAAGGGGAAACAAGTGAGTGTGTACAGCTCTCTCAGACATCGATAGCACCAACGTTGGATGAAGGCAACATCATGTCTCCGCCTGCACTTTCCTCACAAACCTGCATTTTTCCAGGGACACCCTACTCAACACCGTCTACACACAGCAGCCAGATCTCTGTCCCTCAGATGTGGTCAAATAAAAGGCCACTTCCTCCGACCCATGACAAAGCTAAGAGGTTGACTCTATCCCTCTGTAAGCTGTTGGCTACCGAAATGCTGCCTTTCCGCCTAGTGGACACACAGGATTTTAGAGACCTTATGTCTGTCGCTGTGCCCCAGTACCAGATGCCTAGTCGCCACTACTTCTCTAAGAAAGGTGTGCCCGCGCTACACCAGCATGTCGCACACAACATCACCGCTTCCTTGAGAAACTCTGTGTGTGAACGGGTGCATTTCACCACCGATACTTGGACCAGTAAGCATGGACAGGGACGTTACATGTCGCTGACTGGGCACTGGGTAACTATGGTGATAGATGGTGAAGGGTCTGCTGCACAAGTCTTGCCGTCCCCACGACTTGTGTGTCAATCCTCTGTCTGTCCAAGTTCCGCCACTGCTTCTGCATCCTCCACCTCATCTGGGTCCTCCACCTCCGCCCCAAGCCTGCCTGGTCAGGCCACCAGCGTTCTCACTGCGCAGAAGGAATCACGCACCCCTCATTACTATGCTGGCAGCAGAGCGCAACGGCATCAGGCGGTCTTTAGCTTGACATGTCTTGGTAATAAGAGTCACACAGCTGAGGAGTTGTGGTCAGCTTTGCGGTCCGAGTTTAATAAATGGTTGTCTCCACTCAAACTGCAGCCTGGTAAGGCCGTGTGCGACAATGCTGCAAACCTGGGTGCGGCACTTCGCCTGGGCAAGGTGACACACGTACCTTGTATGGCTCACGTGTTGAACCTTGTCGTGCAGCAATTTTTAACACACTATCCCGGCCTAGATGGCCTTCTGAACAGGGCACGAAAACTGTCAGCTCACTTCCGCCGTTCAAGCGCCGCAGCAGAGCGACTTGCATCGCTCCAGAAGTCTTTCGGCCTGCCGGTTCATCGCCTGAAATGCGATGTGGCGACACGCTGGAATTCAACTCTCCACATGTTACAGCGACTGTGGCAGCACCGCAGAGCCCTGGTGCAATACGTCATGACGTATAGCCTGGGCCAACGAGATGCAGAGGTGGGGCAGATCACCCTGATGGAGTGGTCTCAGATCAAGGACCTATGCACCCTTCTGCACAGTTTCGACATGGCGACGAATATGTTTAGCGCTGACAATGCCATTATCAGCATGACGATTCCAGTCATTTACATGCTGGAGCACACGCTAAACACTATTCGGAGTCAGGGGGTGGGACAACATGAAGGGGAGGAACTACAGGAGGATTCATATGCGCAAGGGACAACAACATCACCAAGGTCCAGACGTTCATCATCACCAACGCAGCAGGCATGGGACCATGGGGGACAGGGATCGACAAGGGCGCATAGTAGCAGCCGAAATGTTGAGCAAGGTGCAGGAGAACATGAAGAAATGGAGGACGAACTGTCCATGGACATGGAAGACTCAGCGGATGAGGGAGACCTTGGTCAAATTTCAGTTGAAAGAGGTTGGGGTCAGATGTCAGAGGAAGAAAGAACGGGTAGCACCTCTATGCCACAAACACAGCATGGACTTGGTCCGCATGGCTGCGCAAGACACATGAGTGCCTTTTTGTTGCACTACCTCCAACATGACCCTCGTATTGTCAAAATTAGAAGTGATGATGACTACTGGATTGCCACACTATTAGATCCCCGGTACAAGTCCAAATTTTGTGACATAATTCCAGCCATAGAAAGGGACGCACGTATGCAGGAGTATCAGCAGAAGCTGTTACTAGATCTTAGCTCGGCTTTTCCACCAAACAACCGTGCAGGTGCAGGGAGTGAATCTCCCAGTTGTAACTTGACAAACATGGGACGGTCTCGTCATCTTCAACAGTCTACCCGTACCAGTAGGACCTTTTCTGGTGCCGGTAACAGCAATTTTATGGAATCTTTTCATAATTTTTTTAGACCCTCTTTTGCAAGGCCACCAGAGACAACAAGTCTGACACATAGTCAACGGCTGGAGAGGATGATACAGGAGTATCTCCAAATGAACATCGATGCCATGACTGTGCAACTGGAGCCTTGCTCCTTTTGGGCTTCAAACCTACAAAAATGGCCAGAGCTCGCAACTTACGCCTTGGAGATTTTGTCGTGTCCAGCTGCCAGCGTTGTCTCTGAACGTGTATTCAGTGCTGCTGGGTGTGTGCTGACAGATAAGCGCACGCGTCTGTCCAGTGACAATGTGGACAGACTGACGTTCATCAAAATGAACAAGTCATGGATCCAGAAGGAATTTACTACCCCTGTGTCATCCTGGGGAGAGTAAATGCTTGTGGATTTGGAATGTGCTTGATGCAAATCAAAACATCCTGTTTGCAACTAGGGCCCAAGTGCTGCCACTGATGGGGTGGGTGTCTGTGTGGCCCAATTTTTGGAAAAAAGGGAGACTCCGCTTGGAGTAACCCTTGCTTACATTGTTTTTAAAAGAAGCCAAGATGAACAAGTCATGGGTCAGCAAAGACTTTGCTACCTACCCCGGTGTCATCCTGGGGACGGCTAAGAATAGCGTATTTTTGAATGTGCTTGATGCAAATCAAAACATCCTGTTTGCAACTAGGGCCCAAGTGCTGCCACTGATGGGGTGGGTGTCTGTGTGGCCCAATTTTTGGAAAAAAGGGAGACTCCGCTTGGAGTAACCCTTGCTTGCTGTGTTTTTAAAAGAAGCCAAGATGAACAGAGCTGGGATCAGGAAAGACTTTGCTACCTACCCCGGTGTCATCCTGTGGACGGCTAAGAATAGCGTATTTTTGAATGTGCTTGATGCAAATCAAAACATCCTGTTTGCAACTAGGGCCCAAGTGCTGCCACTGATGGGGTGGGTGTCTGTGTGGCCCAATTTTTGGAAAAAAGGGAGACTCCGCTTGGAGTAACCCTTGCTTACATTGTTTTTAAAAGAAGCCAAGATGAACAAGTCATGGGTCAGCAAAGACTTTGCTACCTACCCCGGTGTCATCCTGGGGACGGCTAAGAATAGCGTATTTTTGAATGTGCTTGATGCAAATCAAAACATCCTGTTTGCAACTAGGGCCCAAGTGCTGCCACTGATGGGGTGGGTGTCTGTGTGGCCCAATTTTTGGAAAAAAGGGAGACTCCGCTTGGAGTAACCCTTGCTTACATTGTTTTTAAAAGAAGCCAAGATGAACAAGTCATGGGTCAGCAAAGACTTTGCTACCTACCCCGGTGTCATCCTGGGGACGGCTAAGAATAGCGTATTTTTGAATGTGCTTGATGCAAATCAAAACATCCTGTTTGCAACTAGGGCCCAAGTGCTGCCACTGATGGGGTGGGTGTCTGTGTGGCCCAATTTTTGGAAAAAAGGGAGACTCCGCTTGGAGTAACCCTTGCTTGCTGTGTTTTTAAAAGAAGCCAAGATGAACAGAGCTGGGATCAGGAAAGACTTTGCTACCTACCCCGGTGTCATCCTGTGGACGGCTAAGAATAGCGTATTTTTGAATGTGCTTGATGCAAATCAAAACATCCTGTTTGCAACTAGGGCCCAAGTGCTGCCACTGATGGGGTGGGTGTCTGTGTGGCCCAATTTTTGGAAAAAAGGGAGACTCCGCTTGGAGTAACCCTTGCTTACATTGTTTTTAAAAGAAGCCAAGATGAACAAGTCATGGGTCAGCAAAGACTTTGCTACCTACCCCGGTGTCATCCTGGGGACGGCTAAGAATAGCGTATTTTTGAATGTGCTTGATGCAAATCAAAACATCCTGTTTGCAACTAGGGCCCAAGTGCTGCCACTGATGGGGTGGGTGTCTGTGTGGCCCAATTTTTGGAAAAAAGGGAGACTCCGCTTGGAGTAACCCTTGCTTACATTGTTTTTAAAAGAAGCCAAGATGAACAAGTCATGGGTCAGCAAAGACTTTGCTACCTACCCCAGTGTCATCCTGGGGACGGCTAAGAATAGCGTATTTTTGAATGTGCTTGATGCAAATCAAAACATCCTGTTTGCAACTAGGGCCCAAGTGCTGCCACTGATGGGGTGGGTGTCTGTGTGGCCCAATTTTTGGAAAAAAGGGAGACTCCGCTTGGAGTAACCCTTGCTTACATTGTTTTTAAAAGAAGCCAAGATGAACAAGTCATGGGTCAGCAAAGACTTTGCTACCTACCCCGGTGTCATCCTGGGGACGGCTAAGAATAGCGTATTTTTGAATGTGCTTGATGCAAATCAAAACATCCTGTTTGCAACTAGGGCCCAAGTGCTGCCACTGATGGGGTGGGTGTCTGTGTGGCCCAATTTTTGGAAAAAAGGGAGACTCCGCTTGGAGTAACCCTTGCTTACATTGTTTTTAAAAGAAGCCAAGATGAACAAGTCATGGGTCAGCAAAGACTTTGCTACCTACCCCGGTGTCATCCTGGGGACGGCTAAGAATAGCGTATTTTTGAATGTGCTTGATGCAAATCAAAACATCCTGTTTGCAACTAGGGCCCAAGTGCTGCCACTGATGGGGTGGGTGTCTGTGTGGCCCAATTTTTGGAAAAAAGGGAGACTCCGCTTGGAGTAACCCTTGCTTACATTGTTTTTAAAAGAAGCCAAGATGAACAAGTCATGGGTCAGCAAAGACTTTGCTACCTACCCCGGTGTCATCCTGGGGACGGCTAAGAATAGCGTATTTTTGAATGTGCTTGATGCAAATCAAAACATCCTGTTTGCAACTAGGGCCCAAGTGCTGCCACTGATGGGGTGGGTGTCTGTGTGGCCCAATTTTTGGAAAAAAGGGAGACTCCGCTTGGAGTAACCCTTGCTTGCTGTGTTTTTAAAAGAAGCCAAGATGAACAGAGCTGGGATCAGGAAAGACTTTGCTACCTACCCCGGTGTCATCCTGTGGACGGCTAAGAATAGCGTATTTTTGAATGTGCTTGATGCAAATCAAAACATCCTGTTTGCAACTAGGGCCCAAGTGCTGCCACTGATGGGGTGGGTGTCTGTGTGGCCCAATTTTTGGAAAAAAGGGAGACTCCGCTTGGAGTAACCCTTGCTTGCTGTGTTTTTAAAAGAAGCCAAGATGAACAGAGCTGGGATCAGGAAAGACTTTGCTACCTACCCCGGTGTCATCCTGGGGACGGTTAAGAATAGCGTATTTTTGAATGTGCTTGATGCAAATCTAGCTGTGAAGTGTACAACTGGGGCCCAAGTGCTGCCACTGAAGGGGTGGGTGTGTGTGGGGCCCAATTTTTGGAAAAAAGGGAGACTCCGCTTGGAGTAACCCTTGCTTGCTGTGTTTTTAAAAGAAGCCAAGATGAACAGAGCTGGGATCAGGAAAGACTTTGCTACCTACCCCGGTGTCATCCTGGGGACGGATAAGAATGGCGTATTTTTGAATGTGCTTGATGCAAATCTAGCTGTGAAGTGTACAACTGGGGCACAACTGCTGCCACTGAAGGGGTGGGTGTGTGGGGCACAATTTTTGGAAAAAAGGGAGACTCCGCTTGGAGTCACCTTGCGGTGTTTTACATGACTTTAGAAGGGCGTGCCATGCCTATATCTGTGTGTCCTCCTCTTTTTCCTTGTCCAGCTGTTTTGTTTTCGCATGAGTACATGTCCTTGTCACTTTCCCATGTGTTTGTGTTGTGTTGTGAGTTGTTTGTCACCTTTTGGACACCTTTGAGGGTGTTTTCTAGGTGTTTTACTGTGTTTGTGATTGCCTGCCATTGTTTCCTATGGGCTCGAGTTCGGTTCGTCGAACGTTCGACGAGCCGAACTCGAGCCAGACCCCCCGTTCGGCGAACCGCCTCGAGCCGAACCGGGACCGGTTCGCTCATCTCTACTGCTGAGTGCTGAAAGAATGGCGATCGCCATTTTTTTTTCCTAACCGCGCGTACAGTGGGACAGGCCATGCTGTCAGCTAATCACAGACACACACACAGCAAAGTGGATTTTTGCCAAACAAGCAAGGGCATGTGTCATTGGCTGTGCATGTCACATGTCCTTGCCCTATATGACCCGGCCATTTTCCCCATCGCCGCCATTATCTCCCTGCTGAGGGTGTGTGACAGTCACCGCTCCCGCTGCTGCTGCTGTGTGCGCTCTAGAGTTATACAGTGCAATCTGCATATCGGTTTAGGGATTAGGGACTACTTGTAATTTCAGCCCTTTTCAGGGCTACATTACAGCAGTTCATAGCCATTTTTGCTAGGCAGGTCTGTGCCAGCGCTGTGCAAGTGTTTATCACAGCATCTGTGTAAATCAGCTCAGGCAATTCCTTGAGGCAAAGTTTCATTGTCAGGGATAGTAAGAGAGGGTTCCTCTGCTGACAAGAAAGCTAGACCACCTCTGCATTGTACACCACCTCTCCTTTTTTGCTACGCCATTTTAAGTGCAAGAAGTGCAGGCAGTTCCTTGGGGCATAGTTTCATTATCTGGGATAGTAAGTGAGGGTTCCTCTGCTGACAAGAAAGCTACACCACCTCTGCATTCTACACCACCTCTCCATTTCTGGTACGCAATTTTAAACTGCAGGTAGTCCAGCCAATCTGTGAGAAAGGTGCAGGCATAGATATAATGTTGCCTTCATCCAAAGGTGGTGCTCTCGATGTCTTATAGAGCTCAACACCAGCAGCTGTTTCCACTTCCAAAACAACTGACGACCTGCCAATCACACTGCCTGTTGCGGTTAAAGGGGCGGAAGGTCTGCGTCCAAAAGTATGTGTGACTGCTGTCCCCACAGTCACAGAGGATGAAGAGCACTTGATGCACTTGATGGGGCAGACAGTGGTTGCACCAGCCCCGCTAGGTCGCATTGTAGCACAGTGACCTTCACACTGCGACTTATGCTTCATTTAAAGTTGTGTGCAGGCTGGGCTCCCCAGTATACAGCAAAACCCCGCACTAGGAAAAGGACTCTAGGCAGTTGGGTTGATAAATTATTGTTTAAATTTACCAAAACAAACAATAACAACCATGCATAACAGTGAAAGAATAGAACAATCTTTTCACAAGTCCAAAAGCCTACACCCCTAAGCTGCGACACTAGTAATGGCGATTTATACCCCCTTCTCACCAACCTTTGCCTAACCAAGGGTCTGTCTAAACAGTTGCCTACTACATGGTAATCCCTTTGCATAGCAGGAGTAATTGTGTGTGTGTGTGTGTGTGTGTGTGTGTGTGCGAACACGACCTACAAGTGGCGCATCACAGGAGCTTACAACTTATCTACCTAAACATAAACAAAACCCATTAACCCCCCCTGAATACCCTTGTTTGCTGAAGCCTGACAGAAAAGGCAGATGATAAAAATGGTAAGGCAAACCACACAGCTCAGCAACACAGTCCTGGAAATCTTGTAAATCAGCAGTCAATGCAAACATGTGTCGCTGTCCCTCTAGGATTTTATCTGTAACTGACAAACTGACAAAGCAGAGGCAGCAAGTCTTATTGTCTATGTAGTCGCCCTACCCAGAACAGATATGTGTTTTGTTATCAAAACAAAGTGTTGCGTGCACGCAGTCCTGGCTGGGCTCAGCCTACCGTGCCCAGTTACTGTGGTGTCCAGTTGCCATAAATATAGACTTGACGATCCTCTCACAGTAATCAGTATAGCCAGCAACTGAAGAATGGTGGTCTCCGGCACAGGATGCTGCTCATAGGCATTACGGTCCTCCTCACCAAACTCCAACACGAGTCTCCTCCCAATCCACCTAAGTGTTCCTGTTACGCACACCTTTCACTTTTCCTTCAGCTCACATACAGCACCTCCTCCGGTCTCCAAGTCCACAGCTGAAGACCGTTTTGTTAGTGATATAGTGACCAAACAGTCAAAGTCAGAAGCAAAATAGCGTCCCCTTGAGGGTGGTCAGCAACAATGCATATAATGAACGGCAAATAAGCATCTTGCATTCACAGTGGATAAAGGTCATCAATACACCTTCACCCTATCACTTCATATCCATGTGACGGTTCATGGACGAAGTACTCAAACCAGTGAGTTTTTGGCCTCTACTTACAGATTGGTGACAAATCTTACAGATGACATGACTTGGTTGATCCTTTGCTATGTCAAAAAAGGCCCAGGCTAGGCAAGGCTTACAGCCCTTGCAACCTGCAGAGCCACCACGACTTCTGCTTAGAGGCAGAGTTGTGGCTGAGGATTCAGTTGTATGCACTGTTTTGGTGCCTCATCTACATTTGGTAGCGATGGTCGTGTCTGTAGCAAAGGGATCATATCAGATTATCAACAGGAAGAAGTAGACATTTTATTTTGGCTGGAAGATGGTTTTACAAATCGGTGCCGCCATGGCCGAAAGCGGCCTGCTGCGGTTCCAGTTGCGCACAGGCGCTGGCTGCCATTTTTGGCCATGCCTCGGGTCGTCCAGCTGGCTGCTTCCTTCTTCACGTCTAAGTGTGGAGAGGCGGCTAGTGCACATGCGTGTGCCGATTTACACCAGCCACAGCCCAAGTCCAGTGTTTCGCCTAGTGAGCATGCTCAGCCTGACTGTGCCATTCCTGAGGCTAAGTCCTCAGTTTGGGCTACTGAGCATGCTCCCACACTTAGTGCGAAAAGCCTCTTTGCACAGGTACTTGGACTCCGTGCCGTGTCTAAGTCTTGTTTTTTGGCTACTGAGCATGCTCAAGCTTATAGTCTGTTTTTTGAGACTGTTGTTCAGGCCACTGAGCATGATCAGGCACTTAGTGCATCAGAAGCTAGGTCCGGTAAGGACCTCACTGGCCATGTTCGTGAGGTGGCAGGCCCTGATAGGACCCAGGTTATAAAAGGGGCCGGAGACAATATGGAGGTGCGCAGTCTTCTATTATGCTCAGACAGAGCACTTCTCCATGTGTTGAACCCATTGCAGCTTTAGGACAGAGGTAGGCATGGATAGGGTGTCAGTGCTGGATGCCACCATACTTGGTAACGCGGCACGGTTACGGCTAGCACCTGTCCTACCAGTCCTACTAGTGCAGCCCAGTGGCATTAACTGGGCTGCTGCTGCTGTGCCTGCTGTCCACAGGTGTGCCCCATACGCACACGGACAGCGTACCCTAGGGCCCCTGTGTTGTTAACAGGGAGTTCCTGGACTGGGTGTGTGGACCCTGTGACGCTAACAGGGTTCACAGTCTCCTGATCCAAGTGTCGTATAACTCGGGTCAGGCTCCTATTAGTTTCAGAGCCACCCAGCTCTGTATCCTCCGCTTAACCTTTGGGTTGCCAGCATCTCCTTTTCCATCTTGTAGCACGGTGGACCCCGACTGGCGATTGGGATATTTACCACCTTATCCTAATCTGTCAGTCCCCCGTAACAGATGGTGTTTCTTCAGCAGATGTTACTGTTGCTTTACCACCAACGGAAACAAACTTTTTTTCCCTTTCTAACATGCCTGTTCCCCTTTCCACCAGCATCTGGCCTTTTTCCACTCATTTTGAATATGACCAAATTTGCAACTCTGTAGGGACACCCTACTCAACGCCGTCTCAGCACAGCAGCCAGCCTTCGGTCCCTCAGATGGGAACAAGTAAAAGACCATTTCCTCCTAGCCATGACAAAGCGTTTAGATTCACTCTGTGCACCACTGGTGTTTAGTGGAAAAGCCGAGCTAAGATTGCGTACCAGCTTATGCTGATACTCCTGCATACGTGCGTTCCTTTCTATGGCAGTAATTATTTTGCCAAATTTTGACTTGTACCAGGGATCTAAGAGTGTGGCAATCCAGTAGTCAGAATTACATCTAATTCTGACAATCCGATGGTCATGTTTTAGGTAGTGCAGCAAGAAGGTGCTTATGTGTCTTGTGCATCCAGGAGGAACAAGTGCTTGCTGTGTTGTTGGTGGCAAGGTGAGAATCAGGCTTCCTTCCTCTGCCCTCTCTCCCAAACCTTGCACAAAATGAAATATGATCAAGGTATCCCTCATCTGCTGAGTCTTCCATGCCCATCGAGAGTTTGCCCTCCATTTCTTCCTGGGCTCCTGCACCTTCCTCAACAGTTTGGCTGCTACCATGTGCCCTTGTTAATCCCTCTCCCCCACCGTCCCATTCCTGCCGCCTTTGTGCTGCTGACCATCTGGACCTTGTAGATCTTGGTATCCCTTCCACATATGACTCTTCCTGTACTTCCTCCACTTCCTCTTGTCCCACCACCTGACTCTGAATAATATTTAGAGTGTGCTCCAGCATGTAGATGACCGGAATTGTCATGCTGATGATAGCATCGTCAGCGCTAAACATCTTCGACGCCATTTCGAAACTGTGAAGAAAGGTACATAGGTCCTTGATCTCAGACCTCTCCAGCAGCATGATGTGCCCCATTTATGGATCTTGTTAGCCCAGGCTATATGTCATAACGTATTGCAGCAGGGCTTGGTGGTGCTGCCACAGACGCTCAACATGTGCAGATTTAAATTCCTGCGTGTCAGCACATCGCATTTCAGGCAGTGAACCAGCAGGCTGAAAGACTTCTGGAGTGATGCAGTCGTTCAGCTGTGGGCTGTGAGCGGTGGAAGTGAGCACATAGTGAGCGTGCCCTCTGTAGAAGGCCAAGTATACCAGGATAGTGGTTTAAAAATTGCTGGACAACCAGGTTCAACACATGAGCCATATAAGGCACGTGTGTCACATTGCCCTGGCGAAGGGCTGCACCCAGGTTTGCATCATTGTCGCACATGGCTGTTACGTCACCACCGGAGTTCGCATAAGCGACTTGTACTCCGATCGCCAGGTGAAACCATGCTCCTTTCATAGATAGTGCTGACCTTCAGATTCCTGTTCCGCCCAGTTCTGTTTTGTGATTTTGTGTGCTGGCTACTGCTTGTTTCCTGACTAAGTCTCCTGCCTGCTATTTATGTACCTCGTTGCCTGTTCTGCATTTCACCTCTGCTTGTTTTCTGATTACGTTCTTTATGGCCGATTCTGTTCCTGTTCCTCAATTCAAGGTTTGACCCTACCTGACTACTACTCTCTCGGACTGCAGCCTTCCACAGGTATTGATCACATTGGGCCCTGTGTAATTCCAAATCCCTGTATAGAAGTTAAAGGGTTTCAGGGTTCTAGGGGTCCTGCTTGGTGAGTGGCTTCCCTCTAGCCTATACTTTACAGCCCGTTTGAGTGTGTGGATCCAGGCAGGCGTTACACTGTGCCCTCTGCAGAAGGCCATGTAGTCCAGGATAGCGGTTTAAAAATTGCTGGATAACCAGGTTCAACACGTGAGCCATACAAGGCACGTGTGTCACATTGCCGTGGCGAAGGGCTGCACCAAGGTTTGCATCATTATCGCACACGGCCTTCCCTGGCTGCAGGTTGAGTGGAGACAACCATTGATGAAAATCGGTCTCCAGAGCTAACCGTCCACAACTCCTCAGCGGTATGACTCACATTTCCCATACATTTCAAAGAAAAGAGTCGACTGCCTGATGCCGTTGATCTCTGCTGCCAGCATAGTAAGGAGGTGTGTGGGATTCCTTGTGCACAGTTACAATGCGGGTGGCCTTACCAGACAGGATTCGGGTGGAGGACCCAGACGAGGTTGAGGAGGCAGAAGCAGTGGAGGAACTTCTTCATACAGAGGATTGACGCACAACTTGTGGGGACGGCAAGACTTGTACAGCAGACCCTTCATCTCTCACAATAGTTAGCCAGTGCCCAGTTAGTGACATGTAACACCCCTGTCCATGCTGACTGGTCCAAGTATCTGTGGTGAAATGCACCCTGCCACACACAGAGTTTCTCAAGGAAGCGGTGATGTTGTGTGCGATATGCGGGTGTAGTGCAGGCACACCTTTCTTGGAGAAGTAGTGGCGACTGGGCATCTGCTCTTGGGGCACTGCGATGGACATAAGGTCTTAAAAATTCTCTGTGTCCACCGGGCGGAAAGGCAGCATTTCTGTAGCCAACAGCTTTCAGATGCTGAAAGTCAACCTCTTAGGCATGTCATGCCCTTCTAAAATCATGTAAAACACAGCAGGGGGACTCCAACAAGAGTCTCCATGTTTTCCAAAAATTTGGCCACAGACACCACTTAAGTGACATAAATTGTCCCCCAGTTGCAAACTTAAAATGTTGATTTGCATGAAGCACAATCAAAAATACAAAAGCCTTTACTCTCCCCAGGATGACACAGAGGTAGAAAAGTCCTTGGCGATCCATGATTTGCTCATCTTGATGAACGTTAGGGGTACTTTGCACGCTGTGACATCGCTAGACGGTTGTAGCGATGCCGAGCGTGATAGTACCTGCCCCCATCGCAGATGCGATCTCTTGTGATAGCTGCCTTAGTGAACATAATCGCTACGGCAGCTTCACACGCACTTACCCGCCCTGCGGCGTCGCTCTGGCCGGCGACCCGCCTCCTTCCTAAGGGGCGGGTCGTGCGGCGTCACAGCGACGTCACATGGCAGGCGGCCAATAGAAGCGGAGAGGCGGAGAGAGATGAGCGGGACGTAAACATCCCGCCCACCTTCTTCCTTCCTCATTGCCGGCGGGACGCAGGTAAGGAGATGTTCCTCGCTTCTGCGGCTTCATACACAGCGATATGTGCTGCCGTAGGAACGAGGAACAACATCGTACCTGTCGCTGCAGCGAAATTATGGAAATGACCAACACTACACAGATCACCGATTTTCGACAATTTTGCGATCATTTATCGGTGCTTCTAGGCCTTAGACGTTGTGACGTCGTTACCGGCGCCGGATGTGCGTCACTTTCAATTTGACTCCGACGATATCACAGTAGCGTTGTCGCAAAGTGCAAAGTACCCCTTAGTCGGTCCACATTGTCACTGGACAGATGCCTGTGCTTATGTCAGTACACCCCCAGCAGCACCGAAGACATATTCCGAAAGAACGCTGGCTGTGGGACACGGCAAGATTCCCAAGGTGTAAGTGGCGATGTCAGGCCATTTTTCCAGATTGGAAGCCCAAAATGAGCAAGGCTCCAGTTGCACAGTAATGGCATTGATGTTCATTTGCAGACACTCCTATATCTGTGTCTCCTCCTCCTTTTACTCGTCCAGCTTTTTTGTTTTCGCATGAGTATATGTACTTGTCACTTTTCCATGTGTTTGTGGTCTCTTGTGAGTTGTTTTTCACCTTTTGGACTCCTTAGAAGGTGTTTTCTATGTGTTTGTATGTATTTGTGTTTGCCTGCCATTGTTTTCAATAGCGTTCGAAGATGTTCGTCGAACGTTCTCCAAACACATCTACCGTTCGACGAACCGGACCAAACTCGAACACTAGGGGGTGGCTCATCTCTACTTCTTTATTTGTCCTTGCTCATTCTCGGGTCCTCTACCAGAGGCCTGGGAGTTTGAGGGTTCTGCGCAGGATCTTAGTTGTCCCCAGCACTGCACTTTTCTGGACAGAGAGTTCAGATGTTGCTCCTGGAATCTGTTAATCTGTTGCAGCCATTTTTCCATCTTAGGGGTCATATATATATATATATATATATATATATATATATATATATATATATATATATATATATATATATATATATATATATATATATATATATAAAATGTGTGTATATATATATATATATATATATATATATATAGATATAGATATAGATATAGATAGATATAGAGATATATATATATATATATATATATATATATATATATATATATACAGTGAATTGCAAACGTCTGCGTCCCCCTTGAATTTTTCAACCTTTTCCACATTTCAGGCTTCAAACATGAAGATAAACATTTTTTATGGTGAAGAATCAACAACAAGTGGGACACAATTGTGAAGTTGAACGAAATTTATTGCTTATTTTATACTTTTTTAAAAAATAATAAACTGAAAATTGGGGGATGAAATATTATTCGGCCCCTTTGCTTTCAGTGCAGCAAACTCACTCCAGAAGTTCATTGAGGATCTCTGAATGATCCAATGTTGTCCTAAATGACTGATGATGATAAATATAAATCACCTGTGTGTAATCTAGTCTCTGTATAAATGCACCTGCTCTGTGATAGCCTCAGTGTTCTGCTTAAGGCTATGTGCGCACGTGTGCGCTCTGCACCGCACCGAAAATGTGCGCTTCAGAGCGCAGCTGAAAAGCTGCGTTCTGAAGCGCATGGTGCCGGCAGATTTGTGCGCTCTGCATGCTGCCTCTCCCTATAGACAGCATGCAGAACGCACGAAAGAAGTGACATGTCACTTCTTAGAACGCAGCGATTCGGCAAGCAGCCGAATCGCTGCGTTCTAACATGCCACGTGCGCACGGCTCCTGCACAATCTCCATAGATTGTGCGTTGGACGCAGGACGCATGCAGTTACGCTGCGATGCAGAACGCAGCGTAACTGCATGTAATACGCACACGTGCGCACATACCCTAAAGCACAGAGAGCATCATGAAGACCAAGGAACACAACAGGCAGGTCCGTGATACTGTTGTGGAGAAGTTTAAAGCTGGATTTGGTTACAAAAAAATTTCCACAACGTTAAACATCCCAAAAAGCACTGTGCAAGCGATCATATTGAAATGGCAGGAGCATCTTACCACTGCAAATCTACCAATACCCGGCTGTCCCTTAAAACTTTCATCTCAAACAAGGAGAAGACTGATCAGAGACGCAGCCAAGAGGCCCATGATCACTCTGGATGAACTGCAGAGATCTACAGCTGAAGTGGGAGAGTCTATCCATAGGAAAACAATCAGTCATACATTGCACAAATCTGGCCTTTATGGAAGAGTGGCAAGAAGAAAGCCATTTCTCAAAGATATCCATAAAAAGTGTTGTTTAAAGTTTACCACAAGCCACCTGGGAGACACCAGACATGTGGAAGAAGGTGCTTTGGTCAGATGAAACCAAAATTGAACTTTTTGGGCACAATGCCAAATTATATGTTTGGCGTAAAAGCAACACAGCTCATCACCCTGAACACACACTCCCCACTGTCAAACATGGTAGTGGCAGCATCATGGTTTGGGCCTGATTTTCTTCAGCAGGGACATGGATGATGGTTAAACTTGATGGGAAGATGGATGGAGCCCAATACAGGACCATTCTTGAAGAAAACTTGTTGGAGTCTGCAAAAGACCTGAGACTGGGACGAAGATTTGTCTTTCAACAAGACAATGATCCAAAACATAAAGCAAAATCTACAATGGAATGGTTCACAAATAAACATCTCCAGGTGTTAAAATGGCCAAGTCAAAGTCCAGACCTGAATCCAATCGAGAATCTGTGGAAAGAGGTGAAAACTGCTGTTCACAAATGCTCTCCATCCAACCTCACTCAGCTTGCGCTATTTGCAAAGGAAAAATGGGCAAGAAATTCAGTCTCTCGATGTGAAAAACTGCCATACCCCAAGTGACTTGCAGCTGTAATCGCAGCAAAAGGTGGCGCTACAAAGTATTAAATTAAAGGGGCCGAATAATATTGCACGCCCCAATTTTCAGTTTATTACTTTTTATAAAAGTTTAAAATAAGCAATAAATTTCATTCAACTTCACTATTTTGTCCCACTTGTTGATACTTCACCATAAATTAAATTTTTTTATTTTTATATTTGAAGCCTGAAATGTCGGAAAAGGTTGAAAAATTCGAAGGGGCCGAATACTTTCGCAAGGCACTGTAATCTGTTTTAGTAAGACCAAAGTCAGCGCAACCGTCTACCAGGAAATTTTAGAACAGTTTATGCTTTTCTCTGCCGACAAGCTTTTTGGGGATGGAAATTTCATTTTACAGCAGGACTTGGCATGTGTCCACACTGCCAAAAGTATCAATACCTGGCTTAACCCCTTAAGGACGAAGCCAGTTTTGTACTTAATGCCCAGGCCATTTTTTGTAATTCTGACCAGTGTCACTTTATAAGGTTATAACTCTGGGACGCTTCAATGGATCCCGGTGATTCTGAGAAAGTTTCTTCGTGACATATTGGGCTTCATGTTAGAAGTAAATTTAGGATGATTTTTTTTATTTTATTTGTGAAAAAATCTGAAATTTGACAAAAAAAATAAAAATTTTGCAATTTTCAAACTTTTAATTTTTATGCCCATAAACCAGAGAGTTATGTCACACAAAATAGTTAATAAACAACATTTCCCACTTGTCTACTTTACATCTATGCAATTTTTGAAACAAAATTTTTTTGGGGTTAGGAAGTTAGAAGGGTTCAAAGTTCATCAGGAATTTACCATTTTTTCAACAAAATTTACAAAAACATTTTTTTAGGGACCACATCACATTTGAAGTGACTTTGAGAGGCCTGGGTGACAGAAAATACCCTAAAGTACACTATTCTAAAATCTGCACCCCTCAAGGTACTCAAAGTCACATCAAAGAAGTTTATTAACCCTTCAGGTGCTTCACAGGAACTAAAGTAATGTGGAATGAAAAAAAATAAAAATTAACATTTTACCTAAAAATGTTGCTTTAGCACAAATTTTCTTACTTTTTCAAGAGGTAATGTGCTGCCCCGTGGCTCCGTTACCTTCAGGTCATCTCAGGGTCTTCAGCTACTGCACGTCCTGGATCCTTCTGGTCACAGGTAGGTTGACTTCTATAGTATTGCGGTCAGGGTGACCACCACTGCAGATTAGGGGACGCTTGGGGCTGATGTTGAATGCAGTTAAATGTAGTGGCTTCTCGAGAGTGAGGCTGGTGCCAGAGCCCAGTGTAAGTGTGTAGTACCACAGGTCGCAGAAGAACTCACACGCAAAGCAGGAATGTCTTTCAGGGTTTTTACTCACTTCAGATGGCAGGGGTGAGTAACCTGGGTGATGCTGTGATGCTCCAAGAGGGGAACCAGACTCCTTCAGGCTGACTTAGGGGGTGGCTGCTTACTCGCCTTCTTAGCCCTCGTGTTTACGGGGTCACCCAGGGAAGTTGCTTCCGCCTGTTAGCCCCTTTTTAGGCCCGTTTGCTTCTAGCCTGGACCAGGCCACTCCAGCTGCTTGCCTCTTGTGATCTATGGGCCCTCTCGTTGCTACGTAGCTCCGGACTCTGTGGTGTTTTGGTGGAGGGTATGAAGTACACCCACCTGCAGGTTGAGCAGGCCAACTGAATAGGCCCCTGCTCTGGGGACCTGTACCCCATTCGGGCAGGGTCCACTAGGCAGTCCCCGTACTCAGCCATCTCCTTGCACTCCGGCCTCAGGTGGTTTCCGGGCGGCACTACCGGGTAGCCCTTTCTCCACCACCAGCAGCCACAAATGGTGCAGTGACTGGAAGGGCTCTGCTCACTGCTCTGCCCTCCAGACGCGACATCTCACCTCCACTTCCTCTGACTGACTGCCTCTGCACACTCCTGTTCCTAGTGACACCACCCACCACTAGCTGGGAGGCGAGGGACATGCCCCCTCCCTGAGTCTGCTCAGGGGTCCCCTCTAGCTGTATGTGTGCTCCAGGTTACTAGTATTCCGTGTGTCCACACCCCAGTCAGCCTTCTGGATTACCTGTTTTGTACTGACTCAGCATGGGTGCAGTACTCAGTGGTGCCTGACCAGGTCAGGGGCGCCACAATAACACCAAAAATTGGACCTCACACTTTGTTACCCACTTTCTTATGAGCACGCCGATACCCAACATGTGGTCAGAAACCTTTGTTTGGGCAAATGGGAGGGCTTGGAACGAAAGGAGCAATATTTGAAGTTATGAAAGCAAATTTGGCTGAAACAGATTGCTGGCACCATGTTGCATTTACAGATCCCCTAAGGTACCTAAACAGCAGAAACCCCCCTCAAGTGACCCCACTTTTGAAACTAGACCCCTTAAGGCTTCTATCTAGGGGTATAGTGAGCATTGTGGACCCACAGGTACATCACAGATTTTGATAACGTTACGTTGTCATATGGAAAATTGACATTTTTTTTCTCAAAAATGTTGCTTTAGCATCAATTTTCTCACTTTTTCAAGAGGTAATTCCAAAAATTTGACCCAAAGGTTTGTTACCCACTTTTTTATGAGTGCGGTGATACCTCACATGTGGTCTGAAACCTTTGTTTGGAAAAACGGGAGGGTTTGGAATGAAAGGAGCAATATTTGATTTTTGCAAAAGAAATTTGGCTGAAAAAGATTGCGGGCACTATGTCGCATTTGGAGGACTCCTAAGGTACATAAACAGCAAAAACCACCAAAGGTTACCACATATTGGAAACTAGGCTTCTCAAGGAATTTATCTAGATGTTTGGTGAGTACCCTGAACCCCCAGGTGCTTCACATAAGTTTATAACGTTGAGCCATGAAAATAAAAAAATAAAATTTTACCACAAAATTCTTACTTCAACCAGGTAGCTTTTTTTTCACAAGGGTAACAGGAAAAAATCACCATGAAATTTATTGTGCAATTTCTCCTGAGTTTGGTGATATCTTATATGTGGTGGAAATCAACTGTTTGGGCACACATCAGGGCTCGGAAGGGAAGGAGTGCCATTTGACTGAAAAATTGGCTGGAATCAATAGCGGACGCCATGTTGCATTAGGAGAGCCCCTGAGGTGCCTAAACAGTGCAGGTCCCATACAAGTGACCACATTTTGGAAAATAAACCCCTCAAGGAATTTATCTAGATGTTTGGTGAGTACCCTGAACCCCCAGGTGCTTCACAGAAGTTTACAATGTTGAGTTGTGAAAATAAAAAAAATACATTTTTACCATAAAATTGTTACTTCAACCAGATAGCTTTTTTTTTTTAACAAGAGTAAAAGGAAAAAAAATCAGCATAAAATTTATTGTGCAATTTCTCCTGAGTATGCTGATATCTTATGTGTGGTGTAAATCAACTGTTTAGGTGTACAGAAGGGCTCGGAAGGGAAAAAGTGCCATTTGACTGAACAATTGGCTGGAATAATTAGCGGACGCTATGTCGCATTTGGAAAGCCCCTAAGGTGCCTAAACAGTGGAGGTCCCCCACAAGTCACCCCATTCTGGAAACAAGACACCTCAATGCTTTTATCTAGGTGTATAATGAGCATTTTGAATCCACGAATACTTCACAGAATTTGATAAGCTTAGGTTGCCATATTGAAAATTTTCATTTTTTTCACAAAAATGTTGATTTACCATCACATTTCTCACTTTTTCAAGAGACAACAACAAAACGTGGACCCCACAGGTTGCTATCCAATTTCTTGTGAGTGCAGGGATACCCCACATGTGGCCAAAAACCTTTGTTTGGATAAATGGGAGGGCTGGGAATGGAAGGAGCACCATTTGAATTTTGGAAAAGTTGAAATAAATTGTGCGCACCATGTCACATTAGCAGGGACTCTTGGGTACCTATACATCAGAAACCCCCCACAAGTGACCCCATTTTGGAAACTGGACCCCTCAAGGATTTTATTCAGGAGTATAGTAACCATTTTGAATCCACAGGTACTTCACAAAAATGTTGATATAGCAACAATATTCTCACTGTTAAGCTATGTGGCCATGATCTAGCAACACGGCGTCTAGTACACAGTGTCAGCCTTCTTGCAGAGATGTGAGTGTTGTCCATGGGAGAACGCAGCTGCCCATGCCCATGATTTGGGTTCAGGCTGCTGTGGACTTTAGCTCTATTCTACCTGCAGAGAGCACTCTTGTCTCCGCAGCATAAATTGACATGCTGAGGCTCGGGAAGCTGCACCACAGGTCGGTTTATGATGCAGAGAAAAGAAGCACAGTGGGCATTGGATTTCTAAAAATCCTTCCACTGTGCTTCTACTGCACAACACAGCGTTATGGATGCAGGGAAAACACCCTGCGCCAAAACGCTGCAAACCCTGTTTGTGGGCACACAGCCTAAAATGCTACAATGGATGAATGGATAGATGTCAAACATATATAACGTCTCACCCCCCTGCATATTCTAAGATGGCGCCCTTTAGTGACTTGCATGTGGCACTAAAGGGTGCCTAGCCTTGTATTTAGCCCAAAAAAAAAATTAAAATAAATGATGTGGGGTCCCCCCCATTTTTGATAGCCAGCTAGGGTAAAGTAGACAGCTGTAGCCTGCAAACCACAGCTGACGGCTTCATCTTGTCTGGTGATCAATTTGGAGGGCTCCCCAAGCTGTTTGTTTTTAAATTATTTATAAATAAATAATTAAAAAAAAACAAATGTGGGGTCCCCCCAAATTAGATCACCAGCCAAGGTGAAGCTGACTCCCCAAAATATTCCCTCTTTCATCAATTTATTGAAAAGAAAAAAAAATAAGGTCCCCTGTAATCCATTTTAGAGGTCCCACGATGATTCTGGACCTTCTAGAATATGGGGGGCATGTTCAGGGAAAGTGTCCCCCATTTTCTAGGAGTATAGACTCTCCATTTGAGGAGAGTGGGTGCAATGACATTGCACCCACTCTCCCTGGGTCACAACTGCAGAGTGCGAACAGGCAGCGCAGCTCCACAGCTCACACTGAACACAAGAAGCTGGCTGACAGCCGCTCTGCACATGTGACCAGCATGCACTGTGAAGGAGGAGGGATCGCGGTGGATGAAGGCTGTAAAAGGTACGGGTAAACACCGGGGGAAAAGGGGGTGACCTGGCAGGGCCTGGGGAGCAGTTTTCTGTTGTATGTGTCATGGCACATGCAACAGAAATCAGAGGAACAGGATGAATGCGGGAAGTGCGCAGCTGTGCACGTGGCCATCTTGGATTTTCAGGAGGGGGTTGGGGGTCGGGGGGGGCACTTTGGCGACACCGGGGGACCGGAGGGGACCGGGGAGGAGATTTATCTCCCATCTGACATGTTTGATTATGCCAGGTTGGAGATAAATCATTTTCTACCGGCGCTGGTAAGTGAAAGAGATAGGGATGCACAGCAAAAATGAGGATAAGTGAGTGCAGCCCTATGTGTAAAATAGCATATCAAACAAGGAGAAGGAGAAAGTACACATAATATGGGCGCACATCAGAGCCATACAACATTTTAATATACAATAAATTTTATTGGGTCAAGAAAAGGGGGGACAAGGACATAATATAAAAACCTTAAAATACACATATAACAAATTACCTCACAGTTACTGCAATTGTAATAAATGAGATTTAGTGCAAATAGACAAGAATTAGCTCAAACCGTAGATAAACAATATATTGCATGCAAATGACCTTTATAAATCACAAGTTCGGGCCAAAATACCTAATACAGTGATTAGACAGTTAGCTGATAACAATGAAACCTGACAATGGTAGTACATAGGCAATATCCTGAACAATGGCTTATGGCATCAGGACTGGCCAAATCCAGGGTGAGCAATACAGACCCCTGACCCATACAAAGTGCCTGTGTCCAGGCACATAAATGGAAGTGTATGCCAAAATGGGGAGGGGATCACAAGGACGTACCCATTGACCACTCAAGCAATGTGGGGTCAGACAGGTGCGATTACCAACCGGGCCCGGTGTGGTCAGAGAGTTGCATGCACGGATTATGCAGAGGAGTAAGGTGAGGTCAGAAAAAAGCCCAACGCGTTGCGCTGACTAGCAGCTTCGTCAGGGGAGGGGTCTGTATTATTCCCCTACATATATTTATGTCAGCCCAGGTGGTTTTTGGTATCTTCAGCTACAGAGTACCATGCAGCATGTGTGATGGGCTGCCCTTGTATATAACTGTCTCAGATATAGTGCTTGTTTGGGACTTGCTATTTTACATTACCATACTTGGTGTTCAGGTTGTACATCTTACATCAGGTTTTACATTAGGTGTCTATATACCTATAGAACTATATCTTGCTCACCCTGGATTTGGCGAGTCCTGATGCATCATATCATCTCATACCACTGCTGACATGGCCTTTATTATCTGACATATAGTGTTGGGAGATATTTTTGGACGAGCTGAATTTATCATTGGTATAGGCATAAGCCATTGTTCAGGATATTGCCTCTGTACTACCATTGTCAGGTTTCATTGTTATCAGCTAACTGTCTAATCACTGTATTAGGTATTTTGGCCCGAACTTGTGATTTATAAAGGTCATTTGCATGCAATATATTGTTTATCTACGGTTTGAGCTAATTCTTGTCTATTTGCACTAAATCTCATTTATTACAATTGGAGTAACTGTGAGGTCATTTGTTATATGTGTATTTTAAGGTTTTTATATTATGTCCTTGTCCCCCCTTTTCTTGACCCAATAAAATTTATTGTATATTAAAATGTTGTATGGCTCTGATGTGCGCCCATATTATGTGTACTTTCTCCTTCTCCTTGTTTCTACCGGCGCTGTCATTTACTGTAACGTGATCATCGGTATACGGTGTATACCGGTGATCACGTGAGCGGGGACCGGAAAAAATGGCCTGAATCATGATCTCCAGGGTCTCAGCTACCCCCAGTAGCTGAAATCTTGGAGATTTTCTGGCTCTGGGGGGCGTTATACCCTTATTTTTGACCGCCGTAAAAAAGCGGCGGATCGGAAGAAGTACCCTTAATTACCGCCGTTAAAAGGTGTAATGGCGGTCATTAAGGGGTTAATAACCACAGTATCACTGTGCTTAATTTACCAGCATTATTGCCGGACCTAAACTTCATAGAGAATCTATGAAGTATTGTCAAAAGGAAGATGAGAGACACCAGACCCAACAATGCAGAGGGACTGAAGACTGCTATCAAAGCAACCTGGGCTTCCATAACACCTCAGCAGTGCCACAGGCTGATCGCCTCCATGTCACGCCGCATTGATGCAGTAATTCATGCAAAAGAAGCCCCGACCAAGTATTAAGTGCTTTTACTGGACATACTTTTCAGTAGGTCAACATTTCTGAGTTTAAAATCTTTTTTTCTATTTAGTTCTTATATGATATTTTAATTTTCTGAGATAATGACTTTTGGGTTTTTATTGGCTGTAAGCCATAATCATCAACATTAACAGAAGTAAACACTTGAAATAGATCACTCTGTGTGCAATATATGGATTTTGCTTTTTGTATTGAATTACTGAAATAAATTCACTTTTTGATGATATTCTAATTTATTGAGATGCACTTGTATACTCGAATTGGTGAGATTTTTAATGATCAAACTTGTCCGATTTTCTTTTCTTAGTTAACTGATATAGTGAAACTGGGAACTTGTAACCCATGCTTATTGTTTTAGTTAGGTTTATTTAGAAATAACTAATATTTCTATCTTCCACAGTCTCATAAATTTCTAATGAACGGTGTAAATGGTTCCCTCAATCTGCATTTTGTAACAAAGTTAGAACAAAATTTTTACTTTTAACAACATACAAATAGGGATGATTGAACCCAAACTGTAAAGTTCAAGGTTCATACCGAACACCAGGTGTCCGAGTATCGAACTCGAACATGCACTAAGGCTATGTGCACACGTGTGCGCTCTGCACCGCACATAAAAGGTCCGCTTCAGAGCGCATCTGAAAAGCTCCGTTCTGAAGCACCTGGTGCCTGCAGAATTCATGCTCTCTGCATGCTGCCTCTCCCTATAGACAGCATGCAAAGCGCACGAAAGAAGTGACATGTCACTTCTTAAAATGCACGCTTCGGGCAGCAGCCGAATTGCTGCGTTCTAATACGCCACGTGCGCACGTCTCATGCACAATCTTCATAGATTCTGATGGGGATGCAGGACGCATGCAGTTATGCTACGGTGCAGAACGCAGCGTAACTGCATGCAATACGCACATGTGCGCACATTGCCTAAAAAAGAAAGATCATGTCCAAGTTTTGGAGATGGGTAGAGATGAGCGAGTACCATAATATTTGTAACCACTATACTCGTAACAAGTACTTTGTAATACTCGTGTATTCGACATAACAAGTACAATGCAAGTTAATGGGAAATGCGAGTAATTTTCTGCTGGACCCAACAGAGAGGTCCGGGGGCCTAAGAAAAAGGCTGTAATGGAAGGGAAATTGATGAAAGCGAATGATGAGAGCCTGGAGAATATGACTGCATGCATTTCTGACTCACATATGGTTTCTGGGGATAAAGATGTCACAATATTACGCCATTTATTCTCTCTCTTTCTCTCACTCCACATTTCATACTCACCGATCACCGCATGGTGCAGCTGTCACACTACTTCCATTGCCTCTCATTGTTCTTCTTTATCAGCTCATTTGCCTCATTACATATTCACTGCTTCTTCATAAGATTGGTTACAGTGAGGCTCAGTGACAGCTCTCTGACTGCAAAAAATGACAGCCGCTGGTGGGTTGGTCTATATCGTACAGTAAAATTAATAAAAAAATTAAAAAAAAAAACCAACATGCGATCCCCCCAATTTTGATAGCCAGCGAAGATAAACCTAACATCTGAGGGCTGATATTCTCAGGCTGGGGAGACCCCCGTTTTTGGGAGCCTCCAGCCTAAAAATATCAGTCAGCAGCCGCCCGGAAATTACACATCCATTAGATGTTACAGTCCTGGAAGTTTACCCGGCTCATCTCATTTACCCTGGTATGGTGGCAATAAGTGTAATAAGGAATTAATGGCAGCCAATAGCAGCCACTAAGTCCTAGATTAAGCATAACAGGCGTCTCTGAGACACCTCTCATTATTAATCTGTAAGTGAAAGAAAATAAACACAAACACCAAAAAAATCCTTTGTTTGGAATGAAATGAAAAAGAGTACCCTCCTTCACCACTTTATTAACCACTCCATACACACCTGCAGGTCTGATTTAATCCACACGAGTTCCCAGCCATGATGCTGCCAGCATTGCTACATCTGAGTGCCATAGAACAAGACTGCCCGCTGTGAGGTGCAAGCCGCAAGTGAAGTGAGCTGAGCAATCTGCTGGCATGTCTCTAAGAATGAACTCATCGCAGCATGTACTGACCTTGATCCTCAGCAGCTCCACAAGTCAGAGCTGTGTGCTCTGCCAAGATGAGCTGCTGAGACTCACCTGGCTGACAGCAGATGGCAAGCTGTGATCACCACTCTCCCTGGATGGCACTGTCAGTTTTGGAGTGTTGGTTGGGAGAGGGACAGGTCCCACACTGTAATGCTGACAATGCCATCTGGGGAGAGCGGTGCTGACACTGTCACTGTAAAAGTACTGGCGGGGTGCGGGACCTGGTCAGAGTGCTTTAGGTCACCAGAGGTCATACTGTGGGAACCCAGATATTACCGCCGATGAACTGAATGAAGTCACTGCTTCCACCCGGGTCCTTCTTGTCAGTGTTTCTTGGATTCTGGAGAGATTGGACATGTTTTTGGTCTCTCTAGGCTTGGATGTAGCAGAGTCAGGACTGTCTTGGGACCTCATGTGGATTACCTCTGACTTGGGTGCTTTGGGATTAATAAAATGGTGAAAGAGGGTGGTCTTGTATTTTATTCCAAATAAAGTATTTTATTTGTTTTTGTATTCATTTACTTTCACTTACAGATTAATGATGAGAGGTGTCTCATAGACGCCTGCCATGATTTATCTAGGACTTAGTGGCTGCTATGAGCTGGCATTAACTGCCTCATTAACCTGATTGCCATCGCACCCGGATATTTGGGAATAGCTGGGTAAAGTCCCGGGACTGTAAAATCTAATGGATGCAGCAAAATTAATTATTTTTTTATTTTACTGTACGATACAGACCCGCTCATTGGTGGCTGTGATTGGTTGCAGTCAGAGAACTGTCACTCAGCATGGGGGTAGGCCTGACTGCAACCAATCACGGCCACTGGTGTACGGGGCAAGCAGTGAATATTCATTGTGGCTAATGAGTGGGTAAGGATGAAGAATGAGAGGCAGCGGGAGCAGTGTGACAGCTGCACCGTGCCTGTTATCGGTGAGTATGAAGCACTTGGAGATAGATGCTGGCAATGTGCTGTGCACAAAATGGCAGCGGCTAGCCAATCACAATGATGCTACAGCCAAGATGGCTGAAGCATTACTGTGATTGGTTAAGAACCCCAGCATGTTTAGTGACTGCAAATCAGCTGCCAAACAAGCTGAGCGGGACATCTGAATATAGCAAGGCGAATACACCATTACTCACTATGTAATGAATAGCTCGAATACCATACTATTCTGCTAATAGTAAATAGTAACAAATACATTTGCTCATCACTAGAAATGGGGTAATGTTCATATGTTAATAAAGTATGTTAAAAGGCTGCAGCGCAGCTATTCAACAAGCTTTATTGCATGTGGAAATTGCTGGTCCACTGATTTGAATGTTAAAGATAAAAAAAATGACTTGGACTCCCACCTATTTTTGATAACCATCAAGTGTAAAACAGACAACTGCAGGCTGCAACTCTGAGCTATCAGCTGTACCTTGGCTGGTTCTCAAAAATTGAGGGGATCCCACACTATTTTTTAACTATTTAAGCAAGTAATAAAAATAAATCATGTGGGGTTCACCCTATTTTTGATAACAAGCCAAGGTAAAACAGACAGCTAAGGTCTTACATTATCTGGGTATTAAGGCCTTTGGTTATTTGGCGCTTCCCAGCCAAAAAATAACAGTCTGCAGCCGCCTCCCAGAAATGGTGATTTACACTGCTTTTCCTAATTGTCCTGGTGCTGCGTTAATACTTTTGGAGTTGATGTCAGCTGTGAATTGACAGCTAGTATAAAGCTGATATTTAAAGTCTGGAAGGGGCCAAATAACCTTTAGCCCTCCCACCTTGATAATACCTGCCCTCAGCTGTCTGCTTCTCCTTGGCTAGTTATCAAATATAAGGCGGAGCTCATGTCGTTTTTTTAAATTATTTAAATAATTAAAAACCAGCATGAGATCCCTTCTATTTTTGATAAGAAGCCAAAGTTAAGCTGAAAGCTGATGGTTGGAGCCCGCAGTGGATGGGTTTACCCACACTCGTTATCAAAAATAGATGGCAGCACACATTTTTTTTCTAAATTTACTCCCTATCCACATTCATTTCCTATCCACCACCATTTTGCTTGATTTTTCAGCCCACTAGCCCTTACTATGACCATTTTACAGCCAATTTTAAGCACACAAGTTTGGGTCTCCATTGACTTACTGTATATAGGGTTTGGCATTCGGGGTCAAGTTTGGGGCCCGAAGAAAACTTTTTTAACCTGCTTCAACCCCCAGCGATTTTCTGTTTTTTGTTTTTACATCTCCTTCTTCCAAGAGCCATAACTTTTTTATTTTTTCGTCAATATAGCCATGTGAGGGCTTGTTTTTTGAGGGACAATTATACTTTTGAATGAAACCATTATTTTTACCATATACTGTACTGAAAAATGGGAAAAAATTGCAGGTGTGGTGAAATTTCAAAAAAAGTGCATTTGCACAATTGTTTTTTTACTTGTCATGTTCAATATCTGGTAAATCTGACCTGTCATTGTTATTCCAGGTCAGTACGAAATATAGATACCAAACACATATAATTTTACTTTTATTTAAGTATTGAAAAAAAATTCAGACGTTTGTAAAATGAAAGAATAGCGTTTTGGTTGCCATTTTCCAACACCAGTAGCGTTCTCATTTTTTGGGCTCTTGGGCTCTGTCATTGCTTATTTTTTGTTTATTGAGCTGGTGATTTTAATTATACCTTTAACGCATAGATGTGATGTTTTGATCACGTTATTGCATTTTAATGCAATGTTGCGGTGACCTGAAAAAAACAAAATTCTGGCCTTTGGAATTTTTTTCTCACTATGCTGTTTACCGATCACAATAATTGGTTCTATATTTTAATAGATCAGGTATTTCTAAATGTGGCGATACCAAATATGTTTGTTTTTTATTTTTTTTTATTATTTTAGTTTTAATGCGGCAAAAAGGGGGTGATTTGAACTTTTAGGGTTTTTTATTCTTTAATAGTTTTTAAAACTCTATTTTTTTACTTTTTATACTGATCTTACTAGTTCCACTAGGGGACTTTATGACTGCACAGTCCAATTTCTTCTCCTGATCAGAAGCCGTGTTATGGTGAGTGCCAGCGCTCTGCCGGCATTCACAGGAAATACAGTACAGACCAAAAGTTTGGACACACCTTCTCATTCAAAGAGTTTTCTTTATTTTCAGGACTCTAAAAATTGTAGATTCACGTTGAAGACATCAAAACTATGAATTAAAACATGTGGAATGAAATACTTAAAAAAGTGTGAAACAACTGAAAATATGTCTTATATTCTAGGTTCTTCAAAGTAGCCACCTTTTGCTTTGATTACTGCTTTGCACACTCTTGGCATTCTCTTGATGAGCTTCAAGAGGTAGTCACCAGAAATGGTTTTCCAACAGTCTTGAAGGAGTTCCCAGAAATGCTTAGCACTTGTTGGCCCTTTTGCCTTCACTCTGCGGTCCAGCTCACCCCAAACCATCTCGATTGGGTTCAGGTTTGGTGACTGTGGAGACCAAGTCATCTAGCGTAGCATCACATCACTCTCCTTCTTAGTCAATTAACCCTTACACAGCCTGGAGGTGTGTTTGGGGTTATTATCCTGTTGAAAAATAAATGATGGTCCAACTAAATGCAAACTGGATGGAATAGCATGCCGCTGCAAGATGCTGTGGTAGGCATGCTGGTTTAGTATGCCTTCAATTTTGAATAAATCCCCAACAGTGTCACCAGCAAAGTACCCCCACACTGTCACACCTCCTCCTCCATGCTTCACGGTGGGAACCAGGCATGTAGAGTCCATCCATTAGCCTTTTCTACAAAGACACGGTGGTTGGATCCAAAGATCTCAAATTTGGACTCATCAGACCAAAGCACAGATTTCCACTGGTCTAATGTCCATTCCTTGTGTTCTTTAGCCCAAACAAGTCTCTTCTGGTTGTTGCCTGTCCTTAGCAGTGGTTTTCTAGCAGTTATTTTACCATGAAGGCCTGCTGCACAAAGTCTCCTCTTAACAGTTGTTTTAGAGATTAGAAGGTGTGTCCAAACCTTTGGTCTGTACTGTATGTCATGGCAGCGACAGAGTTCATCATCTGACCCCGCACAGCCATGCCAATCCATTGGTACCTTGTGATCTCATCATGGGGACGTCCATGGGGGCGGAGACCGGCATTATTCGTGTCAGAACACTGTCTGAGTTTGACAGCACGATCTAAGGGGTTAACAGGCGCACATGTTTACTGAACAGATCAGCAGACATGTGCGGGGATTACCCCGGGCTCACAGCAGGAGACAGTGGTAACCTGGGGGAGGCGACTTAGGACGTACATATATACGTCTTAATTTGGGAAGGGGTTAAAGTCCGGCAGAACATGACAAATCTAATTATCCACAGGTTCTCTATTCACTTCTTACAAACCAACTTTTACTATGATAATTCAGAGCTTAAATCTATTGCAAGCAAATGGGTTTATATCCTGTAATCGTAAATTATGTGTGACTACAAATTATGTTTTGAGGTCTTTTCATAAGAGTTATAATTCCAGAATTACATAAATCTAAATGGGTACAACACAAGCTTTCATTCAAGCACACACACTTCAGCAGTTTTGGCTATACATTGGGTATATATTAATAATGCTGAAATAAGGATTTCATGAATTGTGTTTAGGATCTAACTGATCAACACAATGTTGTATGAGATATAAAGGCATTAATGTCACTGTATCATCATTCATACAAGGTTGATCTTCAACTTTAGGATATTTTATATTTAATGGAATAAGGGGGTAATATGTGGTGTGCAAATACATTGAAGCACCCTCTCCATAGGTGAACACAGGAAGGAAGAAAATTATTTTGAAATCCAGCATCAATGCTGGATTGTATATATGAATGGAATGTTGCTTATATAGTGACACAAAGTGGAAACCCAAGACACAAAATTTATGCACCTTTTCTGCCCATAGTCCTTGAAGAAGCCAGAGGACTTTCTTACAAAAACTGATAAGTAGGGGGTATCCCTTTTAGATCTATTATTATCTAATATATTTCTAAATTGGAAAATAACTCAAATTGTTACATGTGGTGTGTTATATGTAAATTATCCTAAATTAGCAATGCAAATTTGACCATCAATATTAATATAACATCTGGTAACAGAGTTTGAAAACTCTATTGTCTCCGTGGTTTCAATTACATCCAGGGTCGGAAAAGATTTTCTTCATATATTTATTCAACTACTGTAATCCTCAGGTAACAACAGTAATCTGGGAGTAAACCTTGCAGCTAGTATTAAATTCAATAGCAGCGTCCCCACCGGGGAAATGAAGCACTACCGAATCAACCAAAAGGCTGTCTGTGTAATAGATGCATGGGTGTCCAAAGAGAGAAAAGCTCGTTATAGCTCATCTCAATGGAAACAGATTAGTATTCTGTACTGGGAACCTTCTTTCTTCACTGAACATAATTTCACGGTTTAAATCAAAATATGAAGTCCTCGTTGTCTGTTGATATTGTTTCTTTAAGTGTACTGCATGTTCTTTGACAGCTCTCCTGTACTTACTTGCGTATATATATATATATATATATATATATATATATATATATATATATACAGTGCCTACAAGTAGTATTCAACCCCCTGCAGATTTAGCAGGTTTGATAAGATGCAAATAAGTTAGAGCCTGCAAACTTCAAACAAGAGCAGGATTTATTAACAGATGCATAAATCTTACAAACCAACAAGTTATGTTGCTCAGTTAAATTTTAATAAATTTTCAACATAAAAGTGTGGGTCAATTATTATTCAACCCCAAGGTTTAATATTTTGTGGAATAACCCTTGTTTGCAATTACAGCTAATAATCGCCTTTATAAGACCTGATCAGGCCGGCACAGGTCTCTGGAGTTATCTTGGCCCACTCCTCCATGCAGATCTTCTCCAAGTTATCTAGGTTCTTTGGGTGTCTCATGTGGACTTTAATCTTGAGCTCCTTCCACAAGTTTTCAATTGGGTTAAGGTCAGGAGACTGACTAGGCCACTGCAACACCTAGATTTTTTCCCTCTTGAACCAGGCCTTGGTTTTCTTGGCTGTGTGCTTTGGGTCGTTGTCTTGTTGGAAGATGAAATGACGACCCATCTTAAGATCCTTGATGGAGGAGCGGAGGTTCTTGGCCAAAATCTCCAGGTAGGCCGTGCTATCCATCTTCCCATGGATGCGGACCAGATGGCGAGGCCCCTTGGCTGAGAAACAGCCCCACAGCATGATGCTGCCACCACCATGCTTGACTGTAGGGATGGTATTCTTGGGGTCGTATGCAGTGCCATCAAGTCTCCAAATGTCACGTGTGTGGTTGGGACCAAAGATCTCGATCTTGGTCTCATCAGATCGGAGAACCTTGAACCAGTCTGTCTCAGAGTCCTCCAAGTGATCATGAGCAAACTGTAGACGATCCTTGACATGACACTTTGAAAGTAAAGGTACCTTACGGGCTCGTCTGGAACGGAGACCATTGCGGTGGAGTACGTTACTCATGGTATTGACTGAAACCAATGTCCCCACTGCCATGAGATCTTCCCGGACCTCCTTCCTTGTTGTCCTTGGGTTAGCCTTGACTCTTCGGTCAAGCCTGGCCTCGGCACAGGTGGAAATTTTCAAAGGCTGTCCAGGCCGTGGAAGGCTAACAGTAGTTCCATAAGCCTTCCACTTCCGGATGATGCTCCCAACAGTGGAGACAGGTAGGCCCAACTCCTTGGAAAGGGTTTTGTACCCCTTGCCAGCCTTGTGACCCTCCACGATCTTGTCTCTGATGGCCTTGGAATGCTCCTTTGTCTTTCCCATGTTGACCAAGTATGAGTGCTGTTCACAAGTTTGTGGAGGGTCTTAATTAGTCAGAAAAGGCTGGAAAAAGAGATAATTAATCCAAACATGTGAAGCTCATTGTTCTTTGTGCCTAAAATACTTCTTAATACTTTAGGGGAACCAAACAGAATTCTGGTGGTTTGAGGGGTTGAATAATAAATGACCCTCTGAATAAACTTTTCACAATTTAAAAAAAAAAAAAAAAAAAAAAAAAATAACATTCTTTTTTGCTGCAGTGCATTTCACACTTCCAGGCTGATCTACAGTCCAAATGTCACAATGCCAATTCCGAATGTGTAAACCTGCTAAATCTGCAGGGGGTTTAATACTACTTGTAGGCACTGTATATACAGTCAGGGCCAGAAATATTTGGACAGTGACACAAGTTTTGTTATTTTAGCTGTTTACAAAAACATGTTCAGAAATACAATTATATATATATAATATGGGCTGAAAGTGCACACTCCCAGCTGCAATATGAGAGTTTTCACATCCAAATCGGAGAAAGGGTTTAGGAATCATAGCTCTGTAATGCATAGCCTCCTCTTTTTCAAGGGACCAAAAGTAATTGGACAAGGGACTCTAAGGGCTGCAATTAACTCTGAAGGCGTCTCCCTCGTTAACCTGTAATCAATGAAGTAGTTACAAGGTCTGGGGTTGATTATAGGTGTGTCGTTTTGCATTTGGAAGCTGTTGCTGTGACCAGACAACATGCGGTCTAAGGAACTCTCAATTGAGGTGAAGCAGAACATCCTGAGGCTGAAAAAAAAGAAAAAATCCATCAGAGAGATAGCAGAGATGCTTGGAGTAGCAAAATCAACAGTCGGGTACATTCTGAGAAAAAAGGAATTGACTGGTGAGTTTGGGAACTCAAAAAGGCCTGGGCGTCCACGGATGACAAAAGTGGTGGATGATCGCCACATACTTTCTTTGGTGAAGAAGAACCCGTTCACAACATCAACTGGAGTCCAGAACACTCTCAGGGAAGTAGGTGTATCTGTCTCTAAGTCAACAGTAAAGAGAAGACTCCATGAAAGTAAATACAAAGGGTTCACATCTAGATGCAAACCATTCATCAATTCCAAAAATAGACAGGCCAGAGTTAAATTTGCTGAAAAACACCTCATGAAGCCAGTTCAGTTCTGGAAAAGTATTCTATGGACAGATGAGACAAAGATCAACCTGTACCAGAATGATGGGAAGAAAAAAGTTTGGAGAAGAAAGGGAACGGCACATGATCCAAGGCACACCACATCCTCTGTAAAACATGGTGAAGGCAGCGTGATGGCATGGGCATGCATGGCTTTTAATGGCACTGGGTCACTTGTGTTTATTGATGACATAACAGCAGACAAGAGTAGCCGGATGAATTCTGAAGTGTACAGGGATATACTTTCAGCCCAGATTCAGCCAAATGCCGCAAAGTTGATCGGACGGCGCTTCATAGTACAGATGGACAATGACCCCAAGCATACAGCCAAAGCTACCCAGGAGTTCATGAGTGCAAAAAAGTGGAACATTCTGCAATGGCCAAGTCAATCACCAGATCTTAACCCAATTGAGCATGCATTTCACTTGCTCAAATCCAGACTTAAGACGGAAAGACCCACAAACAAGCAAGACCTGAAGGCTGCGGCTGTAAAGGCCAGGCAAAGCATTAAGAAGGAGGAAACACAGCGTTTGGTGATGTCCATGGGTTCCAGACTTAAGGCATTGATTGCCTCCAAAGGATTCGCAACAAAATATTGAAAATAAAAATATTTTGTTTGGGTTTGGTTTATTTGTCCAATTACTTTTGACCTCCTAAAATGTGGAGTGTTTGTAAAGAAATGTGTACAATTCCTACAATTTCTATCAGATATTTTTGTTCAAACCTTCAAATTAAACGTTACAATCTGCACTTGAATTCTGTTGTAGAGGTTTCATTTCAAATACAATGTGGTGGCATGCAGAGCCCAACTCGCGAAAATTGTGTCACTGTCCAAATATTTCTGGACCGAACTGTATATACTGTATATACATAGTCATGTCCAAAAATGTTGGCACCCTTAAAATTGTTCCGAAAAATGAAGTATTTCTCACATGTTTTGTCATAAACATGTTTTTCCCTTTTGTGTATTGGAACAACACATGAAAAAAAGACAAATTGGACATAATTTTATATAAAACTCTAAAAACAGGCTAGACAAATTTATTGGCACCTTTTCTAAAATTGTGGGTAAACACCTTTGTCTCAATCATGCGATGCTCATTGAAACTCACCTATGGCATGTAACATGTGTGTAATATGAAATCACACCTGAATCCAGATAAAAAGTGGATAAATCAACTCAGTCTTTGCTTTGCATCTCTGTGTGTGCCACATTAAGCATGGAGAACAGAGAAGGAGAAGAGAATTGTTTGTCAACTTGAGAATCAAAATTGTTGAAAAATGCAATTTTAAGGTTACATGTCCATATTCAGAGATCTTGATGTTCCTTTGCTCACAATGCACAACATAATCAAGAATTTTACTATCTATGGCACTGTAGGTAATCTCTCTGGATGTGGATGGCGGAGAAAATTGCTATAAGTTTGCAACACAGGATAGTCCAGTTGGTGAATAAGTAGTACATATAGTAGTAAATATACTCAGGGCCGTATTTACCACTAGGCACTCGTGGTCTGGTGCCTGGGGCGGTGTGCTGCTTTTTGCACTTTCTGGCAGCAAAAAAAAAAATATATTTTTTTTTAAATCCTCTCCCCCTCCGTTAGACAGTCGATTAAATTCGTTATGTTTTCGGAGGGGCGGGCGTGTGGGCGGGAGAGACGCACATCCATTTATCTGTATCTGCGTCTTTAGGATGCAAATACAAATAAACTGCTGGCGCCGGGCACAAGGAGCTGATTAACTCTGGAAGTGCTGGCGCCTGCACTTCCAGGGTCAGAGGTGTGCCAATCAGCTCCGTGCTGTGGTGTCTAATGTCGCAGATACCGTGGAGGAGGAGAGAACACTCACCGGAGCCGATGGGCGACAGACACCGGAAGAGCAGAAGCAACAAGAGGAGGAGGGCGGCGGGCACAGGAGCAGATAATAACTTCCAGAGCTGAAGATTCATAGGGAAGGTGCGGGTCTTCCTAATGAGGATTGTGGGGGAGGAGCAGGTGAGGCTATAACATGATGTATGTGGGGGAGGGCCAGGCGAGGCTATAGCGTGATGTTTGTGGGGAGTGGCAGGCGAGGCTATAACATAATATTTGTGGGAGAGGGGCAGGCAAGGCTATAATGTGATGTTTATGGGGGAGGGGCAGCCGAGGCTATAATGTGACAAAATAATTTCTTGGGCTTAATTAGGTATATATGATGTTACCATGATTTATATAGATATGACTGATAATATCTTATGTATTTATGGTACTAATAATTGTACATGTTTTCACCTTCTTTATTTAGTTTTGAAAAAGGCATTTTTTGCCGAAACGTCAAAAATAAAAAACTGAATAAAATAATATATTCCACGTTTCATCATTATGTGCCGGGGTTTTCCATTTTCTATTACACGTTATTTCCCCTGAGCACCTTCCTCAGTGAGCCGGACTTTCACTCAGTGTTTTTTGCTACAATTTTTTGGTCTGAGCTCCTGACGTACCATATCTACTATGGCTTCTAATATTTTTTCTTACAATGAAGAAGAATTATCCGCTATTCACTCAAGAGTTACTACCTCTGGTCAATTTTTGTTCACTCCAAGTGAAGAATCCCGGACTAAGGAATATGAACGCGAGCTGAGACGCCAGGTAGCCCTAGAGCTCCACCTTATTACTCTCGCTGAATATTATAAGGTCAGGAGGATACCACGAGGTTTGCGTGTATCATTGCGACCCACATTGTTTTCTGACAACCAGGAGTTCTGTACGACATTCGAACATATTTTGAACAAATGTTCATATGACTTAATGACTCTTACGATTGATTATCTACATAATGAACTAGCCACTATTTCAAGTCAAATATCATCCATTGAAGGACAGTTATCGAATACATTTTCTCCCACTGATCTATCAAATATGAAGTCCAAAATGGACTCAAGATGGATTACAAGAAAGTTCTTCAAGAATGGAAACGTAATAAGTTTATACGTGATGAGGATGACTATAAACGTGGTCAGGTATACAGGTGGCGGTGCGGTGAGCCTCCTCAGCGCAGACGTTTTCAACCCAGGACTGGCTTTTCCTCTTCTGCAAGTTCTGGCAGTGATATGGAATCGCACCAGGCACCTTTTTTAGGACCATGTCGCGCAATTCCACAAAGAAGACGAGGAGGGGGCAGAGGAGATCAATTGTTGGGGGATCGCATGACAACGAGATCACAGGTAGGACGGACCTCATTTTCAATATCTCCTCCTACACCCTGTCCCCCCTAGAGTCCCAGGTTTTACAAAAAGGTTTAACCTTTTGTCCTACCCCTCATTTTGATTCCTTTCTGCTTGAACAAGAATTAAACAAATTTTATAGATCAGTAAGACTTAAGGTCCACTTTAATCAAGGATTTCTAGATCAGAACCCTGTGTTACCAGACTCTCAGCCTGTTACTCAATTTTCCTTTAGCAAACTTAACTTAACAATGTCTAGTAGTTTCATGCCTCCGAGAACCTACCATCCTGCCGAGACCTTTATTTCTCTTGTCAACTCAGACGTTGATCAATTTGTTCATACTGTCAAAAATGGGGAATTGCGGATTAAGAAAAATCTCACTCCAGGTGAAACCCAAGCATTGCGGTCTCTTCAGAATAATTCCACAATTATAATAAAACCAGCCGATAAGGGCGGGTCCTTGATGGTGATGGACAGGAGCTATTATGTCTCTGAGATTAAAACTCAATTGGCTGATAAATCCACGTATTTACCATTATCACATGATCCATCTAGTAACATTAAGAAAAATATTTTAGATATGATCCAACGTTATTCCACTTTGGGAATTATTGATTCTAAATTGGCTACTTATCTGAACAAAGTCAATCCTGTCACTCCAGTCTTGTATACTTTGCCAAAAATACATAAAGATTTGTGGCATCCACCTGGACGACCTATAGTGGCTGCTATTGACTCTTTGTTATCACCTCTAGCAATAACGTTGGACCGTATCTTATCACCCTTGGTTTCCAAAACTCCTTCGTACTTACGTGATACGGGGGACTTTTTACATCAGCTACAGGCTCTTAGTCCATTCCCACCTGGCTCGTTCCTTATCACTTTGGATGTCAATTCCCTTTACACGAGCATTGATCACTCCCTTGGTATTTCAGCGGTCACTTGGTTTTTGGACCAATATAGCGATTTCTCTTCTGTTCAAAAAGAATTCTGCCTTGACCTTTTGTCCATTGTTCTTCATAAAAATTATTTCCTTTTTCAGGATCAATTTTATTTTCAGATCAAAGGCACAGCAATGGGTTCTAATGTTGCCCCACCGTACGCAAACATATATATGACTCACTTTGAGTCTATGTTTGTGTATACCCATCTGCTGCTCCGTAACCATATAGCGTTTTATAAACGATACATTGATGACATCTTCATTGTTTTCATCGGGTCTCAGTCGCTTTTCGACGAGTTCTTTCAGTACTTAAATACGAGGGTCATTGGCCTCTCCTTTACGCAACATGTTGATGCATCTTGTATAAATTTTCTTGACACTCTTATTTATTTGGATCAAGGAGGCGGTATTCTTTCTGACATATATGTGAAACCCACTGATCGTAATAGCCTTTTGCATTATACTAGCAACCACCCACGTCACTTGAAAAATTCCTTGCCAATCTCACAGCACAAAAGAGTATCACGTAATGTCACAATGTTGAATCAGCGTTCACGTAGGCATGAAGAGATGTCACAAAAATTCCTACAGCGCGGTTATCCCGCATCAATTGTTAAGTCTGCTTTTCAGGATAGTTTGAATCCAACTCGCAAACCTAGGAGAGAGGGTCCTCTAATTTCCTTTGTTAATACATTTCATCCATTTCATCCGATTATTAAGAATATCATCCTTAGACACTGGCAGGTATTGCAGAGATCCTATCCAAGTATCACTGAATTCTCTACTCCCCCTTTGTTCAGTTATAAACGTTCCCCTAATCTCCGTGACCTTCTGGTCAAGGCGGACATTGGATCATCGATTCTTCGGTCTCGACAGACTTTTCTTTCGACACCCAAGAAGGGTAATTTTCCGTGTCTCCATTGCCCCCACTGTTCAAACATGACTAAGGGTAGTCAATTTACACATCCCCGGACCGGGAAGGTTTTTCAAATAAAAGAATTTTTTACTTGTGATACATCATTTGTTATCTACTTAATAAAGTGCCCGTGCGGTCTCGGATATGTTGGGGAAACCACCCAGCATGTCCGAGACCGCATAGGGAAACATAAATCTACTATTAGATGTAGGATGACCATGTTGCCAATACCTTATCACTTTATACAATGTGGACACACAGTGTCCCAACTTCGTTTTCAAGTTTTAGAGCATGTTTCCCCATTGAGACGAGGAGGTGACAGAGTTCGGAAACTAAAAAACAGGGAATCCTATTGGATTCATACGCTTAATACCCTTTCCCCTAACGGCCTCAATAGGGAGTATGACTATTATTGAACAGGAGATATGGGGTCCGTCCTATGTTTGGTTTTGATTGAATATGGATATGGATTTTTTCGTATTAACATATAGTATATATGGGTGTTTACACGTCAATGTGATGTCTTGTAAATGTCACTGCAATCCTCTAGTTTTTATCCTTGTATAAGTAATTATATAGGGTTATAGTTGAGTATTGTTAATTTTACTCATATTCCCTTTTTTTCCTTCTTTTTAGACACGATGAGGTTACTCCGGTTTCCATGGAGCTTCTATCCGGGTCACCCCGTCTCACCGCTTCTTTTTCTGCTACCACGCATGCGCGCACTTCCGCATCGCTTGTGTCTCACCATGCGTTCCACTGCCTTACTGTTTCCCTCTGCTATTGCGCATGCGCGCACTTCCGCATTCTACTGCGCATGCGCAAGCTTGCGTTTCACCATGCGTTCCTCCTTGGGCAATTCAATTAAGTTGGCCCGCCCTCATTAGGTATTTAAACTTCACTGCGGCTCTGTTTCATTCCATTCAACCACTGATCTCCCAAGGCACAGGTAATGGTTTGGCGCTTTGTCTCTCTATGGGATCCTTTTCCTTTTTACCTACTTTTGACCGCTATGTTTTTACTTTCCAGTTACCTTATTAGCGGTACTTGTTTCTCACATCCTCACTAGGATTCTCCACTTTTGTGCCATTTGAGGTAATTTAATAAGTTTACTGCTATATGCAGATGTATTCCTTTGCTACTTCTTTTTATGTATAAGTTTTATCTTTGTCCCATAGATAAATTATACCATATTATGTCATAAAATACCTCCTTTTTTTGGGGAGATCTTTGATTGAGAAATTTTCAGATGTATGCTCCATTTAGGAGAATTTATATACATGTAAAATTCTTTTATACATATGAAAAAAGTTTTTTTCTTTCCCTTTGTATCTAATATATGGGCCTTTGTTCTAGATAAAAACCTTTGCGAAGTCCAAAGATATTCTTCACAAGACAAAATAATTTCTTGGGCTTAATTAGGTATATATGATGTTACCATGATTTATATAGATATGACTGATAATATCTTATGTATTTATGGTACTAATAATTGTACATGTTTTCACCTTCTTTATTTAGTTTTGAAAAAGGCATTTTTTGCCGAAACGTCAAAAATAAAAAACTGAATAAAATAATATATTCCACTTTTCATCATTGTGTGCCGGGGTTTTCCATTTTCTATAATGTGATGTTTGTCGGGGAGGGGCAGGCGAGGTTTTAACGTGAGGTTTGTGGGGGAGGGGCAGGTAAGGCTATAATGTGATGTTTGTGGGGGAGGGGCAGGCAGAGGCTATAACATGATGTTTGTGGGGAAGAAGCAGGTGAGGCTATGACATCATGTTTGTGGGGAAGGAGTAGGCGAGGCTATAACATGTTTTTTTGGGGGAGGGGCAGGCAGAGGCTATAACATGATGTTTTTTGGGGAGGGGCAGGTGAGGCTCTAACGTGAGGTTTGTAAGGGAGAGGCAGGCGAGGCTCTAATGTGAGGTTTGTGGGGGAGGGGTAGTCAAGGCTCTAATGTGAGGTTTGTGGGGGAGGGGCAGGTGAGGCTAAAATGTGAAGTTTGTGGGGGAGGGGCAGATGAGGCTATAACATGAGGGTTATGGGGGAGGGCCAGGCAAGACTATAAACTGAGGATTGTGGGGGAGGGACAGGTGAGAGTATAGTCTGGGGATCCTGGGGTAGGGGCAGATAGAGGCTATAGTCTGGGGATTCTGGGGTAGGGGGGCAGGCAGAGGCTATAGACAGAGGATTAGGAGGCCTATTATTGTAGTCTGGGGTTTAGGGAGCCTATTGCTGTAGGAGATGGGTTTAGAGGGCCTATTGCTGGAGGAGGGGGGTTTAGGTGACCTTTTGCTGGAGAAGGGGGGTTTAGGGGGCCTATTTCTGTAGATAGGGGGTTTAGGGAGCCTATTGTTGTAGATGGGGGGTTTAGGGAGCCTATTGCTGTAGATGGGGGGGTTAGGGAGCCTATTGCTGAAGATGGGGGGTTTAGGGGGGCTTACAGAGTGAGGGATAGTGCAAGGGACAAAATCGATGGGGAAGGTACAAAATCGATGGGGGAAAGTGTAAGAACTCAATATGGAGAGGGGTAGATGTAGAAACTGGGCACTCAAGATCAATGTGAACAGTGTTTTTTATTGTGAAGAACTTGTAGGATCAGCACAAACACAGATGTTTCCGTCAAAATACCTTCATCAGTGTACGTGCAGAGGGTCCTCAGAAAGTATAGTAGCGTGGTGAGCGGCATAGCTGGGTATGACGTGGTGTCCACTGCTGTCTATTTGGCAATGATGAGCTTGTGCTGGTCCTACAAGTTCTTCACAATAAAATCCACTATTCACATTTATCTTGAGTGCCATGTTTCTACATCTACTTGAGACGGTTTTGGATCCTACTTGTGCCCCACCCCAGAAGTGCTGTGTGTATCAACTCACTAAGTATGGAGAGGGGGAAGTATTTGGAGCTCATTATGGAAAAGGGGTAGCATGGTGGCTCAATATGAACAGGGGCTGTGTGAGGACTCAGTATGGAAAGGGGGCAGCATGAGTGGGCTCAGTATGGAGTGGAGCAATGTAGGGGACTCAGTATGAAACGTGAGATAGTGTGTGTGGGGGGCTCAGCATTAGGCATGAGGTAGCATGGTGGTCTCTGTATGATGAGTGGGGCAGCATGGAAGTCTCATTATGGAAAAGGGGCAGGCAGCATTTGGAGCACATTAAAAAGGGGCAGCATGGGAGACTTAGGCGGGCTTTGCATGTTGCGACATCGCAAGCTGATGCTGCGATGTCGCACGCGATAGTCCCCGCCCCAGTCGCAGGTGCGATATCTTGTGATAGCTGGCGTAGCGATAATTATCGCTACGCCAGCTTCACATGCACTCACCTGCACTGCGACCGTCGCTCTGGCCGGTGACCCGCCTCCTTCCTAAGGGGGCGGGTCGTGCGGTGTCACAGCGACGTCACACGGCAGGCGGCCAATGGCGGCGGAGGGGTGGAGATGAGCGGGATGTAAACATCCCGCTCACCTCCTTCCTTCTGCATAGCCGCCGGCGGCAGGTAAGGAGATGTTCCTCGCTCCTGCGGCTTTACACACAGCGATGTGTGCTGCCACAGGAACGAGGAACAACATCGTACCTGTCGCGGCACCAGCATTATGGAAATGTCGGAGCCTGTACCGATGATACGATAACGACGCTTTTGCGCTCGTTAATCGTATCATCTAGGATTTACACACTACGACATCGCAAGTAACGCCGGATGTGCGTCACTTTCGATTTGACCCCACCGACATCGCAGGTGCGATCGCACCTGCGATGTCGTAGTGTGCAAAGCCGCCCTTAGTATGGAGAAGGGCAGTGTGAGAGCCCCATATGGAGAGGAGCAGCATGCATGGGACTATATGAGGAGGGGGCAGCATGATGTGAGGACAATGTGCATATTTCATAATTGGGGAAGGTGTGGTTGAAATAGTTTATAAGGGAGAACAGTGTGACGTTTTGGTTAATTAGGGGGAAGTGTGGCTGTCACAGTATATAAGTGGGGATGGTGTGGTGGGAATATTTTATAGGTATAAAATATTCCCACCACACCATCCCCACAGACAGGATAGTGTGGAGGCCATGTACATTAAGAGGGATTGTGTGGAGTAATAATATTTTTTGGGGAGCACAGTGAGGAGCAGTTATTTTTTTTAGTCCACAGCATAGGGTTTATTTATGACACAGCATTTGTAGTTATTGTTGTTCAGCAACATCATAATGACATTGTTATTTTTAAGCGCACCATGGTTAGATGTGCAGCTGAAGACCAGAGAAGAGGGGAGTCTGTAGAGACGAGTTGTGGATGTGAAGTCATCATGGAGTCGGGTACATGAGAACAGTGATCGGTGAGTGAATTATCGCAGACCTTACATTACACGAACATTTACCCAGGTTTAGGGGAAAAAAGCCTGGAGTGCTTCTTTAAAGGGAACCTGTCACCAGATTTGATGACTATAAGCTGCGGCCACCACCAGTGGGCTCCTATATACAGTATTCGAACATGCTGTATATAAGAGCCCAGGCCGCTGTGTAGAACATAAAAACACTTTACAATACTCACCTAAAGGCCGCTGCAATGCAGACTGGTTGGCTGTGTGTCTCCATTCTCCGGTACCTGTGCCTCCTCTTTTGGCCATCTTTGTCCTCCTTCTTCTAAAGCATGGGTGTATGACGCTTCCTACGTCATTCGCAGTAGCCAGCTTGAGGTCCTGCGCAGGCACAGTACAATACTTTGATCTGGCCTACTCAGGGCAGATCAAAGTGTGCCTGCGTAGAACCACAATGCCAGCTGACAGGTTCCCTTTAATATTAGCAGAAAAATCTACTTTTATTTAATATGCAAATGAGGGTGCTTTAGTGCACCGTTGGTATGGTCTTTGCTTTGGTGCACCGTTGGTGTGGTCTTTGCTTTGGTGGACCATTGGTGTGGTCTTTGCTTTGGTGCACCGTTGATGTGGTCTTTGCTTTGGTGCACTGTTGGTGTGGTCTTTGCTTTGGTGCACCGTCAGTGTGGTCTTTATGTCAGTGTACCATTGCTGTGGTCTTTGTGTAGGTGCACCATTGGTGTGGTCTTTGTGTCGGTGCACCGTTATGCCCTCATATTTGTATTTTAAAGTATTTTGTTTTTATTGACAGCGTTCCAATAGTAAAAGTGAGTGCTGTCTAATATGAGCTTGCATGTCTAATTTTACTGCTCTTACTAAGTGAGCGCTGTCAATCAACACAAGGGACTGGCTTTCATATGCAAACATAAGAGTGCACCAAGGCATTGGTCATACCAAGAGTGCACCGAAGCCCTTTATTTGCATTTTAAAAAATAGATTTTGAAGCAAATATTAAAGGAGTTGTCCAGTCTAGAATGACAAGTCTGCAGTCACTCTGTGTGTCACTCTATGTGACTGCAGATTTGTGAATCCTTCCAGTGCACTCACTGTGCACTACGAGGATTCTCCGGTGTCTGCACCGGGAAAGGCGGTCAAGTATGCGATATGCAGAGTCCAAGCTAGAACCCGTCTAGGGGGTGCCACCTGTCAATACAAGTGCATTAAGCGAGGCCATACTCCCTAGACGAGTTCTGATCGGGAGTCTGCATATCGCATTCTTGACCACCATGAGTGCGCTAGGAGAATTCACAAGTCTTCAGTCACAGAGTGACACATAGTGACTGCAGACTTGTCATGTTATAAGCTAAACTGTTTGTGATTTTTGTAGAGGAATTGTCTACAGATGAGCCACCACCCTAGTGTTCGAGTTTGGTTTGGTTTGTCGAACTTGGGGTGTGTTCGTTGAAAGTTCGTCGAACACTTTCGAACACCTTGGAACACCATTGAAAACAATGGCAGGCAAACACAAACACATACAACCATGCACAAACACGAACACACACACACATATTATGCTCACCTTACCTTCAATTTCATCGCCGGCCTCCTGGGACTTGCAGTTCTCAGGTACAAGATGTGTATCAGGTAGCCATCGTGACTGATACCAAAACTTCCGCTGATACAGCGCTGACGTCAAAGGCAGGAGACAATTGCCTCTGATTGGCCAGCGCACTGCCTTTGAGTAGTGTCTGACAGAGGAAGTTCCTCCCTTGTCGCGATAGTTACCCGATACACATCCTGTAGTGGCGAACTACGTGTATCGGGTAACCATCGCGACGAGGGAAAAACTTCCTCTGTCAAACGTTACTAAAAGGCATCGCGCTGGCCAATCAGAGGCAAGTGGCTCCTGCCTTTGATGTCAGTGCTCTGTCAGCGGAAGTTCCGGCATCGGTCGCTATGGTTACCCGATATACATCTTGTACCGGCAAACTGCAAGTCCCAGGAGGCCCTCGATAGAACGGAAAGTAAAGTGAGCGTAATATGTGTGTGTGTGCATGTATGTTTGTGTATATTTGTGTGTGTCTGTGTGTGTTTGTACATGTTTGTGTGTGTTTGTGCATGTGTGGAATGGCCCAATAGGGAACCAGGATGGGACATTTAACAAGTTGTGGAAGTAATTGTCTGCATTGCAATGATTTCCTATGGGAAATCTTGCTTTGCTGAACGAGTAACTTGGTTAACAAGCACACTGTCAGAACGGATTGTTCTCGTTAAACAAGATTCCACTGTATTAACATTGAATGACAGTATTACTGTGAAAAGCCAGTTACGCTTTTGATGATCGAACTGTTATCGAACATAATCTCGAACTGTCAAACTTGAAGCTAATTGTTCACGTTCGTCGATCGACTCGAACATCATCTAAAACAGGTTGAGTTTGAGTTTGGCGAACAGTTCAATTCGAACACCACTCATCTCTAGAATTGTCCCTTATATAAATGTTTATTTATGTAAATGGAAACATAATTTCACCCGACAAACGAACCTTTTGCTTGTGCGTCAGGTGATCTGACAGCCTGTTTAGATACATCATTCGGTTTCCGATTATTGGCAGCATTGTAAATGCACCTCAAAGAGTAACTAAACTTTTGGGAGAATTTTTTGTTTTATGCCCAATAATTGTGAGCAGATTGGTGGGGAATCTGTTCCTGAAACCCCCAACCACAGCTGAAAAGCTCTTTTAGAAAAGCTCACAGAGCGGATGCTGTAGAAAGTCATAGTCCTGTCTCCTGAGCTGTGCACTTCTAAGGGGTCTTTCGAGCAATTTATGGGATCTCTGGACCCAGACCCACATCAATGTGTTCAAAATGAGTGGACCTAAAACATAGAAGATATCTCCCAAAAATTAAGGTATTTTTTTTAAATGTTTAATAGTGCTACTACTTGCACCATGAGTACTGTGGTTCCTGTAGGGTTCACAGTCTGATGATGGCTGGTAACAACTGCTGTCCTGGTATCTCCTTACCATTGTTACAGACATAGTAGGAGCTGCAGTTTAATGTATGACAATCTCATGTTGTGCTAGCTTTAGTTCTGGTGATGTAGTAGTGATTTGAGCTTGGTTCTGGTGATGCAAGCATGTGCTACTGGTGGTTCTGGTGATGTAGTAGTGATTTGAGCATAGTTCTGGTGATGCAGTCATGTACCAGTGGTGGTTCTGGTGATGTAGAAGTGTGCAGATGGGGGTTCTGGTGATGTAGCAGTGTGCAGATGGTGGTTCTGGTGATGTACTAGTGATTTGAGGTTGGTTCTGCAGATGTATTCGTGTAGATGTAGCAATATTTAATTTATTAGATTTGATAGTAGATCATTATAGTGTCATTGTGCCAGGCTAAATAAATATCTGTCTTAATGAGGTCATACGTCTGCCAAACAAGTATTTCACTAAAGCCCCCATACTTTGTAGACAGCTGTCCCATCATTCGGCTGGTAGTTATCTTTCCTGACTCCCCCATACACTATAGACAGGTGTCCCATCTGCTGGCAGCTATCTCCCTGACTCTCCCATACACTATAAACAGCTATCCCATCATTCGGCTGGCAGCTATTTCCCGTACCCTCCCATACACTATAGACAGGTGTCCCATCATTCGGCTGGCAACTATCTCCCGGATTATAGACAGATGTCCCATAATGCGGCTGCCAGCAATCTCCCGGACTCACACATACACTATAGACAGATGTCCCATAATGCGGCTGGCAGCCATCTCCCTGACTCTCCCGTACACTATAGACAGATGTCCCATCACTCAGCTGGCAGTTGTCTCCCTGAGTGCTCACTTTGTTGATTGCTCGAGTTCTCTATGAGACAGAAGCTACCACACATCTCTGACGGTGGCTCACCTCTTAGAGAAAAAAGGATCCATAGTCCAAATTTGGTCCTGCTGGGTCATCACTTCTCTGAAGATCAGACTGTCGGCCGAGACTGTATATCTCTGGGTTCTGCCAACTGTAGTCTGTGTACGAGCAATGGGCATGTGAACGGTTAGGGTGTGTGCACACCACGGGTTTTACACATCTGTGAATCTTTTGAGTTTTTCAGGCGGAGGACAGGTTAGGAAACACTGGCATCTTTTTTAAATTTAAATTGTATCAAGTGCTAGTCAGCAACTTTTTGGTGGCAGCAGCATGAAAAATGGTTCAGCTACCTGTTTTAACCACTTAGACCCAGTGCTCACGCTACGTATTTTGACGTGGATTTTGACGCAGATTTTCAGAAATCTGCAGCAAAATCTGCATGTCCATTGTGAAGCCAGCAAAGTCTATGAGAATTCAGAAGTGCTGTGCCCACGTTGAGTATTTTTCCCTTGCGTATTTGGTGCAGATTTCTTTTTTTCTGTCTTAAATAGATGTCGTGTGCACAAAATCATAGTTTTACATTGTCATTAGTTGTCATCACGTTGTCATGTTAGTTGGCATTCTGATAAAATTTCAGAATGATCCTAAAATGCACTCTAACTAAGGCCTGTTTCACACGTCAGTGATTCTGGTACGTTTGTGCTTTTTTTTTCTATGTTCCAGAATCACTGACATACACACACCCATTATAATCAATGGGTCTGCTCACACATCAGTGATTTTTCACTGAACGTGTCTCCGTGCGGCATACCCGCGTGTCCGTGATTGCCGCACGGAGACATGTCCATTTTTTTCTGGCATCACTGATGTCCCACGGACCACGCAGTGGTGTGATCCATGAAACACGTGCCAGAAAAAAACATGCATATAAAATAAAACTCATTTTTACTCACTCACGCAGCGCTCTGTGCAGCCTGTGCTGCCTGCTGCTTCTGAGCTGGCTCATTACTGGCGTGCATGTTCATGAATGCACGACACAGCCGACCCGGAAGCAGCTGCTGCAGGGGTCAGCGCCAACCGGATGCTGCACCGCAGGAGCATTCAGCACCATGGAGAGCGGGAGCGGGCACAGATGAGTTAATCTCTATGTGCAATCACGGACCACAGAGAACAGAGCCCGGATTGCACTTAGACAACCCACGTGTGCCGTTAATCACGGCACATGGAGGGACATGTGCGTGTTTTACACGTCAGTGAAGAATGTCTGTGTTTTTCACTGACATGTGAAACGGGCCTAATGCAGGTGATCGGGATGTGACCATCTCTAAACCTTTGAATGCACGTGACCAATGGTTCAATGTTTCAGTACTTTTTTTAATTTTTGAACAACTTTCTTTTCTCTAAGAAGGAGCTTAATGGCAAATTTCACAAAAGAAATTTGATCCGTGAATTGCCCAATAAATTTTCGGGATTCATTTAGACTTGGTATGTAAACAGTCCGTCTCGTCATGCGGTTCACATTTTGAAATCATGAGACCAAGATAACACCTAACAAATGATAAATAGTACCTTGTCAAAGCAAGGCTTTAAGAAGGATGTTTTCAGATTGAAATGGCCACTGAGTTTAGAGTGTCACAGAGTGTCATCAACAGGTTGCAACAGAGATACAGAGAAACTGGAAGAGTCACAGAAAGGCATAGAAGTGGACATCCTATGGCCACATCCCAAACTGATGATCACTTCATTGTGAATAAAGCCCTTCATAACCACATGTTGAATGCCATACAACTCCAGGCACATTTAAGGAACGTAAGAGGCAACCAAGTGTCATGTCAGACCATTCAAAACCATTTACATCACCGTGATTTGCGGGCTAGATGACTTGCAAATGTACCTGTCTACACCACCAGTCACAGGTGTCATCTATGTTGGAATAGGTACCAGTGGGCCCCGGTGTTGTTCAGGGATGAAAGTCAGTGTTTATTTTTTTAAAAGGCCGTGTTTTTCTGGAACCTGTTTCACAGATCACACCATTGCATGGTCCATGGGACATCAGTGATGTCAGAAAAAAACAGACATGTCTCCGTTTTACAATCACGGACACGCGTATGCCGCACGGAGACACGGTCAGTGAAAAACCACTGATGTGTGTGCAGACCCATTCATTATAATGGGTCTGCATATGTCAGTGATTCTGCTACATATAAAAAAAAAGCACAAACATACCAGAAACACTGATGTCTGAAATGGGCCTAAAGCCCGTTTCACACGTCAGTGAAAAACACTGACGTTTTTCACTGGCGTGTAAAACACGCCCATGTCCCTCCGTGTGCCGTGAATCACGGCACACGTGGGTTGTCTAAGTGCAATTCGGGCTCCGTTCTCCGTGGCCTGTGATTGCACTTAGACATTAACTCACCTGTGCGCGCTCCCGCTGTCCATGGTGCTGATCGCTCCCGCGGTGCAGCATCTGGCCGGCGCTGACCCCTGCAGCAGCTGCTTCCGGGTCGGCTGTGTCGTGCATCATGAATATGCGTGACAGTAATGAGCCGACTCAGAAGCAGCAGGCTGCACGGGCTGCAGTGGACATCGCTGGAGCCAGGTGAGTAAAAATGATTTTTATTTTAAAAGCACGTTTTTTTCTGGCACGTGTTTCACGGATCACACCACTGCGTGGTCCATGGGACATCAGTGATGCCAGAAAAAAATGGACATATCTCCGTGCGGCAATCACGGCCACGGGTGTACGCCGCACGGAGACACGTGCAGTGAAAAATCACTGATGTGTGAGCAGACCCATTCATTATAATGGGTCTGCGTATGTCAGTGATTCTGGTACGTTTAAAAAAAAGCACAAACGTACCAAAATCACTGACGTGTGAAAGGGGCCTTATAGTGAGAACACAGATGTACATGCAAGCACTGTGCAATACACGTTATAGGGGAAGTGTGTTCTTTATAGGCTGAGAAACTGAGTCTGGGAGTGTAGTGGGACCTCCTTATGGATTACGGGTGAGTGAATTAGGGTTTTGAGGTAATAAATTGGTAAATAAGGGTGTTTCTTTTTTTCTAAAATAAAACAAACAAACAAAAAAAACCTTAATTTCAGTACCATGCATTTTTTTTCTGTACTGGTTAAAAGGATGTCACACAGATGTGTCACACAGATGTGTCACACAGACAACACCCGGATGACACACGGATGTTTCACACACGGACACATGGATGGCCATACGGATGTCCAAAACGGATAGTGTAATACTTCCATATTTTACATGGACATGTGAAGGAGGCCTTATATAGGGCCAAGAAAGATGAACTAAAGGGGAGGAAACATTCAGTAATCACGCATTTATTTTTCTTATCAATGACTGTGCAAAGCAAAAACCAATCCCTTAAGACCCAAGATAGAGCTTTGACATGACTTGCATAAATAACGTCTTATATTTCAGGATTCATCTCCCCTATTTGTGCTATGGTATCATGGAAACTGCTCTTTAGCTACAGTATGTATGAGCTATGATAACAATGTATTAATGCAGGGAGGAATTAGGAATTCCAGTAAAAAATCCAAATTGCCTCATTAATGTTCAACATTTGGTCTATTATGAATCTTAGCTGCAATGCTATGCATGGTGTGTGCTTCTGTTGTGTTATACATACTAGTATACATTAAGTACTAAGAGACATGAGAATTATTAGATGAACTTTGTGACTACTGGAGAACTCAATCCACCAGTCTAAGGCCTCTTTCACATGTCAGTGATTCTGGTACGTTTGTGCTTTTTTTTTTAAACGTACCAGAATCACTGTCATACGCAGACCCATTATAATGAATGGGTCTGCTCACACATCAGGGATTTTTCACTGAACGTGTCTCCGTGTGGCATACACGGGTGTCCGTGATTGCCACACGGAGACATGTCCATTTTTTTCTGGCATCACGGATGTCCCTCGGACCACACTATGGTGTGATCCGTGAAACACGTCCCAGAAAAAAACGTGCATATAAAATAAAAAGCATTTTTACTCACCCGGCTCCAGTGACACTCTGTGCTCTCTGTGCAGTCTGCTGCTTCTGAGCTGGCTCATTACTTTCGCGCATATTCATGATGCACGATACAGCCGACCCGGAAGCAGCTGCTGCGGGGGTCAGCGCCGGCCGGATGCTGCACCGTGGGACCGATCAGCACCAAGGAGAGCGGCAGCGGGCACAGGTGAGTTGATTTCTAAGTGCAATCACGGGCAATGGAGGGACATGGGCGTGTTTTACACGTCAGTGAAGAACGTCAGTGTTTTTCACTGATGTGTGAAACGGGCCTTATAATGTACAAAAAATGTACCGGTTTCATAGATCTCTATAACATCATTCTAAAGTTTATGAGACTCTCTATTCCTTCCATAACTAACTTTTACTTATGTTTAATATGCACCAAATGGAAGAGTTTAAAAACAGCAATCATACTGAAAAAATACTAGTATTTTTTTTATCTTGTTTCTTTCTTTCAATCTCGCCACAGGTGAAAGCAATCTAAGCCCATACAAAGCTCTTGAGAAATCCTGTTATTTAGCTTACATTCAATTTTTGCTTTACAGGTTTAAACACCTTCAAAGTGATCCATGAATGCGTGTTTAGACCATAAAATTTTAAATGCTGTACATCTGCATTCTGGTTGAGCACAATGTAAAATACAGCAGCTGGCAGGAGCCTATATCTCACTGTGACTGCCAAGAAAATCCGGTCACTAGTGTGTTCAGGCAGCTTATTATTGCAGTAGTTAGTAAAGAATGCATGTTGGTGCCATACTTATAGTCTATTGGTTTTCTCCTCCCTGAACTTATGTTATTTCACTCATATCGTTTGTAAGTTTATTTGACAAGTGAATAATACCAATAATGGGATGTTTTTACTTAATAAGATAAAAAAAACTAGATATATTGGGAGTATATCTACATGCTGATATACAGGGTATGTTCTGTTTATTAAGTACTTTCACAGTAATGTGTGCATGGAGGCCGTGGGCAGTATTACCTCCAATGGTTAACAATAAAAAACACCTTGGAATATGCTTTCAAAACCATTAACATCATAGATACTTCATAAGTAGGGATGAGTGAGTATACTCGTTACTACTCGGTACTCGCCGAGTAGTACATTATTCGGTCTACTCGTTACTCCGTGGGTATCCTTGTAATTACTCGTTAGGAGTAGCGAGTCCAATGTAATTCAATTGGAAATGTGAGTAATTGTCTGCTGGACCCTACAAAGCGGCCTGGGGGCTAAGTAAACGGCTGAAATGGATGCAATATTGTTTAAAATAATCATACATCCATTTCAGCCTTTTACTCAGCCCCCAGACCGCTTTATAGGGTCCAGCAGACAATTACTTGCATTTTCCATTGACTTGCAGTGGACTCGCTACTCGTAACGGGTACCCGAGTATTAGGACCTACTCGTTACGAGTATAGCGAGTGCAAGTATTTCACTACTCACTCATCCCTATTCATAAGATAACCATATAATTTGCTAAAAAAGTAAAATTTGTAGGAAAATAACTGAATGAGCTGAATAACTGAATTTTACAAAAAAACACTTTCGCCAACATGCAGATGTTTTGTCATTTGCATCAACGTAAATTCAGAAAAATGCAGCAGCTAGCTGTCATTGTTCTCAACCATACAAGATTATCAAATTATGAAAAAATAATGTTATACTCCTCTCTCTGGCCAAACTGCTACTCACCGCTACCTGTTTGTCCGTAGCACATCTGTCATTACATTGTAAAAGTGACCTGGAAATATGATATCCCAGGTCAGTACAAGTTCGTAGATAAAACATGTATAGTTTTTTTTTATATAAGTAGTAAAAAAAATTTGTGAAATTTGTCAAGAAAAGAATTGCGCTTTTGTCGCCAAATTCCAAGACCCCTAGTGTTCTCAATTTTCAGGATATAGAACTTATTTTTTACATCCTAGGCTGATGTTTTTAATTATCCCATTTTTGGGTAGATGTGATATTGTGATTGTGTCTTATTACATTTTATTGCAATGTTACAGGGACTTAAAAAAACATAATTCTGACATTTGGATTTTTTTTTCTCTCTACACCTTTTACTCATCCCATTAATTTATTTTATATTTTATATATTGGGCAATTGTAAATGCGGCAATACCATATATGTGTGATTTTTTATTCTTTTTTTATTTTCAATAGGGCAAAATGGGGGTGATTAAATTTTTTGTGTTTTTTAAATTTTTTTCAAAATTTTTTACCCTGTTTATTGTCTTACTAGTCCTTCTAGGGGAATGAAAACTAATACAGTCCATCGCTTCTGCAGTACAGAGTTGTGCTTCAGCACGACTCTGTACAGCAGAAATACTAATCTCCTGTGAATGCCAGTGCTGTGACGGCGTTCCCAGTAACTACGCCATGATATTGACAATGGTCATTAGATGACCCCCCCAGGTGTCATCAGAACCCATCAATACCCCGTAGTCATGTCACAGAGTTGCCAATGGGGGCAGGGTATGATGCAGTATCAGGCACAGGTAGATCTCTGATTCACCCAAAACTTGTGGGGCCACCAAGCGAGCCCAAATAAAAGGGACACACATGACCTATGATGTACTGGTCTGAAGGTGGAGCTTAGTCGGTGATGTGTCTGAGGTGAGTGGGCAGAGCTGAGTTGACAGTTGACAGTGTCAGTTACTGGTGTGGCGAGGAGGCGACCGGAGATTAGAGACCCAGGGGTCCTGCTCGACCCGGGTGACACAGAAGAAGTGGATCCTAGAGACACAGGAGTGCGGGAAGCACCTGTGGGCTTGCTCCACAGAACACTGTGTGGAAGGATCTGGCCACAAAATGGGGACCTGGTCCCTAGACTAAAAGAAAACATACTGTTTAGTAACACCAGGGGCCTGGGTGGCTACAAGCATCCAGGGTCGAAAATCAGCACATACATCCGCTGGAAGAGAGCCACAGGGGATCATTGGGCCAAGCAGAAAGAAAACCCATTGAAGGTCTGTGGCCCGTGGCTCAGGGCACTGTGTGTGGAGGCATGGGACAGGAGGGTGAAAGTCAGCACTGTATTTACGACCAAGAAATGCACATCTGAGGGGTGCACCGGTATTGACCTCTGACCTGCCCAGGATCAGAGGAAGCCCATCACTGTGTATCCCAGCATACTGCGGGTGATTGCCAGCTTACTGTACACCTGTGGAACTGGTACCATGAGTAAAAACTTTGACTGTAACCCCCCAATGGTGTCTACATCCTTCCCACATCCTTTTATGATCCCCGGGCCTCAAACTCTACCTGTGGGGAGCAATATCACTTCAACTGCATCATCAACATCTGCCTTGGGGAATACACAGCGCAGCAGCGGCCCACATAGCCGCAGTACCACAGGTGGCATCGCAAACTTATACTCTTAACTACAACTCCCATCATCACAATCATCATCACTTTATTGAAGAAAGACACCGCCAGGATCATGGAACCAGGCCACGCCACCGCGACATCACTAGTCTGGCTCGGTAATGAGTAACCCCGGTCCTGGAGCTGGGCATGCCATACTCCCCCACAGATCCTTTTTTTCATAGTACCGCCACAGAGATTTTTTTTCAGAGTACCCCAAAGAGACTATCCCCAGAGAGCCTGGAGCAGAGTTCCCCCACAGAGCCTCTTTTCAGAGTACCCCTGCAGAGGCTGTTTTCACAGGAACCCTACAGAGCCTGGTGTAGAGTGCCCTCCCATAGGCTAATGCAGAATACTCCCACAGAGCCTGTTTTCAGAGTATACCCACAGGGTTTGGTACACATTACTCCCACAGAGCCTTTTTTCAGAGTACCCCCACAGAGCATTTTTTCAAAGCACCTCCACAGAACCTGTTTTCAGAGCACCCTCACACATCCTGTTTTCATAGTTCCGCCACAGAGGTTTTTTCAGAATATTCCCACAGAGACTTTTTACAAACTACGCCCAGAAAACCTGGAGCAGAGTTCCATCACACAACTAGTTTTCAGAGTACCCCTGCAGAACCTATTTTCAGAGTAACCCTTCATAGCCTGGTGTAGAATACCCCCACATTGCCTAGTGCAGAATACCCCTAGAGAGCCTATTTTCAGAGTACCCTACAGAGCCTTTATTTCAAAGTGCTGCCACATAGCCTTTTAACGTACCCCCACAGAGCCTGGTACATAGTACTCCCACAGAAGATTTTTTTTTTTTTAAAAAAAAGGGCCGGATAGAGCATTTTTTCAGAGGACCCCCACAAAGCCTTTTTTTCAGAATAACCCCAAAGAGCCTGTTTTCAGAGTCTCCCCACAGAGCCTAGTGCAGAGTTCTTACACAGATCCTGTTTTCTGAGTATGCAGAGTGAGAAACAGCTCAACACTGTCCGTATGCTAGTCAGCGCACAATGGCAGCACCACCCATGATCACGTGGTTATACAGGCTGGGTAAAGTGGTGCACCGGGGATCAAGGTTCAGGGGTAAGTTCTGGTCAAGTTCAGGTATTTAACTTAACTTTCAACTACAGTTTGGTCAAACCTGGTGAACTCGAACACATCAGCAAGACCGTTCTTTCCTACTTATTACTACTACTAGAAGATTTAAATGAGAAATAAAAAAAATTGACAAAATCAAAGTTAAATGTTTGCAATCTGTAATCAACTCAATGGCTTCCTCCTTTCAACTTCTTCTAGAATGACTTTTGTAATGTATTAAACTGTTCATTTCTAGCAATAATTAACTCTAAGATATTTTGCATCTTTAGGAATGTATTCCTCTCATTCTTATTCTTGTAACCACTTTAACTCTTTCTTTGCAGGATGTTTTTACATGCATATTTTTGTTAATCTAATTGAAATAGTGAGTATTGGAGCCATGTAGCTGTGAAGACTTTTTCATCTCAGCATATTGAGCAATCAATTTAAACTTGTTATTGTCATTTGGGTTTGAAAATTTAATAAGCAATTACCTAAGTTCATTCCTTTATGTTTTTTAATTTCTACTGAGATGTTCAATTTCAGAGCTAAAGCAATCATGCCCTCCGGAATGTTTAATTGAATGAGGCTATAACTCAGCACTGTTCTATAGAGCAGCTTGTATTCTTCAATGATGATTTATAGAATGTAATGATGTCTGAAAGATGAATGAAGTAAATATGAAGTGCAAATCAAACTGACTCTTACTTATAGAACATCCGCCCAATTTGTAGTCGAGTAGAATTCTTTTTCTCCTTATCATGTTCTTTCTTTGATTAAGTACTATGTCATATTGCCACTGTCAGATGAGCCCATATTTTTGTGAAGCCTTTAATATTAAAATTACAAGGAAATAGTTTGCTATCTAGAAAATATGAATGCCAGAGCACAAAAAACGGTTTTGCTTTTCTGCCAGAAGATGCAAACTTGGAGCTGAAATGTCTGCACCACATTTTTGCACCAAATTTGCATCTATTGACAGAAAACTGCACCAAAATAGCGTCAAAACCATTTTTGTGCGCTTTTTTGCCAAGAGATACAGATTTGGTGCTGAAAATCATACATCAAATACCTGCACCAAATAGGCATCTCCTGGCAAAAAAATCGCATCAATACTTCATCAAACCGCATCACATTTTGATGGGGTTTTTTTGCCATAAGATGCAGAAATTTGGTATATAAATTTCAGCACCAAATCTGTATCTCTTGGGAAACCAAACATGGTTTTCTGCCAGAAGATGCAGGTCTGATTCAATTCAGTTCACCTGAGGTTAGTTCACCTGTGGTCTCAGATTGGGTACCGTGGGAAACATCCAGCTGTGACTACAGATAAACTCAGTAAAGTCACTGCTCACAGCTATGGCTCAGTCAGTGTCTGCCTGAAGCCGCAGCAGGCAATCATGTTCTGTGATGTGCCCACGTGCTGCTACTTCAGTATGTAGCAGACTCGGGATCGTCATGGGAATTTGTGTGGATTACGTTGGACCTGGGTGCTTGTGGGGTTAATAAATTGGAGAAAGAGGGAATTTTTTTTGTATATTATTCAAAGTAAAGGATTTTTTCGGTGTTTCTGTTAATTTCTTTTCACTTACAGGATTAGTAATGGGGGTCTCATAGACCCTATCCATTACTAATCTAGGGCTAAATAAGCAGTTGTGAGCTGTCATTAACCCCTTATATTACCCCTATTGCCGCCACATCAGGGCAATCGGGATGAGCCGGGAAAAGTGACAGGATTGTTGCATCTAATGGATACGACAATTGTGGGGGGCTGCAGCTGCTATTTTTAGGCTGGGCGGGCTCAGGGCTCAATAACCATTGGCCTTCCCAGTCCAAGAATACCAGCCTTCAGCTGTCGACTTTATCTTGGCTGTGTATTAAAATTGAGAGGGACCATACGCCAATTCTTAAAATTATTTATTTAAATGATTTTTAAAAAAGTCACATAGGGTAACTCTTACTTTAATACACAGCAAAGATAAGCCCACGGCTGGAGGCTACAGCCTGTCACCATATTCTTTATCTTCACTGGGGACTCTACAGCAATTTATTTATTTATTTTTACACCACTATAGGGACGCAGAAAGTGTGCGTAATTTCAACCAATCATAGATGCTGTCCCACAGGGTGGGGGTGCAGTCTGATTGCAACCATTTACAAATGCCAGAACTGACGGTTGGTGGCGGAAGCAATGAATATGTATGAGGCAACGGGCATACTCGAAAGTAGTGTTACAGCCACAAGGAAGGCCGGCAAGTATAACGGTTCTGCTTTATTCCTCATTTTCTTTTTTTTTCAATTTCCATTATCTGAGTGGCTGAATCCTAACAGTTACCCAGATTTCCCTGAGAAGTCCTTTTTCAGGGTTCGTGAAAGGACTATAGATATCTGGTACGGACCCCAAACTTTATAGATCGGGTTCACCCATTACTACTACTACTACATTATCAAGTTGAAGGAGACTGGTAAAACAAGACAGTTGTGGTTGTGCATGGATGACAGCAAATCAACCTCTGGATGTATGAAAGTAAATCACCCTTTGATTTCAGATTTTTGTCCCAGGCTCATATGACAGAGGTTCACAGATGACTGATATTTAGCTAATGGAGGCAAGAAGTAGTCTGAAAAAAAACTAGAGGTGTTATATGTTTATCAAACCATACATGTTTGCCTTATCAAGTCTACTTTTAGGCATCATTAATGAGCAGTATATCATCTAATCAATGTTTTGTAGAAGTAATAAATATATAACAACATACAGTCTTGACCGAAAGTGTTGGCACCTTTGAAATTGTTCTAAAAAATAAAGTTTGTCTCAGATAATTATTGCAATAACGTGTTTTGTTATACACGTGTTTATTTCCTTTTTATGTATTGAAACGACAAAAAAAAAACAGAGAAAAAAGGCATATTGTACATAGTTTAACACAAAACAAAAACAAAAATGGCCTGATAAAATTATTGGCACCTTTATGAAATTGTGGGTAAACAACTTTGCTTCAAGCATATCTGATGCTCTGTAAAACTCATCTGTGGCAAGTAATAGGTGTGTGCAATATGAAAATAACACCTAAATACAAACAAAAAAGGCAGAAGCTGATCCAATCTTTGCATTGTGTGTTTTCATCATCTTCATCCAAAAAAACTGGGTCATGAGAGTCCAGAGGCCCCTCTTAGAGGTCAGTGGTTCACAGTGGAGCCTCGGTTTGTATGGCAGAGTCATGTTCCATCTTCAGAATAACTGAGCAACTCTCTCTCCTATAGTGTTGAAGCTCTTATGGTCTGCAGGGTCCTCTCTCTCTTTCTTTCTCATCTCCACCACATGTATTTTCTGAGCAATTATAAGCTTTCCTGTATTGAGATTCATGAACATTTATTTGCTACAAATCAAATATGTGCTGAAAATTTACCATGGTCGGCGAATTCGAACTTATCACATGTAAGACATCTGTTAAATAATCTATATAGTTTGTATTTTGAAATCTGATAACTGATACACTGATCTAAGCTGTGTTTAAAAATATTTTTTCATTATGGGAAGTTTTACTGTTCTGTCATTTTGGGTCTGTAGGATAATGCAAATGTAGCGCCCTACGAGGCAGATGTTTTAACCTACTTGTAGCCAGGCCGGGGGTGCAGATCCTCTGCGTCGTCACGGGGTGGCCTGGCCTGGTTATGTTGCCCCGAGGTATACAGGAAGGAGGATTGGAGGGTGGCAGGGAGAATGGAGGTAGTAGTTTGAGGTTAGGAAAGTCTATTAAGATTGTGATGCCACCTGTGGTATGTGGCCAGGGATGGGAGCCACTGCTGCAGGGTCTCTCACCGGGGCAGATGTTGGGTGCAGCCGGGATGGTGTCGCTCCCCACATGGGGAGCGGGATTACCCTGGCGAGGATAGCGGCGGTGCTGGTAGTCCCCGTTGGCGCTGCTACGCTGGGCATCGGTGCCGGTTGAAGGAGAGGCAGAGGCAGAGGCTGCAGTACCAAGTCGTTTTACTCACAGGTTGTTCAAGTGCTGCCCCAGAGTACCGTCCTCTGCCACGATGGGCGGTCACTGCCGCTGCCCGTGAAAGTCCGTTAGTGAAGTGCCCCTCGGTTACTATCTGGAACCCAGGCCAAGCCTCCTTCTCCAAGCCACGGGCCCACGAAGAGAGAGAAATACTTACTCCTGTTGTCAGTGCTAGATGTTATCCCAAGCTGTTCCCAGGTAGGTTCTATCTAAAGTGTGATGGTTGCGCCTACTTCTACCCCATATGGTGCCCGTCCCCAGTGGTTGTCCTAGCGACTGGGAAAGTCCCATATTTCGTGATGGCTGGCTCCTCTGTCTGCCCTAGTCCAACCCCCTGTGAGTAAGCACCTGCTGTTGTATGTGTGTGTTTTGTGAAGGCAACGGCAAGTTAACCCCCTCCTGACCCTGGATAGATATTACCCCTGAAAAATGGTGTAATACCCTGTGGCGTGAGAAACCCAGGGGTGCCACATTCCCCGGTGGCAAATGGCAGCACTCCCAGGCAGCAACATTTAACAAAGATTACTGCATTTTTGTTATGCATTTAAACCAAAACATTATATCTTCCCTTTATGGGAGGTGCAGCAAATAAACATTTCAAACATTTTCAACTGTTGCAAGCAGGTCAGCAAGTCATCAAGACATTTTCACAGCGCAGCATAGAAAATCAACATTAATATTAACTTTAACTTTTTATTATGCAAGAAAACATTTACTATTACTCTTTCTTTTCTGCTGCTGGTGGAGATTGCAGAGGTCTGCTCCCAGCCCACCAACACCAGCAGCTCATTAGACATCCTCGAGAAAAATGTCCAGCCTTTTTACAGCAACGGCAAATGGGTATTAAGACATCCACAGTACAAGGGGCAGACTTCCCCTCAGGGACCGCTCCAGGGTAGCCCTCCAGGTTAGTCTTTTGCAGTGGTTGGATCGCGACCACCTTGGGCTTCTGTCCATCACGGCACTCTGCATGGTAGAACTGTCAAGACCAAATCCCTCCAGGACTCGGGTAGACTTAGGGTCTCATCTTTACCGCCGCAGCCAAGTGGAGTGGTGGTGACAGGTCACGGGGCTTATCCACACCTTCAGCCTGTGGTTGTAGTGTAAGCAAATTCTGTTCTTCCTCTTTACTGGAGGATTCTAATTTTACAGGTGTTAAGGTTGTGGGGGCTGGGACAATCTGATCCCCTGTATCAAATGCCAGATCCTTGTTCTCCTCCTCAGCGAACATATTACTTTTGAGTCTCTGCTTGCTGACTGGCTCTGCAGCGGAACTCCTGTTCACGCCTTTTGCTGTGGGCTCCACCCATGAAGACACGCCCTCTCTGTTCCACGCTTTGCAGTAATGGCGTCTGCTGATTTTGCTAATAGGCCACATACAGTCCATAAACAGGAAGTTCAATAGGCGCACAGTACCCGATGGTTGCGGGCACTAATATCCTCTTTGTGACACCAAATGTAGCGCCTTACGGGGCAAGTGCTTTAACCTACTTTTTGCCGGTCCGGGGGGGCAGATCCTCTTTGTCGTCACGGGGTGGCCTGGCCCATTTCTGTTGCCCTGAGGTGTGCAGAAAGGAGGATTGGAGGGTGGAAAGGAGGATGGAGGTAGTAGTTGGAAGTTAGGAAAGTCTATTAGGATCGTGACACCACCTGTGGTACGCGGCCAGGGATAGGGGCCGTCGCTGCAAGGCCTCTCACCGGGGCAGATGTTGGGTGCAGCCAGAATGGTGTCGCTCCACAGGCAGAGCAGGATTACGGATGGCGGGGGTGGTGGTAGTCCCCGTTGGCACCTCAGCGCTGGGAGTTGGTGCTGGTTAAAGGAGAGGCAGAAGCAGGGGCTGCAGTTCCAAGTCTTTTTACTCACAGGTTGTTGAAGCGCTGCCCCAAAGTACCATCCTTTGCCACGATGGGCTCCAGCCAATCTCGGATCCGTCGGTGTCCACTGCCGCTGCCTGTGAAAGTCTGTTAATGAAGTGTCCCTTAGTTGCTATCCGGAACCCAGGCCGAGCCTCCTGCTCCAAGAGAAGAGAAGAGAAACACTAACTCCTGTTGTCAGTGCTAGATGTTATCCCAAGCTGTTCTCAGGTAGGTTCTATCTAAAGTGTGATGGTTGCGCCTACTTCTACCCCATGTGGTGCCTGCCCCCAGTGGTTGTTCTAGCGACTGAGGAAGTCCCATGCTTCGTGATGGCGGGCTCCCCTGTCTGCCCTAGTCCAACCCCCTGTAAGTAAGCACCTGCTGTTGTATGTGTGTATTTGGTGAAGGCACCGGCAGGTTAACCCCCTCCTTACCCGGGATAGATATTACCCCTGAAAAATGGTGTATTTCCCTGTGGCGCCTGAAGCCCATGGGTGCCACAAAAACACTCATAGAAATCCCTGTGTCTGGATATAAGTTATACAATCATCATCTGGTCTCACCATAAAAGATTACAACCCATATAATACAGAGATATAAATATATCTTTAGATCTTACACATATATATATTTTTATATATATACATACAAGGATCAGAAGACCGCAATGATAATAGATGTGACAGTGCCTAATGACAGTAACATCAGAAAGAAGGAATATGAGAAGCTGGAGAAATACCAGGGCTTTAAAGAACACCTGGAGAAGATGAATTGATAGTGGTGATAGGAGCACTTGGAGCAGTGACCCCCTAAGTTTGAAAAATGGCTGCAACAGATTCCAGGAGCAACATCTGAGCTCTCTGTCCAGAAAAGCGCAAATAAAAGGACAAATAACCACCCACAAGGGGTGAGAAGGTTGTATATATATATCTTTTAGATCTTTTTATCAGTATGATCTATCACATGTCCGTTACAGCCAATCTTAATGCACCTAAGTGTGCATATGCGTCGGAGTCTTAGTTTCAATGGTGGACATCTCACAGATCCTCACATCATGTGTTTATCCTCCATTGGTCCTCTAGAATAGGTATCACAAGATTATAATTTTGTTCCTCTCACTGAGAACATTCAATAACTCTAGAATAGGAATGCGCCTTCCAAGTAATGGCCAATCCCGACTCTTCTTGACTGCGCAAACGCCGTACTTGCTAGTGGCGGTATAAACAAACAGTTCATAGTCTCTAACTAGAACATAATAATAATAATAATAATAATAATAATCTTTATTTCTATATAGCCAACATATTCCGCAGCACTTTACAAAAATTTGCACAGGCATCTTTGCTAAGACACCACCATAAAAAGGCTGAGTATATAACCCACTGACCCACACCTCTAATAGGGAAGACAAATGTACTGCCATAATCAGGTTAAGCACATATAATGAGGATATACATACACGCTGAGCATCACAGTATCAGGATATCACCAGATGTCAACGTTACATGACATATAAATGTGAAAGAGCAACTGGGTATATATAAATATATCAGGGCTGTAAGCCATTGCAATTACATAGACCCATGGAAGTTATACATATTGAATTCAAATCTAGGTTACAAAAATATACATAAAACCAGATGTGGTAAGGGGAATAAAAGGCAACACCAGTAAATACCAGTCCTGTCCTGACCCCACAATAGTAACAGATCTCTGTAACAAAGTTCAAAGAATTCTGACTCGCCCTTCGCCATATTCAAATTCAAGTCCATATTAAATATCCACAGAGGCACGTGAGAATGAATCCACAGTCCATAGTAACAAAATTATTACTCACAGCACCTACATAGTTACATAGTTACGTACATACGTTGAAAAAAGACCTAGGTCCATCTAGTTCAACCTTCCTCCACCAATTCTACATTTTGTCCCTAAAGCGGGCTTTACACACTGCGATATCGCCGGAATTTTGTCGTTGGGGTCACGGTTTTGGTGACGCACTTCCGCAATCGTTAGCGATATAGCTTTGTGTAACAGCGTTCAGCGATGTAAAATCGTCGCAAAAGCGTGATTTATCGCTAATCGGCTACACGGGTCCTAATTCCCAAAAATCGTTGTAATTTCTTTGTAACTATCGTTGCTCGTTCCTTTCAACATACTTAACGTTACGTGTGACACTACTAAAGCGACTTTAAAAATTGTTGCCTCTTGCGTCATCATCGATACGGGCGTGTATGGTGGTTTAAATGTTCAATACGCCTACTTGTTTCCTATTTGCTAACGCATCTGCTCCATGATTGGACCATAATATATGTAATACGCTAACATCCTTTTAGCGTTTATCCATTTGGTGGGTTCATTTCCTAGGTTCATTTCGTCGGTTTTGGACGTGTCCTGCTGCCTCCGTGTCCGGCGTTTAGTTAGGCGTCATTCGTCTGTGAGATAAACTTCGCATGTGAGTTTTTTTTTTTTTAATTATATTTTTTTTTTTCTTACTATAATTGTTGTATATTTGGCCTTTTTTATAGGATTTATGTCTTCCTTTGTATTATAACATTTAAATATTGTTGTAGAATTAAATGGGGTTTATCTTAATTTATTAACTAGCCAACATCATGACTGTATTTGTGTTTCTTTAATACATTACAGTTAGATATATTATATTATCCATAATTGTATGTTAATCAAGATTGCTGGCATCCAAAGTGTAACGGTTAAAAGACGTCAAACATTACTGTGACCAATAAGAATAATAATCATATTTGTTAAGGGGTTTTATTGTGCGATCCAAATAAAATTTTGCTATTATTATCCCAAAAAGTTTTTATTAGAAAATACCACAACAAATACTATATTATTCTCTGTTATACAGGCTAAATATGCGTAGTGAGCCGGAAAATGCCGTAATAGCTGCCATGCTTGTAGCCGGAGGAGCCCTTGCACTTGCCGAGGATCATGACATGCGATGCCGAACAAGAAAAAGAAGAATTTGGGCACGCAAATGGCTACTAGAGAGACAACGCTATACTCACATGCACCTTGTAAGAGACCTACAAGAGCATAACCCACATGACTTTCGAAACTACTTACGCATGTCTGAAAGCTCGTTCTCATACCTTTTAGAGAAAGTCCGCGCTTATATCCAGCGCAATAATACAGTAATGCGTCAGGCAGTACCTGTAGACGAGCGTTTGGGGGTGACTCTTCGATTCTTGGCTACAGGACGCAGTTTGACTGACCTTCAGTATTCATCAGCAGTGTCCCGCTCTCTACTTAGCTCATTAATTCCAGAGACATGTTTGGCAATAGCACATGCTTTACATGACTACATGCATTTGCCAAATAGTCCTACTGATTGGGACAAAATTGCTAATACATTCAACCTATTATGGCAATTCCCTAATTGTGGTGGCGCTATTGACGGCAAACACATAAGGATAATGCAGCCACATAATTCTGGCTCATATTATTACAACTACAAGGGCTACCACAGCATTATCCTTATGGCGGTTGTCAACGCAACTTATGATTTTCTGTACATTGATATCGGCATGAATGGCCGAGTTTCTGATGGTGGGGTATTTGAACATACGGAGTTTGCATTACGGCTCAAACAAAATCAACTCCAATTACCCACAAACCAAAATACCATTGGAAATTTAAATTTTGTTTTTTTGGCGGACGAGGCCTTTCCATTACTACGTAATTTGTTACGGCCATATCCACTTACAGGCTTGAATGTTGAAAGACGCATTTTTAATTATCGTCTATGCAGAGCTAGAAGAGTTGTCGAGAATGCTTTTGGCATATTAAGCAGTAGATTTCGTATCTTTTCCATGCCAATCAACTTAAAACTTGAATCCATTGACAATGTTGTGCTTGCATGCTGTTATTTGCATAATTTTCTCAGAAAAAGAGATGGTCTTGAATATGTTCCACCTGGCTTTGTTGATGTAGAAAATCCAAGTAATGGTGTTGTTGAGCTGGGGGCATGGCGTCAGCAAGGTAACCCACTGGATAATCTTTTGCCACAGCCACCCCTGTCACGTAGTATGATGGATGCAATGGAAAACAGAGCTAATTATTGTAATTTTTTTAATGGCCCAGGGGCTGTGTCATGGCAGCATGTTTATAATTAATTCATGAGTTTAGGTGCTCTTTAAACATGAGATTGCATGGTTGTGTTTAAATAATGTAAGTCATAATTTTTTTTTGTTTTTTTTTTTTTTTTTTTAACTAAAATTGCCTTAAGTGTGGAAAGATTCTGATTTTGAGTTGAAAAATGTTTATTGTGTTATTAAAGTAAATTGTTTGATGTAACTTAATACAACATTGTGAATATAGTTTTTTGAAGTTTATTGTGATAACATGTTTAATCATTACAAAATAATGTATGATTGTAAACAAAATATTTATTTGGGCAAAATTTTTCATTTACAAATTATCAAAAAAAGATAACTAAACAATTAAGCAGTACAAGCATTCTGTCAATCATTTTTCTCGATTGATTATTTAAATTTACTAATATGTATGTTTTAAACATGACATAAAACATTATGATTTTAAAAAAAAAAGGCACTTTTCCATAACTAAAATATAATTCAAAGATAATTCTTTAATAAACACAAAAAACAAAGTGATAAAAACAAAAAAAAACATTTGCGCATAAAAAAATGAGCACATAAGTATTACTAATGTACATTACGGCGACATACAATGTTCAGTTTGTTCACATATAAATAAAGAAACGTCATGACGTACAAACGTCTAAATGACCATGTGACACGCCACACTGTGTACCTGCTGATCTAAAGCGAAACTGAAAGGGAAAATGGCAACCAACAAACGTTCAAAGGTCTGGGGCCAAGGGGAGGTCCAATACTTGGTGAAAAGGATGGATGCACTGGACTATATATGTGCAAAGACATATCCACGTCCTATGGGACATAAAAGGAGTGTTGTGAAAAAAATATGCAGGGGCCTGTTCCGTAAATTTCATATCAGACGCACATCAACGCAGGTACTGAAGAAATGGGCTGATTTAAAGTACAGGGATAAGGAGAGAATCGAAGAAATTCGAAGTAGCCTGGTATTGATAGCTGGTAAGATAATTTTTACATACATACATTATCTATATTTTTGATTAATAATATAAAAACATAACAGTTTTTAAAATCATTAACGGTCTGCAGTGATTTGTTAGATCAAAAAAATCACATTATATGTTGTTGTTTGGGTTTAATGAAAAGTGTTTTTATTTAATGTTAACAGATGTAAACTCATTGAATAATGAGTCAAGGCAGCCCACCAACAATACTGATGAAAATGTAGTCCAGCAGCTGTCTGCAAGCATGGATTCCAACCCTGAAAATAGCCTACCCATTTTAAATGAGGAAGCAGACAGCCTTGATTATGATGTTCTGTCACCATCAAAAGGACATGGTGATGCTGATGTAACGTCTGAAGAGAATATGGAGGACAATGGTACTGATGTGGTTTTCCAAAGTTAGTACAGTGGAAAATCTTTAGCTACATGGCTAATACTCTAACAAAATTACCTTATGTTTCAATTAGGTGGTAGAGGATCAGGTTGGGACATGAGCGCATCATCAGGAGATGAACGTGAAAAACAAGTTGTCAGTAATGGTAAGTTTCATGAGTGTACAACATAATGGTAAATGTTTCAATTTTTCATTGTTTAATTTAATTTTTATAACCAAACGCTAAAATATATAGCAATAACTGTTTTTTTTGTTGTTTTTTTTACAGAAATAGTCACACTATATGATGTTTATGTGTCTGCGAACCGACTCAAAGAAGCCTCTGCGGCGCATGATGCCCTAATCCTTAAATATATTAATCAACGTAATAAATAAATGATGTTTGTTTTGTAGATTTCTATGTTAACCATGTATGTCTAATTGTTTGTAAACTAAGATTTTACCAGAAAAATATTTTTTAAAATTGCAAAAAAAATTAGACAAGTTAATAAATAAATCTAAATTAAAATAAAAGTTTTAAACCATTTTCACAAAAATTGTGCCTAATTGATTCGAAAAACACATTATTTCATATGGCAGGTTTATTATCTGTGGAATGGTTACACATTTGTTATTTTCACAAATATGCACGAAATATCAGGCAACAGAAGGAATACAATAATCACCAAAAACATACGAAAATAATATAAAAAAACAATACAACTACTTCTTTTTGCGTTTGTTTACCAAACTCATGCGTGACCTACGGCCACGCACACCACCCTTTCGAAGTGCTTGTCTTGATGGCTCTGATGCAGCTTGAGGAATTTCAGGGGCATCAACAGGAGCAACAGGATCAACAGGTTCAACAGGGTCAACAGGGTCAACAGGGTCAACAGGTTCAACAGGTTCAACAGGTTCAACAGGTTCAACAGGATGAGAAACCTCGCCAATGGCAACATAGGATGAGTCTGTTAGTTTTTTTGCTCTTGCCAAACGTAAGACATCCTGGATTAAACATTGGGCTATGTATTTTTGATCTGGGGTCAGTTCACGCATTTCATCATCCACAAACATAGCAATACCAGAAAGGGGTGGTCTGTTGTGCTGGTCTAGGATGTTTTGTGCCACTCCCATCAGTTTTGTTACAGCTGTAGTAGTGTTTGGAGGGATGGTTTTTTTTCTCCTTTGCCAACTTTGTGTGTAGGACACATTGGATGGGCCTGCCTCAACCAAATCAACATTGGTTAATTGGCTAGCAGGAGTTTCCATTAGTTGTTCAGATGTTGATTGCTGACTTGTTGTTGGCTCCTGCAATACAAAATTAACATGAATAAATAAAATTGTCATTCAAATCTATTTTTCTAAACAAAATTTGTACACTTTTACATATATATTGGAAAGTAGACAAATATTCATTTCATCATCAATAAAAAATACCAAAAACAATTTTTAAAACCAATTAGGACAATTTTAAAAATTATACCTCAGATATAGTCACTTCATTGTTCGCATCAGGGGGAATATCACCACCAATATTGAGGCTACTGGTTGATGGCCTGTGAAGCTCCTGGTCCCTTGTGAAATTTAATAAATCAAAATACCACAGCGTTGGGACGTAGACATCACCAGTGCCAGCACCAGAACGCTTGGATTCCTCTATTTTGTTCAGTTCTTTCTTATAAACTGTGCGTATTGCCTGTATTTTTCTTTTAACCAGATCCTCGGTACCTTTTTGATTAGGATGGTATTTGTCATATATTGCAATCATTTTAAGGTACGCATCCTTTTTAAGTTGCCTATTGCTGTACTCGGGGGATTTAATTTTCCATAAGGGTGTTTGCGTCTGGTACACCTCAATGAATTCACGTAGGAATTCCTCCTTATTAGTACACATCTGTAAAACAGTAAATTGGAGATACATCAGTACAAGCACTGATTTAAATAAGAATAAAAAAATTTTTAAAAAAAAACAAAAAAAAAAAAATTGCACATACACGTCAGGCAAACATTAAATTGGAACAAATTCAGTACAAACTATGATTTTGACCAAATTAAACAAAGAAAAAAACTAAAAAATTATATACAGCAAATACTATAGCACATACACGTCTGGCTAACATTAAATTGGAGCAAAATCAGTACAAACAATGAGTTTAAAAAATACATTAAAAAAATAATTAAAAAAAAAACGATAACACATACCTTGAAGCAAAGAAAAGCAAGTCCAGATGACAGTTGCGTCCAGATGACAGTTGTTTTCCAAAATAAGTTGTGCGAGGACAAACGCAAATGGGTAGACAACAGCTGCAAGAATGAACACGCATCTGCGCACATTTATACTACCAACAACCAATGAAAATCTATAGCGCTGATTAAACAAATGAGTCGAGGCAAGCAGGGGTGTAGCGAGTTTACAATTCTACTACATCAAGATGCACTTTGTGTGGGGAACCAACGCCCATATCGCCATGACACTTGGAAATCCATGCGGTGAGACAGCTACACAACGATAATATTGTTCCTCATTACATCGGGACACGAGATAGCTTGAAAGGTGACTATAACAGAGATTGTGACATGTGACCGTAAGCACACGACAAAAACATGGACACACAGCGATGAACACACATCGCGCTAACGAACAGGGCGTGCCGCACATACGGCGACATCGCGACCGATATCGCAGTGTGTAAAGTAGCCTTAAGTCACTTATAACCAACAATGTTGTGTGTACTGAGGAAATCATTAAGCCCTTTATTAAAAGCCGTTATAGTATCTGCCATTACTACCTCTTGTGGTAGGGCATTCCACAGTCTGACTGCTCTAACTGTAAAGAACCCTTTCCTATTTAGTTGCCGGAATCGCTTTTCTTACATTTTCAGGGAATGCCCCCTGGTCCTTAGTATTGTCTTTGGAAGAAATAAGTCATGTGCCAGTCCTTTATATTGACCACACATATATTTATACATATAAATAGATCTCCTCTGAGACGTCTTTTTTTTAAGCTAAACATATCTAGCTTTTGACCTATTAGTTGTAGACATGTTGCTAATAGCAACAGAAGGTGAATGCCCAGTCCAAGGGATCCTCTTGGGAATTACAGCAACAACAACAAAAGTAAGAAAGGACAGCACCTCCAAAATGATTAATAAAAATTTGTTTTTTTTAATCCATTTGCGACGTTTCGACCATGCGGTCTTTGTCAAGCATACAAAATAACATTGCAGGCTCCATTTAAATAGGTAGACGGTCAAAGTTGTTACCAATCACAAACAAGAGCTCCGCCACAAGAGACATCCTCCAATTGCAAACTAACAATGGTATTCAAACACTCATAGAAAACCCTGTGTCTGGATATAAGGTATACAGTCATCATCTGGACTCACCATAAATAGTTTTTATTAATCATTTTGGAGGAGCTGTCCTTTCCTACTTTTGTTGTTGCTGCAATTCCCAAGAGGATCCCTTGGACTGGGTGTTCACCTCCTGTTGCTATTAGTGTGATGCCCTGGACCCCAGGGGTCACAGGTTACTACACCCACCGCACACCCCCCACACTAGAAAGGTACCACCAGTCAACCACAAAGACCTGATTGCCTTCCTCAGAGTCAGACAGGCACACCAGGTGGGCGACGTCTGGCGGAAAGACACGCCCCCCGAGGAGTCTGCTGGCCTGAGGCAGGAACATAGTAGACAGTTCAGTTCAGTACAGCAGAGTGGAGAGTAGTGGAGTACGGTTCTTCATGGGGCCTGGGCTGGAGCCTAGGACCCCCCCCAAACAGTCAGGCAGGCAGACGGCAGGAGACCAGGAATATGACCGGTGGAACCGTGAGGGACCGGGACAGGGTAGCGGCCAACCGGGCCCCAGGACCAACATCCCCCTACCCACGGAGGGGTCAACACCTAGCTGCGCCACTACACCGCTCCCGGGAGTCCCCGTACCTTCGCCGCAGCGGTGGTGTCCACCATCACCACAACTCGTGGGTGGCGTCACAAACAATCATCCCAAAACCAAACACCCGCATTCCCCCGCGCCAATTCCCCTTGCAGAGCGACGTGACCCCCGGGTCCGTGAGAGGCTCGAGCCACCGCCCACAGTACGAGCACGGATCCGAGCGGCTCGGCAGCACAGTGTACATTAGCAACATGTCTACAACTAATAGGTGCTTTGAGTAATACTTTGGTTACTGTAGGATAATGCAGTCTCAATCATACAACAGGCTTTGTACTTTCATATACTGTATGATTATGGAGCCAGTAGGCACTGGCTGTACATATATATCATAGCTGGGTTGTGACATAACTCTATATGATCATCAATTCTGTTCCTTTTGATTTGACAAATCCTGCTTTGGCAATGCCTACTAAACTGATAAATTAAAAAATAAATAACATTTTAAGCCTAACTAATAGTGATGGGCAGGCCCGGACTGTAAAAGTCCGGATCCTCTCGGTTTCAAAAGTATTCAGTTCCCGTACCCCGACTCAGAGTTTTCAGGGAACTGCAGCTAATAATCTGGATCTGGAAACTTGGGAAATAAAAAAATAAATAAAGGAAAAATAAAACAAGTGCACTATACTTAAGGAGTCTCCATCGTGGCTGTAACTGCTTTCAGGCCACTCACTCTTCTTTTGCGATCACTTATTTGCCTCATACATATTCACTGATTCCCCCTTCCACCGGTAGTCCTGGCATGTGTGATTGGTTGCAGTCAAATGCGCCCCAGACTGTGTGAAAGCGTCTGACTGCTTGCAATCACAGACCCTGTCTATGTGCCACTATTGTGGTATAAAAAATAAATAAATAAATAATAAATAAATTGGTGTAGGGTCAACCCGTATTATGAAACCCAGCACAGATAAAGCATACGGCTAAAGACTGAAGCCCTCAATCGTGTGCTTATCTTGGTTGTGTATGAAAATAAGAGAAGCTGCATAAGACTTTTTTTTTAAATAATTATATATTTAGAAAAATAATTAAAAAAACAACCAGTGGTGCCCCTCAATTTTGATACCGAGCCATGATAATACCCGAAGGCTGAGGGCTGGTATTTTCAGGCTGGGGAGACCCATGCTTATTGTTCCCCCAGGCTAAAAATAGCAGCCTGCAGCAGCCCAGGATTGTCACATCTATTAGATTAGCTCAGATCATTACCGGATGTGATAATCTCCGCTGAACTCGTGACGTCAGCGCTCGACATCAGCGCTCGTTACTGATTTCCATGATGCTGCATTCTCACATCAAGTCTCACAGACGGCCCGGAACTATGAGTAGCGGTGACGTCATGGGCTCACGGGACAGTTTGCGTGAGAACGCGGTGGCTATGGAACTCAATGACAAGCGCCACTGACCTCACGAGTTCATGACATCAGCACTGTTACGGGGGGCTGTCTGATAATAACCGAAAGGAGTATCAGACAGTCAGGGTCCACCGTGCAAAGACTTTGCTGCAGACTATGGCAGATTGCAATACCTCTGTTAACTCACAGAAGGATATAATAAGTAAGTAAAGCAATTCCTCCCTTACTTGGAGGGTGTGTGGAATGATCTCTGTTAATAATCACAGAGACAAAGGCAATGTGTGCGAAATGGCACCTACCTAGGTCCGCTCTTCTAGTGGTGCAAAAGAGACGAACAGCAGCATAAGCCGCACAAAGCTCCTACCTGCGTTCGCTCCACTAGTGTGCGAGGACACGAACCACTAGATATGGCACCTGCCTAGGTCCGCTCTTCTAGTGGTGCAAAAGAGACGAACAGCAGCGTAAGCCGCACAAAGCTCCTACCTCTGTTCGCTCCCCTAGTGTGCGAGGATACGAACAACTGCCAGACGCAGTATAAGGAACGTTACCCTAGCGGCAACGTCCACCTACGAGTAGAATCACAAGGCCCAGCCAGACCATGTGCCTCAGGCACCTGCCTATGTCCGCTCTCCTAAGAGGTAAGGATACGGACAGCAGCCGAAGCTGTAAGGTATAAGAACGCTACCCTGCCGGTAGCGCTCACCTAGCATAGACAGAGGAATGCCTAGAGGAACGCGCACAGAGCGTCTACTCATATGCATGAACCAAGAGGACTGAGCACCATGCGGCGTGTGTCAGGGTCTTATATAGACTCTGTGCCTCATCCAAGATGGAGGACACCAGAGCCAATCCGCTGCCAGAACGACAGGAGTGACGTCATGCTGGCCTATCACCGAGCAAGACGTCACAAGCACATGACCAGCGACCAATCGGCATAGAAGGTGTCAGAGACATGTGACCTCGTGTCAGCGATGATGTCACCCGCACATGTGCAATGGCTCCAAGATTGGACTTAGTCTCCGGCGCTCGCACATGTGCAGTAGCAAGAAATCTGGACTTAGTCTCCAGCGCTCGCACATGTGCAGTAGCAAGAAATCTGGACTTAGTCTCCAGCGCTCGCACATGTGCAGTAGCAAGAAATCTGGACTTAGTCTCCAGCGCTCGCACATGTGCAGTAGCAAGAAATCTGGACAAAGTCTCCAGTGCTCGCAGCAACCGTAACAGTACCTCCCCCTCAAGGGCCCCCCTCCCGGCGACGCAGGTAATCGGCAACTAAGTCGGGAGCATGGACAGCCTCCTCAGGCTCCCAAGAGCGATGTTCCGGGCCATAGCCCTCCCAATCTATCAAGAAGAACCTGCGCCCTCTAACCATCTTAGAACCAACTATGGCTCGGACCTCATAGCTAGAGCGAGAGGAATCAGAGGCAGGAGAGTGCACTTCACGAGCGTGAGGTAAAATAGCCGGCTTTAGCAGTGAGACATGGAATTTGTCATGAATCCTAAGATGGACAGGTAACTTCAATTGATAGACTACAGGATTTACCTGTCGAAGAACCTCATAAGGACCCAGGAAGCGAGGAGCAAATTTGACAGAGCTCACTCTAAGTCTCACGTGTTTTGCTGAGAGCCACACAAAGTCCCCTGGAGAAAAGACAGGAGCCGGGCGACGAAACCGATCGGACACCGTCTTCATACGGTCCTTAGCTGCTTGGATCGACTCTTGAGTCCGATCCCAAACCTCTCTGGCATTAGTTGCCCAGTCGGCCACAAGAGGAGGAGGTGCAGCAGCGGGAAACGGTACCGGTACCCTAGGGTGTTGCCCATTATTGAGTACGAACAGTGTCTGCCCAGTGGCCTCAGCCAGCGAATTGTTAAGGGCAAATTCTGCCCAGGGTAGGAGGGAGGACCAGTTATCGTGGTTCTCAGCAACAAAGTGTCGAAGGTATATAATCATAGATTGATTGGTACGTTCAACCAAACCATTAGTCTCCGGATGGTATGCCGAAGAGAGATTCAACTCAATTTGCAGAAGGCTACAAAGATCTCGCCAGAAACGGGAAGTAAATTGCGGGCCTCTATCACAAATGATACGATCTGGCATCCCGTGAAGCCTAAAGACATGCTTGAGGAATAGTTTGGCTAGTACCCTGGAAGATGGGATTCTCGATAACGGTACGAGATGAACCATCCGGGAGAAATGGTCCGTAATGACCCACACAAATCTATGTCCCTGTGAACATGGAAGATCACCCACAAAGTCCATGCCTACCACCTCCCATGGTCTATCTGGCACTGGTAAAGGATGCAAGAGCCCAGCCGGTCTCTGCCGTAATGGACGGTTGCGAGCACACGAGTAGCAGGAACCGACATATCTCTTGACGTGGCTGGCTAAGTGTGGCCACCAATACCACCTCTCCAGTAACTCTCGTGTCCGCCTAATACCAAAATGCCCACCCACCTTTGAGGTGTGGGCCCATGACAGTATATCATTCTGTCGATCAGGCGGAACAAAGGTCTTGCCCGGTGGGATTTGGTCTAACGTCACAGGGGAGAGCGTATGAAAAACCCTGGAGGGAAGGATAAGACGAGGTTCGTCAATCTCTTCCTGGGTAGAAAGCATAGAGCGAGACAGGGCGTCTGCCTTGTTATTCTTACTCCCAGACAGATAGTTGATGGAGAAGTGAAAGCGGGAGAAAAACAAGGACCAGCGGGCTTGGCGAGGATTCAGACGCTGAGCGGTTTGTAAGTACGTCAGATTCTTATGGTCTGTATAGACCTGGAAAGGATGTTTCGCTCCTTCCAGCAAGTGACGCCACTCCTCCAAGGCTAATCTCAAGGCGAGCAGTTCCCTATCCCCAATGGTATAGTTTCTCTCTGCCGGTGAAAAGGTTTTAGCAAAGAAGAAACACGGCCTTTTTCTACCTGCACCGTTCTTTTGATACAAGACCGCACCAGCACCCACTGAAGAGGCATCAACCTCTAAGAGGAAGGGCTTATTCTCATCGGGTCTTTGAAGAACGGGAGCAGTTGAAAAGTGTCTTTTTACTGCCTCAAAAGCCTGAGATGTCTCAGTAGACCAGGCTTTGGGATTAGCACCTTTCTTAGTCAAGGCCACCAAAGGGGCCACCAAAGTAGAAAAATGGGGTATGAACTGCCTGTAATAATTTATAAATCCTAAGAAGCGTTGCACCGCCTTCAAGGAATGAGGTTCGGACCATTGCAGGACAGCAGAGAGCTTCGCAGGATCCATAGCCAGACCCTCTTGTGAGATAATGTAACCCAAAAAAGGCAATGAGGACTGCTCGAATACACATTTCTCGAGTTTAGCAAACAATGAGTGCTCCCTTAAACGGGAAAGGACACGAACGACATCCTGACGATGAGTCTCCAGATCAGGAGAAAAAATCAGGATGTCGTCTAGATACACCACTACTGAGGATAACAGTAAATCCCTGAACACATCGTTTACGAAGTCCTGAAATACTGCGGGTGCATTACATAACCCAAAAGGCATGACGAGGTATTCATAGTGACCGTCTCGGGTGTTAAAAGCGGTCTTCCATTCGTCACCCTTTCGAATTCGTACCAAGTTATACGCACCCCGCAGATCCAACTTCGTAAAAACTTGAGCTCCTCTCAGTCTGTCAAAGAGCTCCGAAATTAAAGGTAATGGGTATTTGTTCTTTATTGTGATTGCGTTGAGACCCCTGTAATCTATGCAGGGACGCAAATCACCCTCTTTCTTCCGAACAAAGAAAAACCCAGCTCCCGCGGGAGAGACAGACTTACGAATGAACCCCTTCTCTAAACTCTCTCTTATATAGGTCGACATGGCCTCCGACTCAGGTATCGACAGGGGGTAAACCCTGCCTTTAGGTGGAACCGAACCTGGGATAAGGTCTATGGCACAGTCATACGGCCTATGGGGTGGAAGAACCTCAGCACCCTGTTTGGAGAACACGTCAGCGAAATCCAAATAGGGTGTAGGTATGGGAGAGAGATCAGTTGATGCAACCGCAACGACCTTAGGTGGTAAGGGAAGACATCGGGACTGACATTTCGAACCCCAACTAATAATGCTGTCAGACTCCCAGTCAATGTGAGGAGCATGAGTCCGAAGCCATGGAAGACCCAGAAGGACGTCGTCTATACCCTCAGGCAAAACAAGAAAAGAAATCTCCTCTATGTGACCCTGAGACAGGGAAAGGCGCAAGGGAACTGTCCTCAATGTAATGGAGTCAGACAACATAGTTCCATTAACAACACGGACAGGAATAGGCGCCTCTAACATGATAGAGGGAATATTGTGTCCCTTTACAAATCCTGAGGACACAAAAATCCCGTCAGCTCCGGAATCCACAAAAGCCATAATAGGCCATGTATTCTCAGATAACGAGAGCTGACCTGGGATACAACACTTAGAGGGTGCATAAGACGTCTCTAGTAACCCCCCTCTAATGGTTACTAGACCAGGGAGTTTCCCTGACGACTAGGACACTTGTTGGCATAGTGCCCAGCCTGACGACATACGTAACATATAGGAGGACCAGACTTGCGTAGTCTGGAGAACGTATGACCTAACTCCATAGGAGTGGGAGATGTTTCAGATGCTGAGGAAGATGGTAGTGGACCCTCAACAACTGGAATAGCCCGATGCTTAGGGCGTGAGGAAGAGACCTCGAGTCTACGTTCCTTATGGCGTACATCGATCCTCGTTGCTACTGTGATCAAGTCCTCCAGAGAAGCAGGGACCTCACGAGTAGCAAGGGCATCCTTGACATAGCCTGCCAACCCTCTCCAGAAGATAGGAATCAACACCTTCTCTGGCCAATCTAGTTCTGCCACCAGAGTTCTAAAAGCAATGGCATAAGAACTAGTGGATAACGAACCCTGAGATAGATCTAACAGTCTCAGGGCCGCATCATGGGTAACCTGCGGACCCATGAATACCGCCTTAAGAGCATCAAGAAAGTCTTGATGTCTCAGAGTAACCACATCAGAGCGCTCCCATAGGGGAGTCGCCCATTCTAAGGCTTTGTCCTGAAGTAAGGAGATGATAAAGCCTACTCTGGACCTCTCCGTAGAGAAGCGAGAAGAGTTGACCTCTAGGTGTATCTGACACTGACTAATGAAACCACGACATGATCTGGCATCGCCAGAATATCTGTTTGGCAGAGCAAGTCGAGGATCATGTGCAGATGTCACCATGGTCTGAGGTTTATCCTCTATACTCTTGAGCCGTGACTCAAGTACTTGTATGTAACGGTGTAACTGCTGATATTCTGCCATAACTGCCAGACCCTTGGCTCAGTCCTAATGTTACGGGGGGCTGTCTGATAATAACCGAAAGGAGTATCAGACAGTCAGGGTCCACCGTGCAAAGACTTTGCTGCAGACTATGGCAGATTGCAATACCTCTGTTAACTCACAGAAGGATATAATAAGTAAGTAAAGCAATTCCTCCCTTACTTGGAGGGTGTGTGGAATGATCTCTGTTAATAATCACAGAGACAAAGGCAATGTGTGCGAAATGGCACCTACCTAGGTCCGCTCTTCTAGTGGTGCAAAAGAGACGAACAGCAGCATAAGCCGCACAAAGCTCCTACCTGCGTTCGCTCCACTAGTGTGCGAGGACACGAACCACTAGATATGGCACCTGCCTAGGTCCGCTCTTCTAGTGGTGCAAAAGAGACGAACAGCAGCGTAAGCCGCACAAAGCTCCTACCTCTGTTCGCTCCCCTAGTGTGCGAGGATACGAACAACTGCCAGACGCAGTATAAGGAACGTTACCCTAGCGGCAACGTCCACCTACGAGTAGAATCACAAGGCCCAGCCAGACCATGTGCCTCAGGCACCTGCCTATGTCCGCTCTCCTAAGAGGTAAGGATACGGACAGCAGCCGAAGCTGTAAGGTATAAGAACGCTACCCTGCCGGTAGCGCTCACCTAGCATAGACAGAGGAATGCCTAGAGGAACGCGCACAGAGCGTCTACTCATATGCATGAACCAAGAGGACTGAGCACCATGCGGCGTGTGTCAGGGTCTTATATAGACTCTGTGCCTCATCCAAGATGGAGGACACCAGAGCCAATCCGCTGCCAGAACGACAGGAGTGACGTCATGCTGGCCTATCACCGAGCAAGACGTCACAAGCACATGACCAGCGACCAATCGGCATAGAAGGTGTCAGAGACATGTGACCTCGTGTCAGCGATGATGTCACCCGCACATGTGCAATGGCTCCAAGATTGGACTTAGTCTCCGGCGCTCGCACATGTGCAGTAGCAAGAAATCTGGACTTAGTCTCCAGCGCTCGCACATGTGCAGTAGCAAGAAATCTGGACTTAGTCTCCAGCGCTCGCACATGTGCAGTAGCAAGAAATCTGGACTTAGTCTCCAGCGCTCGCACATGTGCAGTAGCAAGAAATCTGGACATAGTCTCCAGTGCTCGCAGCAACCGTAACAAGCACTCGTTATTCCCTACAGTGACCTGGCCTGACCTAATGATGTTAGCTCAGGTCACCGCATTGTTTTCCCAGCCAATGGGAAACATTCCGTTCTTCATTGATTGGGACAGTGAGTATGGTATGGATTGTCGTGGAACCCCCTTATTGGTTTAAGTCTGACCTGGATTTGTTTTTCTTTTCAATAAATTGGTGAAAGAAGGAATGTTTGGGGGAGTGGTTTTTCAAATACATTTCTTTTTTTGTCTAGTTTTTTATTGCTGACTGGGTTAATGATGTCAGGTATCTGATAGATGCCATGACATCACTAACGCCAGGGCTTGATGCCAAGTGACATTACACAGCTGTTATCAACCCCATATAATAACCAGTTTGCACTGCACCAGTGCAACATTATGAGCTGGGGGCGAAGCACCAGGATTGGCGCATCTAATGCATGAGCCACTTTTAGAGTGGCTGCGGCCTGCTATTTTTAGGTTGGGGAGGGTCCACTAACCATGGACCTCATTAGTCTGAGAATACCAGACCACAGCTGTCCACTTTATCTTGGATGGTGGTAATCCAATTTGGTGGGGACTACACATTTTTTGTTTTAATTTATTTATTTACTTTAAAATAACAGTGTGGTGTGCCCTCTGTTTTGGATTACCAACCAAGGTGAAGCTGCTAGCTGTGGTCTGCAGGCTGCAGCCATCTGCTTTACCCGAGCTGGCTACAAAAAATAGGAGGTACTTTTTTTAAGTATTTATTTTTTGGCTAAATACAAGGCTAAGCAATCTTTAGTGCCACATAAAAGGCATCAAAGGGTGCAAGATTACAAAGTGTAGGGGAGTGGTACATTCTATCTATCTATCTATCTATCCAGCTTTCTATCTTTTGACTGTATGTAACCCACCTTCCGTTTTAGGTTTTTTTGGCGGTCCGCTAAAAAAAACAATGGAAGGCACACGAATGTAAAACGGACAGTAGACAGAACAGAAAAGATGCTCTTGTCACACAGATGTACATTGTTTAAAAAATTAGCTCTATGGCCTGAGTCATGGTTGATGTAGGAAGTCACAAGGGTCACCAATGATAAATTGTAGTTAGGCTGGAGTAGGAGTACTGTTTGTCTACTGCACAATGTGCATAGTGTTTACATAAATTAGCTCTGTGACCTGAGTCATGGTTGACGCAGGAAAGAAACGGCTTTACATGGCAAGGGGTGGACGTTAACCGTTAACAATTTGGGGGAATTTAGTTTGGCATGCTCTCTTCTGAAGGGATTGCAAACTGTGGATAATTTAATCAGAGTAAAGGCTGCTTTACACACAACGATATCGCTAGCGATCTCGTTAGCAATGTGACACGCCCAGATCATTGTTACGATTTGCCTAGATCGCTCATAGGTCGTTAGCGGACACACGTACACATCTTACAAACTACGCTACATCATTCAGCGATATATTGTTTGACCAAGGCTGTTGTGTGGATGTTGTTTGTCGTTGGGAGGGTGTCAAACGTAGCAATATGTCTGCTGCATTACAAATGACAAACAATATTTTGAAACTGAACGACGTGTCAATGATCAACGATTTTCACCCTATTTGCCATCGTTCGGAGTCGCACGTAGGTGTCACACACAATGACATCACTAACGATGATGGAAGTGCGTCATGAAAACCGTGACCCCGACGACATATCATCAGATAAATCATAGCATGTAAAGCGGCCTTAAGTTTGTTTGCATTATCTGTGGAGAGGCGTGAGCGCCTATCAGTGATGATTGCCCCAGCAGAACTGAAAACACGCTCTGACATCACACTAGCAGCCGGGCAGGCCAGCACCTCCAAGGCGTATAAGGAGAGGTTGAGCCAAGTGTTCAGCTTAGACACCCAATAATTAAAGAGAACTGAAGCATCAGAAAGGACACAGGTATGGTCACTTAAGTACCCCTTGACCATATTGTGCATCTTCACCCTCCTTGGCATTGTCACAGGCACAGATAGCCCTTGATGATGTCCTGGTTTATTGAAAACGGACCACTTTGCTCACATTTTCCCCTCACCTCTGTTGGACCTGGTGTTGGTGTCTCTCCCCATTAATCTTTGGTGTTGAAAAGATCCAGTATCTCTTTTGTCAGCATTGCCTGAGGGTGATGTTTTCATCAACTGATCTACAATCACCCTCTTGAAGGATTCAATTGTGCAACCCTTTGGTGACTCCGAAAGGAGAGAAGGAAATTTCTCCTTGTACCGTGGGTCCAGAAAGGTGGCCAACCAGTAAAGGTTGTTGGATAAAATGTGTATCATGCGACGGTCTTGCCCGAGACACTTCCACATGAACTGTGCCATGTGGGTCAAGCTGCAAATAGGCAAAGTTTCTGTATTCCCACCAGGAGGATCAATAATACCCATCCTCTCCTCACGCTGACTCGCCTCCTCCTTCTCCACCTCCTCCTCTCAAGCCCATCCAAGCTAGACAGACATGAAGCTGAGGTTGGGAGTCCCCTGTGTAGCATTGGGAGTCTACTTGGTAGCACAGAAAAAAAAATCTTCTTCCACCTCATCCTCCTCATCATCACCCAATATTGCCTCAGAATATTTGTTGGGCGGGGAAGTATCACCCACTGGGATATCTGGTTCCACAGCCACATACTGGGCACTCAAAGCTTCCTCTTTGAGATTATGCAGTGATTGTTTCAACAGACACAGCAGCGGGATGGTTAAGCTGATAATAGCCTGATCACGAGCTTTATGCAGTATATAAAGTTCTCCAGAACCTCACAAATGTCAGCGATCCACACCCACTCAACTGTTGTTATGTTTGGTGGCTGACTCTCAGTCTGACGGGTATGTTGGAGCAGGTATTCAGGTACTGCCCACTGCTGCTCAGTAATCCTCACCAACGTATAGAATGTTGAGTTCCACCACGTGGGCAGGTCGCACATGAGTGGGTGACTTTGCAAATTAAAGCCCTTTTGCAATGCTGTAAGACCAGCAAAAGTGTTAGACGAATGGCACGTCAGGTTATGTTTTCATAAATTTCTGAACAACTAGGTTCAGCACATGAGCCATGCATGGCACATGTATCAGCTTGCCGACCTTTAAAGCCACCGCCAGCTTACGCCCATTCTTGCAAATGACCAGGCCGGGTTGGAGGTGCAGCGGGAAGAGCCACTTATCGGTCTTCTCTTTTATACCGTGCCACAGCTCTGCTGCAGTATGTTGTTTGTGACCTAAACACATCAGCTTCAGGAGAGCATGTTGCTGCTTTGCCAATGCGCTCCAGCACAGCTTCCATCTTGGCAGTGATGGGGAGGGTAAATCAGCAGAGGATGAGGAGCAGGAGGAAGAAGAGGAGGGGAGACAGGAATCGGCATATGATAAGGCAGAAACGCTGATAGGAGATGGACCCGCTATTCTTGGTGTGGGTAGGATGTGTTCCAGTTTGCGAGTTTGTCCCAGCTTCCACCAGGTTCACCCAGTGTGCTGTGACAGATATGTATCATCCCTGTTCACAACAGCTTGTCCATGTGTCTGTTGTTAGGTGGACCTTCTCGGTTACAGCATTGGTCAGAGTACAGTTGAGATTATTTAACACGTGCTTGTGTAACGTGGGGACAGCACAATGGGCAAAATAGTTGCAGCTGGTAATACTGTATCATGGCATAGCCTCAGCCAAGAGATCATGGAAACACTGTGTTCCCACAAACCTAATCGGCAACATCTCCATGGCTAGCAATTTCGCAATGTGCAAGTTTAGGTTTTGTGCCTGTGGGTGCCTTGCTGGGTATTTATGTTTCCTTTCCAAGATCTCAGGCACAGACAAGTGGATGCTTCCCTGGGACAAGGAAGTGGATGTGGTTGATGTTTGCTGTATCTGTGCAATTGCACCTTATGGGCAGGATGTATGAAGGCATGCTTCCTGGACAGCAGATTGTAAAGGATGTAGCACAGGTGACATGGCAGTGATTTGACCCACAGACACATATTTGGTACCCTGGTGTTCGGCCACCTACTAGGGTGCTTGGCTGCCATGTGATTCCGCATATTGGTGGTGCTCAGGTTGCCTTTGCCCTGGCCTCTGCTCAACTTGGTATGGCAGATGCTACAGATTACAATGTTTTTCTCTAAGGAACTTTCAGAAACAAATTCCAAACAGCGGGTGAACACCCCCTTGCTCTGACTTAGGCCACAGTGGGGTTATTCTTGTGAAAAGTTGACCCAGTTACCACTCTGGGCAAACTACTACCCATTGGTGCATGTGTTGGTGCTACGTATCCATCTTCCTCTGTGTTGCTGTGCTGGCTATGCAGGTCAACGGTCCAAGATGGAACAGTGGACTCATCATCGACCACCTCATCTTGCATCTCATCCTCCTTCCCACTTGAGGTTGTAGGCTGACCTGATGGCAACTGTGTCTCATCATCATCAGCCTCCACCTATTGAGAAAGTAAATCAGGTTCCCCAAACTGGCTTTCTTCTGGTCGTAGGTTCTCAAATACTTGCGCATCAACTCATGCCACCTCCTCATGCCCTTCTTCCATGCTCAAAGGCCAGAGGCCAGAGGCAACCAATGGTTCGTACAAAAAAGATCCTTAGAGTGGCCAAGATTGGTGTCTCCTGTGACTGATGAAAGGGGGAGGAAGGAGGACCTGGTTGATGATTGGATGGGCCAGCTCTCTGTGTATCCACAGTAGACTGTGTGGTCGTGGAAGATTGGTTGCTGCTTGACAAATGTGAAGAGGCCTTGTCTACCTTCCAAGACAGAATCTGCTCTCGCTCTTCCAGCTTCCACACATGTTTACGTTCCTGACCGAGAAATTTAGCAAGGAACATAGTGGACACATTAAGCTTCTTCTAACCTGACACAGACTCAGTGCCTTGTCACCCACTACTGACAACACCAACTCCACGTCCCATAACAACTGCCTTTTTTTGTCATTTTGGGTTTTGCTGACATATTTGCAGATGTTGATAGCCCAAGCCAAGAATACTTTGACCCCAAAAATATTGTGGAGAAAGTACAAATAAGTACTTTGTATGAGGCACCACAAAATGGTAGAGTTCTGCTTTGTATTTGCAAAAGCCACTAGTAACATATGAATGTGGCTGATGTGGACGGACGGCACAAATCAGGCTGTCTTCTTCACCCCATCCCTCTTATACAATTCTTTAATCTGACCTATTGGTGTCTGTCCACAGGTAGTTTTGTCTCTGTATCTATTGACCACTTTGCATTTATTAATTTGTGGATATACGCTTTCAATTCAGGTGCATAGTCTTATTCTGTTTAGATATAGTGGGGGCATTTGATCTGCTTTGTATATTGTTACCCTTTTTATCATATGGATTTGCAGTTCATTACAAAAGTTGAGCGATGCTCGAGGTTCGCCAATTTCATGTTCGAGTGATTTTGAGGGGTGCTCGAGATCGAACTCGAGCTTTTTGCTAAAAGCTCAACAGTTCGAGTTAGGTTCGAGAACGGTTCGATCAACATAAACGTGGCTTTTCACAGTAAGGTATACTTTGCACGTTACGACATCGCTACTGCAAAATCGTTGGGGTCAAATCGAAAGTGACGCACATCCGGCGCCGGTAACGACGTCGCAACGTGTAAAGCCTAGAAGCACTGATAAACGATCACAAAAGCATCGAAAATTGGTGATCTGTGTAGTGTCGGTCATTTCCATAATTTCGCTGCAGCAACAGGTACGATGTTGTTCCTCATTCCTGCGGCAGCACACATCGCTGTGTATGAAGCTGCAGGAGCGAGGAACATCTCCTTACCTGCGTCCCGCCTGCAATGAGGAAGGAAGGAGGTGGGCGGGATGTTTACGTCCCGCTCATCTCCGCCCCTCCGCTTCTATTGGCCGCCTGCCGTGTGACGTCGCCGGTAACGACGTCGCAACGTGTAAAGCCTAGAAGCACCGATAAACGATCACAAAAGCGTCGAAAATTGGTGATCTGTGTAGTGTCGGTCATTACCATATTTTCGCTGCAGCGACAGGTACGATGTTGTTCCTTGTTCCTGCGGCAGCACACATCGCTGTGTGTAAAGCTGCAGGAGCGAGGAACATCTCCTTACCTGGGTCCCGCCTGCAATGAGGAAGGAATGAGGTGGGCGGGATGTTTAAGTCCCGCTCATCTCTGCCCCTCCGCTTCTATTGGCCGCCTGCCGTGTGACGTCGCTGTGACGCCGGCCAGAGTGACGTCGCAGGGCAGGTAAGTGTGTGTGAAGCTGCCGTAGTGATAATGTTCGCTACGGCAGCTATCACAAGAGATTGCATCTGTAACGGGGGCGGGAACTATCATGCTCGGCATCGCTACAATCGGCTAGCAATGTCGCAGCGTGCAAAGTACCCCTAAGGCTATGTGCACATGTTGCTATCTGCATGCGTCCTGCGTCCCCAGCACAATCCCTCTCCCTTTCCTACCCACCGATCACGGGCGTCTCGCTCAACGTCTGTCACAAATCTGCGGTGTCTTTTCCTCTTTAGAAAATGGCTGCCGCTTCATTAGTCAATTAGTTATTCTGTGCTTTCCCCGCCCACCGGCGCCTATGATTGATTGCAGTTTGACACGTCCCAAAGAGTGACAGCTGTCTCACTGCAAGCAATCACAGCCGCCGGCGGGTGGCTCTATATCGTGCAGTAAAATAAGTAAATAAATAATAATAATAAAAAAAAAAGCGGTTTCCCCCATATTTGATACCAGCCAGGATAAAGCCACACGGCTGGAGGCTGGTATTGTCAGAATGGGGAGCACCACGGTATGGGGAGCCCTCCAGCCTAACAATATCACCCAGCAGCCGGCCGGCATAGCCGCATCCATTAGATGCGACAGTCCTGGACTCTACCCAGTTCATCCCGAATTGCCCTGGTACGGTGGCAATCGGGGTAATAACGGGGTTGATCATGCCAAGCGTCTCCCTGAGACACCTTCTATGATCAACCTGAAAGTGAAAGTAAATAAACACACCGCGAAAAATCCTTTATTTGGAATAAAAGACAAAAAACCACACTGTTTCACCCCTTTATTAATCACCAAATACCCCTCCAGGGCCGACGTAATCCACACGACACTGTCAGCTCTGCTCCCTGAAGATGTAGCAGCACCGTAGAACAACATCACGCTGTATCAGGTCCACGTAGCAATGAAGTGAATTGTGCTGTCACCAGAGACTTCAGTCAGCACTTCAGGCTTCAAGATTACAAAATCTGCCCATCTTTATCAATAGAGGCAATAACTCAGTGGATAGAGAGCTCCCGTATGAAGCATTAGGTCACAAGATCTAGTCCAGGTGAAGATTTTTTATTTTTTTTTAATTATATCGTGCAGTAAAATAAATAAATAATAAAAAAAAATGGGGTTTCCCCCATATTTGATACCAGCCAAGGTAAAGCCGCACGGCTGGAAGCTGGTATTGTGAGGATGGGGAGCGCCACGGTATAGGGAGCCTACCACCCTAACAATATCACCCAGCAGCTGCTCGGAATAGCCGCATCCATTAGATACGACAGTCCCGGAACTCTACCCAGCTCATCCCGAATTGCCCTGGTGCGATGGCAATCGGGGTAATAATGAGTTTAATCATGCCAGGCGTCTCCCCCAGACACCATTCATTATTAAACTGAAAGTGAAAGTAAAGAAAAACACACCGCAAAAAATCCTTTATTTGGAATAAAAGACAAAAAAACACCCTGTTTCACCCCTTTATTAATCCTAAAATACCCCTCCAGGTCCGACGTAATCCACACGACACTGTCAGCTCTGCTACAGAACACGAGGGCTCTGTATCAGCTCCACGTAGCAATGAAGTGAAACAGCTGATGCCGTCGGACAGGAGTCTGCACTGAAGTGTGTAGTTTTTTTTTTTTTTGCACTGATGCATCAGCTGATTGCATAAAAGACTTTTATACAGTCAGCTGCTTTGTCATGTGATTCAGGCCCTTGAAGCTGACACATCATCTGATCGCTTTGCCTTCCAGCAAACCGATCAGATGATATTGGATCCGGATTGGACGGCGCGGGATGCTTGACCCAGGATTACTGCGGAAGTGGGTTCTTTATTTCAATAAAGATGGAGTCACTAATTGGGTTGTGTTTTATTTATAATAAAAATATTTTTCTGTGTGTTGTACTAGAAATCGGTACTAGAAATTCATGGTGGCCATGTCTAAAATCGGCGTGACACCATAAATTTCGGGCTTAGGGTCAGTTGATAATATACAGCCAGCCCCAACCCCATTATTACCCAGCGAGCCACCCGTCACCAGGGCAGCTGGAAGAGTGGGATACAGCGCCAGAAGATGGCACTTCTATGAAAGCGCCCTTTTCTGGGGCGGCTGCGGACTGCAATTTGCAGCAGAGGGGTCCAGAAAGCTCAGGCCAACCTGTGCTGTGGATTCCAATCCCCAGCTGCCTAGTTGTACCTGGCTGGACACAAACATTTTGCGAAGCCCACGTCATTTGTTTTTTAATTATTTCATGTAATAAGTGAAATAATTAAAAAAAACGGGCTTCCCTATATTTTTGGTTCCCAGCCGGGTACAAATAGGCAGCTGGGGGTTGGGGGCAGCCCGTAGGTGCCTTCTGTACCTGGCTAACATACAAAAACATGGCGAAGCCCATGTCATTTGTTTTTTAATTATTTCATGAAATTCATTAAATAATAAAAAAAGGGTTTCCCTATATTTTTGGTTCCCAGCCGGGTACAAATAGGCAGCTGGGGGTTGGGGCAGCTCATAGCTGCCTGCTGTACCTGGCTAGCATACAAAAACAAGGCAAAGCTCACATAATTTTTTTGGGGGGAAAAAAAACTCCCCCATACAGTCCTGGATGGAGTATTCTGAGCCTTGTAGTTCTGCAGCTGCTGTCTGTCTGTATGGAGGAGAGCAGACAGCAGCTGCAGAACGACAAGGCTCAGCATGCTCCATTCACTAGTGTGTGCAGGAGAGCAGACAACAGCTGCAGAACTACAAGGAACAGCATACTCCATCCAGGACTGTATGCAGGAGTTTTTTGCCCACCCAAAAAATGACATGAGCTGCGCCATATTTTTGTATGCTAGCCAGGTACAGCAGGCAGGTACGGCTGCCCCCAACCCCCAGCTGCCTATTTGTACCCGGCTGGGAAAAAAAATATGGGGAAGCACGTTTTTTTAAATTATTTCACGAATTTCATGAAACAATTAAAAAAAAAGAACGTGGGCTTCGCCCCATTTTTGTGTCCAGCCAGGTACAACTAGGCAGCTGGGGATTAGAATCCACAGCACAGGTTAGCCCGAGCTTTCTGGGCTCCTCTGCTGCGAATTGCAATCCGTAGCCTCCCCAGAAAATGGCGCTCTCATAGAAGCGCCATCATCTGGCGCTGTACCCAACTTTTCCAACAGCCCTGGAGCTGGGTGGCTTGCTGGGTAATTATGAGTTAAAACTAGCTTTGTTTTACTAGCTAGTATTAAGTCAGAGATTCTTAAAGTCAGGCAAGTTTGACCCAGCCATTAAGAATCTCCAATAAAGGGTTAAAAAAAAAGACACCACACAGAGTAAAAATACTTTAACAGAAATAAATACACAGACAGACTTAGAGACTCCATGTTTATTACTCCCTCTTATCCTTCCACGATCCTACTCTTCTGTCTTCTTTCTCCTTGAACCCATGCAGCTCTGCTACATCAGCAGCGCTGCATGGGAGGAAGACGCTGCTATTCCCGTGCAGTCATTTCTCTCCGTGAGTGACCAGAAGCTGCTGCCTGTAAGCGATGACGTCACTGCTGACAGGCGCGTTGCTATAGCAACGGTGATTTCCGTTATTGACCGGCTGTGGTGAATAACAGAACGAAGAAGCAGAATGGGGAGTCGACCATGTGCCAGAGCATGTCACCGGTACACGGATATACACAAACGATTACAGAGATGCACTGACAGGACCTAGCATGACGTCAAAGCCATGTAACCAGTCTGTAGCCAATGAGATAATAGATACGTGACGTGACAGGTCCTATCATCAGTGCTGGTTACCGGGAGGACACAGAGATTATCGGAAGGAAAAGTGGCGGGAGACAGAGTGCAAGACGCATTGCGGGGACAGGTAAGTGTTATGGCAATGTTTATTAACTGTATGTGTACATTTATAATGTGTTTTTATGTGTTTGTGTTTGCCTCCCATTGGTTTCAATGGGGTTCGAGAGGTTCGTCGAACGGCTCGCCGAACTGAACTCGAACGCGGCCTCCATTCGATGAACCAAACCGAACTCGAGCCTCTAGAGGGTGGCTCATCTCTATTCATTACTACTTGTTGTGGCATAATTTATCTTGCTTATGTGGTCCTTCTAACTGAGTTGAGAGTTCAGTTGTTCCTTTTCCAGAGGGTATGGGGTTTTGGTGTCACATTTCCTTGACATCTGATGTATTGTTTTAAGCTCATGGTTTTTTTTTAAATGGTTTTATGGTGTGATATTTTTTTTATTTTGCCTTTTGTCTACAATAAAATGATTTTGTAATTTATTGAAAATACTCTTTGGTAATCCCACATTTTTTTGCGCATCCACTTTCTCTTTTTTTATATTTTATGTTATTCTGGATGTGCTTGTGGATTGATCTCTAAATTATTTCTTTGGTGCCCTCCCCATTCTGTCTTCACTTAGGCTGAGAAATCCTGACTATTGTGAAACAGGAATAGTGCTTTACTGTATCAGGCACCACAAAATGGTGAAGTCCTGCTTTGTATTTGCAAAAGCCACTAGTAACTAGAGTTGAGCGCGGTTCGCGGTTCGAGGTTCTCCAGTTCTAGGCTCGAGTGATTTTGGGGCCTGTTCTAGATCGAACTAGAACTCGAGCTTTTTGCAAAAGCTCGATAGTTCTAGAAACGTTCGAGAACGGTTCTAGCAGCAAAAAAACAGCTAATTCCTAGCTGGCTTTCCGCTGTAATAGTGTAAGTCACTCTGTGACTCACACTATTATGAAATGTCAGTGTATAGTGTGCGGGAACAGCGCCTTCAGATCACTGCTGTTTGTATAATGGCGATCGCCATTTTTTTTTTTTTTCCTTGTCTTCCTTCCCTAAGCGAGCGCGTGTAGTGGGGAGGGCCAGCATGTCAGCCAATCCCAGACACACACACAGCTAAGTGGACTTTTAGCCAGAGAAGCAATGGCATGTGTGATAGGATGTCCATGTCACATGTCCCTGCATTATAAAAACGGACATTTTCCTCCAGCACGCCATTATCTGCCTTCTGCGTCCTTGGTGTCAGACATCACTGGCGCAGCTCCGTCATGAGTCCTATCGCCGATACAGCTGTATGCGCTCCATACACAGCGCTGGGCAGCTTAGGGAGAGCACTTTCTATCAGTCCTTTTAAGGGCTCGTACCAGCAGGGTCAGAGCCATAGGTGACAGGTCCTGAAAACAGAGACAGCATCTGTGTAGCTAAGGTCAGGGATTTCCTCGCTGCATTTCCCCATTAGGAGGGAATAGAAAGGCAGGCTTCCATTCCTCTACCCAGAGCCCCACAATTCTGGCACTGTACCCTCCTGTCCTCTGCACACTCAAACTCATTGTTACTAAGCCATCATACTAGCAAACACAGAGGAAACTTAGTGGCATCCTAAAAGTGGCTGTTGGACTTCTGTATTGTCCCACTAGCGCAAAGATATTTGCAGCACGTCTGCCTGCATTTCACACTCAAACTCATTGTTACTAAGCCATTATACTAGCAAACACTGAGTGAACCTAGTGGCATCCTAAACATGGCTGTTGGACTTCTGTATCGTCCCACTAGTGCAAAGATATTTGCAGCACGTCTGCCTGCATTGCACACTCAAACTTATTGTTACTAAGCCATTATACTAGCAAACACTCAGTGAACCTAGTGGCATCCTAAACGTGGCTGCTGGACTTCTGTATCACCCCACTAGTGCAAAGATATTTGCAGCATGTCTGCCTGCATTGCACACTCAAACTCATTGTTACTAAGCTATTATACTAGCAAACACTCAGTGAACTTAGTGGCATCCTAAACGTGGCTGTTGGACTTCTGTATCGTCCCACTAGTGCAAAGATATTTGCAGCACGTCTGCCTGCATTGCACACTCAAACTCATTGTTACTAAGCCATTATACTAGCAAACACTGAGTGAACTTAGTGGCTTCCTAAACGTGGCTGTTGGACTTCTGTATTGTTCCACTAGCGCAAAGATATTTGCAGCACGTCTGCCTGCATTGCACACTCAAACTCATTGTTACTGAGCCATTATACTAGCAAACACTGAGTGAACTTAGTGGCATCCTAAAAGTGGCTGTTGGACCTCTGTATTGTTCCACTAGCGCAAAGATATTTGCAGCACGTCTGCCTGCATTGCACACTCAAACTCATTGTTACTGAGCCATTATACTAGCAAACACTGAGTGAACGTAGTGGCATCCTAAACGTGGCTGTTGGACTTCTGTATAGTCCCAGTAGTGCACAGATATTTGCAGCACGTCTGCCTGCATTGCACACTCAAACTCATTGTTACTAAGCCATTATACTAGCAAACACAGAGGAAACTTAGTGGCATCCTAAAAGTGGCTGTTGGACTTCTGTATTGTTCCACTAGCGCAAAGATATTTGCAGCACGTCTGCCTGCATTGCACACTCAAACTCATTGTTACTGAGCCATTATACTAGCAAACACTGAGTGAACTTAGTGGCATCCTAAACGTGGCTGTTGGACTTCTGTATAGTCCCAGTAGTGCACAGATATTTGCAGCACGTCTGCCTGCATTGCACACTCAAACTCATTGTTACTAAGCCATTATACTAGCAAACACAGAGGAAACTTAGTGGCATCCTAAAAGTGGCTGTTGGACTTCTGTATTGTCCCACTAGCGCAAAGATATTTGCAGCACGTCTGCCTGCATTGCACACTCAAGCTCATTGTTACTAAGCCATTATCCTAGCAAACACTCAGTGAACCTAGTGGCATCCTAAACGTGGCTGTTGGACTTCTGTATCATCCCTCTAGTGCAAAGATATTAGCAGCACGTCTGCCTGCATTGCACACTCAAACTCATTGTTACTAATACATTATAATACCAAAAATTGAGTAAACTTAGTGGCATACAAGAAGTGGCTGTTGCACTCCATTAGTGCCCCACTGGTGCCAAGCTATGTGCAGCACCTCTGCAGGACACCCTCCTGCTCTGTTTTTAATAAGCTATAATGATAGCAAAAAATATTGCCATTTAGTGGCATCATAGAACTGTCTGTTGTATTCCATTAGTGCCCCACTGGTGCCAAGCTATGTGCAGCACCTCTGCATCACACCCTCCTGCTCTGTTTTTAATAAGCTATAATGATAGCAAAAAATACTGCCATTTAGTGGCATCATAGAACTGTCTGTTGTACTCCATTAGTGCCCCAATGGTGCCAAGCTATGTGGAGCACCTCTGCATGACACCCTCCTGCTCTGTTTTTAATAAGCTATAATGATAGCAAAAAATACTGCAACTTAGTGGCATACAAGAAGTGGCCGTTGGACTCCTTTATTGTGCCACTTGTGCCAAGCAATCTCAAGCACCTCTGCATTCTACCCTCATGCACATTTTGCTATGCTAATTTTACAGCAAACTCAGGGAATTCCTTGCTGCATTTGATCATTAGGAGGGATAGAAAGTGAGGCTTCTTTTACTGTCCTGGTACCCACAGAACACAGCCACTGTACCCATCTGTCCACTTTTGCCACGCTATTTAATTTGCCCAAAGAGCTGACTCTTTTTCAGCCATCCTAAAATTGTCTGGAATACTAAGTTAGTGTTCCTTTGCTGCCAAGCAAGGTACAACACATGTGCATTCTACTCTCCTTTCCATTTCTGGAATGCAATTATTAACTGCAGGTAGTCCAGCCAATCTGTGGCGAAGGTGCAGGCGTGGATATAATGTAGCCTGCATCCAATGATGGTTCTCTCGATGTCTGACAGCTCAACAATACCTTCTGTTTCCACTTCCAAAACAAGTGATGACCTGCCAATCACACTCCCTGTTGCGGGTAAAGGAGTGGAAGTTCAGTGTGAAAAACCATGTGTGACTGCTGTCCCCACAGTCACAGAGGATGAAGAGCACGCAGATGCACTTGATGGGGCAGGCGGTGGTTGCACAGGCACGCTAGGCCGCATTGTAGCACAGTGACATTCACATTGCGACTTATGCTTCATTTTAACTTGTGTACAGGGTGGGCTACCCAGTATGTAGCAAAACCAGGCAACAGGAAAAGGACTCTAGGCAGTTGGGTTGATAAATTATTGTTTAACTTTACCAAAACAAACAATAAGAACCATGCATACAATTTAAATAATTGAACAATCTATTCTGTTGCCTACTACCTGCTAATCCCTCTGTGTAGCAGTAATTGTGTGTTTGTGCATGTGTGTGTGTGTGTGTGTGTGTGCGAACATGACTTACCAGTGGCGCATCACAAGAGCTTCCAAGTTATCTACCTAAACATAGTCAAAACACATTACCCCCCCTGAATACCCTTGTTAGCTGAAGCCTCACAGATAATGCAGATGATAACAGTGTGAATGCAAACCACACAGCTCTGCAACACAGTCATGGAAATCTTGAAAAGCAACAGTCAATGCAAACATGTGTTGCTGTCTCTCTATGATTTAAACTGTACGTGACAATTTGACAGTGCAGAGGCAGCAAGTCTTATTGTCTATATAGTCGGCCTACCCAGAACAGATATGTGTTTTGCTAATAAAACAAAGTGTTGCGTGCCCGCATTATCGTCTGGGCACAGCCTACCGTACCCGGGTACTGTGATGTCCAGTTGCCAGAAATACAGACTTTACGCTCCTCTCACGGTAAACAGTATAGACAGCACCGTAAGAATGTTGGTCTGTGGCACAGGATGCTGCTCACTGACGTTACAGTGCTCATTATCAAAGTACAACACAACTCCCCTCACAATTGAATGAACTGTTTCCGCGGTGGCTCCTTGCTGTAACACACACCTTTAGCTTTTCCTTCTGTTCATAGACAGCATCTCCAAGTCCACACCCGAAGAGCAATTTTATATTGCTATAGTGACCAAAGGCAGATCCAAAAAAACAGCAGCCCCTTGTTTGTAGTCTGCAACAATGCATGCAATGAACGGCAAATAAGCATATTGCGTTGACAGTTGCTAAAGCTGAGCAATATACCTTCACGCTGTCAATTCATATCCATGTGATACTTCATGGAGGAAGTACTCAAAAGTGTGAGTTTTTGCCTTCTACTTACAGACTGTTGACAAATCTTACAGATTCCATGACTTGGGTGATCCTTTGCGATGTCCAAAAATTCACAGGCTAGGCAAGGCTTACAGCCCATGCGACCTGCATAGCCAACACGACTTCTGCTCAGAGTCAAAGTTGTGGTCCAGGATTCAGTTGTTGACGTGCTTCCAGTACTTTGTCTCTGGCCAGGAAGACGCAACGTAACCTCGTCGTCAGTAGCATCCTCCTCCACCTCCTCTGCTGACCTCATCGACTGGCTGACTTTGGTTTGACAGTAAGTGTGGTCTCCAACCTCATCAATAACCCTGTGTGTTTTCATTCCCCTCATCCTGAGTCCTCCGAGAAAACCTCTTCCTGCCCTGACCGAATAGTAAAGTTGTCATTCCAATCAGGTATCTGTGCTCTTCATCATGTTCCCCATTGTCTCCACCAGGAGGATTGACTTTTTGGAAATGAGGGTGTAGATTAGGCTCAGCACCTTCTTCATCAGGGCCAGGATCCCACTCACAAAGCTTCTGGCCCTCTGCGCAGATCATTTCCCCTATCTCATCGAACTCGCTACCTCAACACGTCAGATTATCTGCTACACCCGCAAGCTTCAAACTGAATCTGAAAACTCATCTGTTAAGAAATGACTATAACCTTCAATGACACCACCACCATACGTACTTGACGCTCAACCTACACCACTCCTACTGTCTCCTCCCAAAAATCCTTTAGAATGTAATCCCGCAAGGGCAGGGCCCTCTTCCCTCTGTACCAGTTTGTCTATAGTTACTTGTATATGTATTCTGTATGTAACCCCCTTCTCATGTACAGCACCATGGAACCAATGGTGCTCTATAAATCAATAATAATAAAAATAATAATAACTTCCTTGTCTGTACTCATTGCCGCTTTGGAGCAGACCTCTGATTCCCAGGCTATAGTGCGACTGAACAGCTATGCAAATTCAACCATCTCTGTTACCCCATACTCAGCAGGGCTGGTGGAAACTTGAGAGCTGTTAGGAAGCAAGTGCGATTGGATTGACACCACAGAGGAATGGAGTATTTGGGATCTTGAAATTGGGGTGGAGGAGAGGCCACTTTATGGAGCACTTCAGATCCATTGAAGCAGCTACTGTTTTGGCCTCATCTACATTTGTTAGCGATGGTCGTGTCCATGAAAAAAGGGATCATATCAGATTATCCATGGGAAGAAGTACACCTGCTCTTTTGGATGTTATTTGTTGTTACAAAACGGTGACGCCTTAAACGCAAGCAGCCTGCTGCGGTTTCAATTGCGCGCAGGCATCAGCATTTAGGCCTGTGCCTCGGGTTGTCCAGCTGGCTGCTTTCTCCTCCACGTCTAAGTGTGGAGAGGCAGCTAGTGCGCATGCGTGTGCCGATTTACCCCAGCCGCAGCTTAACTCCAGTGTTTCGCCTAGTGAGTATGCTCAGCCTGACTGTGCCATTCCTGAGGCTAAGTCTTCATTTCGGGCTACAGCGCATGTTCCCACACTTAATGTGAAAAGCCTCTTTGCACAGGTACATGCACTCCGTGCCGGGTCTAAGTCCTGTGTTGTGCCTAGACACCATGCTAAAGCTGATAGTCTTTTTTCAGAGACTGTATTTCATGCAACTGACCATGGTCAGGCACTTACTGCATCAGAAACTAGGTCCGGTAATGAACTCTTTGGCCCTGCCCCTGATGTGGGGGGCCCATTTAGACCACAGGGCATCAGGTGTCCTGATGATGTGGCCAGGCCACTCCCAAATGGCTTGCAGAGGCCCGCCCCTATGACTTGTCACCTCATTATTGATGGTCAGACGATGACTGGTGAGGTGTTTGGGTCATGACAGCTATGAGGTCATCATTGAAGTTGTGGTTCCAAATAGGACGCTAGTTATGCCACTCATGACGTATCACTCTGCTTTTGTCTCCAGGAGGTGCATTGTGGTCCACCCTGGTTTGGGGCGGACCCAGGTTATAAAAGGGGCTGGAGACAACAAGGAGGTGCACAGTCTTCTATTATGCTCCGAAAGAGCACACCTCCATGTGTTGAAGCCATTTCGGCTTTAGGCCAGAGATAGGCAGTGATAGGGCGTCGATGCAGGCTGCCACCACAGTTGGTAACGCAGAACGGATAAGACCAGCTCCTGTCCTACAAGTCCTGCTTGTGCAGCCCTGTGGCATTACCAGGCCTGCTGCTGCTGATGCGCCTGCTGTCCACAGGTGTGGCCCCAATGCACACGGTCAGCGTACTGAATGGCCCCTGTGATGTTAACAGGGAGTTCCTGGGCTGGGTGGGCGTGTGAACCCTGTGACGCTAACAGGGCTCCCAGTCTCAAGATCCGAGTGGCGTCTAACTTGGTTCAGGCTACTATTAGTTTCATAGCCACACAGCTCTATATCCTCCACCGAACCTTCCAGTTGCCAACCTCTTTTTCCATCTGGGAGCACGGTGGACACTGACTGCTGATGGGGATATATACCTTTCTCTTTCTTTTCTTATTAATTTTCGTTATATAGCGGTAACATAGTATATACCACCTTATCCAAATCTGCCAGTCCCACCGTAACAGATGGTGTTTCTTCATCAAATGTTACTTTTCCTTAACCACCAAACCCACGGACCAAAACTTTTTTCCCCTTTCCAACACACCTGTTCCCCTTTCCACCAGCATCTGTCCTTTTTCAACTCATTTTGTATATGACCAAAAGTGCAACTCTGCAGGGACACCGTACTCAATGCCATCTCAGCACAGCAGCCAGCCCTCGGTCCCTCAGATGTGGACAAGTAAAAGACCATTTCCTCCTATCCATGACAAAGCGTTGAGATTCACTCTGTGCAGCACTGGTGTTTAGTGGAAAAGCAGATCGAAGATTGCGTACCACCTTCTGAAGATACTCCTGTTCATGTGCGTCCCTTTCTATGGCAGGAATTATTTCACCAAATTTTGTCTTGGACCGGGGATCTAACAGTGTGGCAACCCAGTAGTTAGCATTACTTCGAATTCGTACAATCCGAGGGTCATGTTGTAGGTAGTGCAGCAAGAAGACGCTCATGTGTCTTGTGCATCCAGGAGGACCAAGTCCTTGGTGTGTTGGTGGCAGAGAGGTGAGAATCGTGCCTCCTTCCTCTGCCCTCTCCCCCCAACCTCGCACAACCGAAATGTGAGCAAGCTCTCACTCATCTGCTGAGTCTTCCATGCCCATCGCAAGTTTGTCCTCCATTTCTTCATGGCTCCTGCACCTTCCTCAACAATTTTTGCTGATACTATGCGCCCATGTTAATCCCTATCCCCCACCATAACTGCTGCCTAGGTGCCGCTTACCGTATGGACCTTGTAGATCTTATTATCCCTTCTGCATATGACTCCTCCTGCACTTCCTCACCTTCCTCTTGGACAAATACCTGACTCCGAATAATGCTTACAGTGTGCTCCATCATGTAGATGACCAGAATTGTCACGCTGAGAATGGCATTGCCAGTGCTAAACATCTTCGTCGACATTTGTAAACTGTGTAGAAGGGTGCATAGGTCCTTGATCTGACACCACTCCAGCAGCGTGATCTGCACCACCTCTGGATCAAGTTAGCCCAGGGTATACGTCATACCGTATTTCAGCAGGGCTCTGCGGTGCTGCCACACACGCTGCAACATGTGCAGATTCCAATTCCTGCATGTCGGAACATCACATTTCCGGCGTTTAACCACCAGACCCTAAGACTTCCGGAGCGATGAAAGTTGTTGAGCTGCTGGGTGCGAAGGATGAAAGTGAGCACATAGCAGCGTGCCCGCTGCACAAGGCCATGTAGGCCGGGATGGTATTTTAAAGATTGCTGGAGAATCAGATTCAACACGTAAGCCATACAAGGCCCGTGTGTCACATTGCCCTGACGAAGGGCCGCAGACAGGTTTGCATCATTGCCGCACACGGCTGTTAAGTCACCAACGTAGTCCACTCAATCAATTTGTACTCTGGTCCCAATGGGAAGACACTAGTGATGAGCGAGTATGCTTGTTACTACTCGGTACTCGCACGAGTATCACTGTATTCGGGCTACTCGGCGGGGACCGAGTAATTTTGCAATACTCGTGCTGTACTCGTGGTCTTCATCCCTGCATGTTGGCGCTCTTTTGAGAGCCAGCCCTCATGCAGGGATTGGCTGGCAGACTACTGCAATGCCACAGCCCTGTTAGTTGTGGAATTGCAGTGATTGGCCGGCCTGCACAGCGTGACCGAGCCTTTATACCGGCGGGAGCGCTGTGCTCTGCACACAGCCATCTCATATTCCCTGCTTTCCACGCCCAAAGGTGCCTATGATTGGTTGCAGTGAGACACGCCCCCACGCTGAGTGACAGGTGTCACACTGCACCCAATCACAGCAGCCGGTGGGCGTGTGTATACTGTGCAGTAAAATAAATAAATAATTAAAAAAAACGGCGTGCGGTCCCCCCCAATTTTAATACCAGCCAGATAAAGCCATACAGCTGAAGGCTGGTATTCTCAGGATGGGGAGCCCCACGTTATGGGGAGCCCCCCACCCTAACAATATCAGTCAGCAGCTGCCCAGAATTGCCGCATACATTATATGCGACAGTTCTGGGACTGTACCCGGCTCTTCCCGATTTACCCCAGTGCGTTGGCAAATCGGGGTAATAAGGAGTTAATGGCAGCCCATAGCTGCCACTAAATCCTAGATTAATCATGTCAGGCGTCTCCCCGAGATTCCTTCCATGATTAATCTGTAAATTACAGTTAAAAAACACACACACCCGAAAAAATCATTTATTAGAAATAAAAAACACTAACAAAGTCCCTCATTACCAATTTATTAACCCCGACAAACCCTCCATGTCCGGCGTACTCCACAGTCCTCCAGCGTCGCATCCAGCTCTGCTGCATGGAAGTGACAGGAGCTGCAGAATACACCGCCGCTCCGGTCACCTCCACGCAGCTAATGAAGGGAATAGCGCGATCAGCTGCTGTCAGTCAGGTAACTCACGGCCACCGCTGGATCCAGCGGTGGCCGCGATTAACCTCAGTGACAGCAGCTGATCACTATACTCACCTCAGTTGGTGCATGGAGCTGACCGGAGCGGCGGTGAGTAGCGCGATCAGCTGAGCTGTCACTGAGGTTACCCGCGGCCACCGCTGCATCCACCGTTGGATCCAGGTAACCTCAGTCACAGCTCAGCTGATCGCTATACTCATCTCATTAGCTGCGTGGAGGTGACCGGAGCGGCGGTGTATTCTGCAGCTCCTGTCACCTGCATGCAGCACAGCTGGATGCGACGCTGGAGGACTGTGGAGTACGCCGGACATGGAGGGTTTGTCGGGGTTAATAAATTGGTAATGAGGGACTTTGTTAGTGTTTTTTATTTCTAATAAAGGATTTTTCGGGTGTGTGTGTTTTTTAACTGTAATTTACAGATTAATCATGGAAGGAATCTCGGGGAGACGCCTGACATGATTAATCTAGGATTTAGTGGCAGCTATGGGCTGCCATTAACTCCTTATCACCCCGATTTGCCAACGCACTAGGGTAAATCGGGAAGAGCCGGGTACAGCCCCAGAACTGTCGCATATAATGTATGCGGCAATTCTGGGCGGCTGCTGACTGATATTGTTAGGCTGGGGGGCTCCCCATAACATGGAGCTCCCCATCCTGAGAATACCAGCCTTCAGCCGTATGGCTTTATCTGGCTGGTATTAAAATTGGGGGGGACCGCACGCCGTTTTTTTTAATTATTTAATTATTTATTTCACTGCACAGTATAGACAAGCCCACCGGCTGCTGTGATTGGGTGCAGTGAGACAGCTGTCACTCAGTGTGGGGGCGTGTCTCACTGCAACCAATCATAGGCGCCGAAAAGCAGGAAAGCAGAGAATACGAGATTGATTAATGAGCAGCCGGCTTTTTCAAAAGAGGAAAAGCCGCCGGAACAGTGTGAACAGCCGTGCAGCGCCGCGCCGGAGATCGGGGAACGGTAAGTAAGAGAGAGGGGGGAGAATGACCGACAGACTGTCAGAGGGGGACAGACAAGACAGAGAGAGACAGACAGAGCGAGACCGACCGACGGGAGATAGAATGAAAAAAAAAATGACCGACATCGTTAGTAAAAAGCACAAAACGTGCGTTTTGGACATCGGAGTGCCACACAATGTTTTACGTAAAATCTTTCATGTATTAATCTAAAAAAGTAACATACACCAGCTCTATCTCACTATTGGGTATGTGCCCTTAACATTTCCGCCATGAAAATTCATTTTGGTGTCATTTTGGAAGGTTTTCGGGTGAGTCCGTAAAAATGGCGTAAAACTCGGACAAAATTGTTCACAGCTGTGACTTTTGAGTGATAAATGCTTCAAGGGGTCTTCCCCATGCTGTTGCCATGTCATTTGAGCACTCTTCTGAGACTTTTGTGACATTTTTAGGGTTTCTACATGCTGCCGGGGGGTCATTTCACAAAAATACTCGGGTCTCCCATAGGATAACATTGGGCTCGGTGCTCGGGCCGAGTACACGAGTATCTTGGGATGCTCAGCCCGAGCCTCGAGCACCCGAGCTTTTTAGTACTCGCTCATCACTAGAAGACACCACACCCTTTTATAGGCCCCTCCTGTCTGCAGACCACTGCCAGACAAAGCTATGAACCTCTTGTTACTGTTACCCCCAGTTCAGTTTTATGAGTTTGTGTGCTTGTTACCTGACTACGTTTCCTGCTTGCTGTTTATGTACCTCGTTGGCCGATCCGCATTTCACCTCTGCTTGTTTTCTGGTTAAGTCCTGGCCATCCCATTCTGTTCCTCTTCCTCAATTAATGTTTTTGACCCTGCATGACTACTATTCTCTGGAACTGCAGCCTTCCACAGGTATTGATCAACTTGGGCCCTGTGTAATTCCAAATCACTGTATAGGGGTTAAAGGGTTTCAGGGTTCTGGGTGTCCAGCTTGGAGAGTGGCTTGCCTCTAGCCTATCCTTTACAGCCCATCTGAGTGTGTCGATCCAGGCAGGCGTTACACCATGCCCTCTGCAGAAGGCCATGTAGGCCGGGATAGTGTTTTAAAAATTGCTGGACAACCAGGTTCAACACGTGCGCCATACAAGGCACGTGTGTCACATTGCCCTGAAGAAGGGTCGCAGACTGGTTTGCATCATTGTCGCACCCGACCTTCCCTGACTGCTTGGTTGAGTGGAGACAAGCATTGTTGAAACTCGGTCTCACTCTCCAGAGCTAACCGTCCACAATTCCTCAGCGGTGTCTCACATTTCCCCTACATTTCAAAGTAAGCATTTGACCGCTTGATGGCCTTGAGCTCTGCTGCCAGCATAGTAAGGAGGTGTGTGGGATTCCTTGGGCGCAGTTACAAGTAAGGGTGGCCTGACCACACAGGGTTTGGGCCGAGGTGGAGGACCCACACGAGGTTGAGGAGGCAGAAGCAGTGGAGGAACTTGTACATACAGAGGAAGGATTGACACACAAGTCGTGGGGACGGCAAGACTTGTACAGCAAACCCTTCTCCATCTCTCACCATAGTTACCCAGTGCCCAGTCAGCAACATGTAACTCCCCTGTCCATGCTTACTGGTCCAAGTATCTGTGTTGAAATGCACCCTGTCACACACAGAGTTTCTCAAGGAAGCGGTGAGGTTGTGTGCAACCTACTGTGGTAGCGCGGGCATGCCTTTCTTGGAGAAGGAGTGACGACTGGCCATCGGCTCTTGGGGCACTGCAATGGGCATAAGGTCTCAAAAATCCTCGGTCTCAAAAAGGTGTAAAGGCAGCCTTTCTGTTGCCAACAAGTTGCAGATGATGAAACTCAACCTCTTAGGCATTTCATGCCCTTCGAAAATCATGTAAAACACAGCGAGGGGACTCCAACCACAGTCTCCCTTTTTGCCACTAATTGGGCCACACACACCCCACTTGACTGGCATCAGTTGACCCCCCTTTTGAAAAAGAAAAAGATGCTTTGCATGAAGCACTCTCAAAAATATGCGTGCCTTTCCCGTCCCCTGGCTGACCCAGGGGAAGAAAAGTCCTCTGAGAGCCATGATTTGTTCATCTTGGTTCTTTTAAAAACACAGCGAGGGGACTCCAACCACAGTCTCCCTCGTTGCCACTAATTGGGCCACACACACCCCACTTGACTGGCATCAGTTGACCCAATTTTTAAGATGAAAAAGATGCTTTGCATGAAGCACTCTCAAAAATACGCGTGCCTTTCCCGTCCCCTGGCTGACCCAGGGGAAGAAAAGTCCTCTGAGAGCCATGACTTGTTCATCTTGGTTCTTTTAGAAACACAGCGAGGGGACTCCAACCACAGTCTCCCTCGTTGCCACTAATTGGGCCACACACACCCCACTTGACTGGCATCAGTTGACCCCCCCTTTTGAAAAAGAAAAAGATGCTTTGCATGAAGCACTCTCAAAAATACGCGTGCCTTTCCCGTCCCCTGGCTGACCCAGGGGAAGAAAAGTCCTCTGAGAGCCATGATTTGTTCATCTTGGTTCTTTTAGAAACACAGCAAGGGGACTCCAACCACAGTCTCCCTCGTTGCCACTAATTGGGCCACACACACCCCACTTGACTGGCATCAGTTGACCCCCCTTTTGAAAAAGAAAAAGATGCTTTGCATGAAGCACTCTCAAAAATACGTGTGCCTTTCCTGTCCCCTGGCTGACCCAGGGGAAGAAAAGTCCTCTGAGAGCCATGTCCACATTGTCAGTGGACATACGCGTGTGCTTATCTGCCAGCAGACCCCCAGCAGCACTGAAGACAGGTTCCGAGAGAACGCTGGCTGCAGGACACGACAAGATCCCCAAGGCGTACGTGGCAATCTCAGGCAATTTATCCAGATTGGAAGCCTAAAATGAGCAGGGCTCAAGTTGCACAGTAATGGCATCGATGTTTCCTTGCATATACTCATATATCTGTGTGTCCTCCTCTTTTTCCTTGTCCAGCTCTTTTGTTTTCGCATGAGTATATGTCCTTGTCACTTTCCCATGTGTTTGTGTTGTGTTGTGAGTTGTTTGTCACCTTTTGGACACCTTTGAGGGTGTTTTCTAGGTGTTTTTATGTGTTTGTAACAGCAGGGAGACGAAAAATCGACCGCAAACAGCTGCTATGCCAAACAATTTCTTTTGTTTAGACGATTTTCTCCATAGGTGCAGGTAAAAATGCGGGAGGTGGCTTGGATGCGAGTCCCTGTGGAGGGACTCGCATCCAAGCCACCTCCCGCATTTTTACCTGCACCTATGGAGAAAATCGTCTAAACAAAAGAAATTGTTTGGCATAGCAGCTGTTTGCGGTCGATTTTTCGTCTCCCTGCTGTTGGATCCCCTAGCTGTCTGCTACCGACCAGCACGCTGCGCCTGAAACCAGCGCCACATGATAACCATCAGCACGTGAGCCACTGAACCAAAAGGTAAATTGAGGGCAGGCAGTGCAGGACTTGTTCTCGTTTGGCTGCATTATACTTGGATCTTTTCCTGGAGTCTCTATTGCACGCTGTTGCCAGGCTCATTACCAAGGTTCACAAAAGACTGTGTATATTATCACATGTGCGGTAGCCACGATGGAACTGATGGACAATGAAGGCGCAAGTTCTGTTGACGTTCCAGGTGTACAGGCGGGGAGGATGGATGCGGCTTCCTTTTTCGAGGAGCGTCCTGTGGAGGGACTCGCATCCAAGCCACCTCCCGCATTTTTACCTGCACCTATGGAGAAAATCGTCTAAACAAAAGAAATTGTTTGGCATAGCAGCTGTTTGCGGTCGATTTTTCGTCTCCCTGCTGTTGGATCCCCTAGCTGTCTGCTACCGACCAGCACGCTGCGCCTGAAACCAGCGCCACATGATAACCATCAGCACGTGAGCCACTGAACCAAAAGGTAAATTGAGGGCAGGCAGTGCAGGACTTGTTCTCGTTTGGCTTTTTTATGTGTTTGTGATTGCCTGCCATTGTTTCCTATGCAGTTCGAGTTCGGTTTGTCGAACGTTCGACGAGCCGAATTCGAACGGGACGTCCGTTCGACGAACCGACCTCGAGCCGAACCGCGACCGGTTCGCTCATCTCTACTAGTAACATATGAATGTGGCTGACGTGGACGGATGGCAAAAATCAGGCTGTGAAACCCTGCTTATTTTGTAAAGAGTTCCAGATTCCTTATCTAATCCACAATCCCTCCCTCCCTGCTGGGACTTTGTTCAGTGCTATCAGCTCGTAAAAGAACTATTGTATTCTGGTTTCTGGACAGTACTATGGAGGTAGTGACACACATACACAGACACAGGCACACACACACAGGCACACACACACAGGCACACACACACACACACAGACACACACACTGCTTTAAAAACTCTCCATACTTTGAAATCTGTCCCTCTGAATGCTATGCTGACCTATGCTGCAGGCAGCCCTGAAAAGGTTTTTTTTGTGTGTTTTTAAGAGGCCTACACTCTACCTAGCAGCTGCATGCTCTGTCCCTTCCCTGATACAATGCAGGCTTCAGGTGCAATGTGCGCAAAATGGCGGCAGATGGTCTTTTATAGACCCTATGATGCTTAGCGGCCAGCCAATCACAGTAACGCCACAACCAAGATGGCTGCAGCATTACTGTGCTTGGTTGAGAAGCCCAGCATGTTTATTGGCTCCAAATCAGGCGCCAAAACGGCTGGGTGGGATATCCGAATATAACAAGGCGAATACACTATTACTCGCAGTATAACATTTAGAGCGAGTACCGTACTATTCTATGAATAGTGAATAGTAACGAATACACTCGCTCATTACTAAATTGGAGACATCTATGAGACCCCATTACTAATCGGTAAATTAAAATAAATAAACACAAACACTGAAAAAATTATTTTTTTGAAATAAAATACAAAAAGCCCCCTCTTTTACCAATTTATTAACCCCCAAAACACCCAAGTCCGACATGATCCACCCAAGGTCTCACGACAATTCCAGCTCCGTTACATCTGAAATGACAGAGGGCAGCCATAGAACATGACCGCCCACTGTGGGCTTCAGGCAGAGAACGAGTGAGCCGTGCAATCCGCGATGACACGTACTCAAGTTATTTGCGGTCATAGCTGGAGGTTCCCATGGTCCTTCACCTGTGATTGCAGGTAACCTGACCACAGGTAATCTGAGTAACATCAGTGACCTTACCTCAAGTGAGGTCATTGAATTCATACACCTGTATCTCCTGGCAAAAAAACGTGGTTTTTTTTTGCCAGAATGTGCAGATTTGGTGCTGAATTCCTGCTCCTCCTGGCAAAAAATCGCATCACTACCACATGTGGTAAGATGCAGTAGTGACGTGATTTATTGCCAGGGGTGTAGATTGGGTGCAGGGCCAGCTCCAGGTTTTTGTGGGATCTAGGCAAAGAGTCTAAGTGGGTCCTATCCACATACAGACACCACATACACGCACATACACAGATACATACACATACAGTCACGAGTACATATGCATATTTAAAGACAAATTCACAAAACCACATATAAATAAACCTATATCTATACACATTCATATATAGTGACATATTGATACACACATCAGATATACAGACGCATTACAGGTATTTTTAATATGGGGCAGCAGCCATCCCTCAACTCCCCCACGTGTCTCCCATCCAGCTACTCCCAGGCATGTGGCTGTGCTGCACTGATTGGTGGTCATCTCTAACATACATGGCCACGCCCAGTGTATATACAGTTGAAATCAGAAGTTTACATGCACTATCTAAAAAGACACATAAGCATGTTTTTCTCACTATCTGACATGAACTTAGAATAAACCTTTCCCACTTTAGGTCAATTAGGAATCAAAATTATTTATATTTGCCAAATGCCAAAATAATGCGAGAGAGAGAGAGAGAGAGAGAATGTTTTAAGGCATTTTTATTACTTTCAAAAGTTTGCATACTGTATATTTCATTAGTGTTTGATATGCCCTTATACTTTATGACTTGGGTTAAACATTTTTCAATATTTTTCAAAAAGCTTCTCACAATAGTTGGTGGGAATTTGGGCCCACTCCTCCTGACAGAAATAGTGTAACCGAGCCATGTTTGTAGGTCGGCTTACTAGCACTGGCATTTTCAGCTTTGCACATGAATTTTCAATAGGAATGAGATCACTGATTTGAGATGGCCATTATGAAACATTGACTTTGTCATCCTTAAACCACTTTGTAACCAGTTTGGCAGGATGCTTTGGGTCATTGTCCAAGTTGGAAGGCCCATTTCCGCCTAAGCTGTAAGTTCCCGGCTGAAGTCTTGAGCTGTTGCTTCAGTATTGCCACATAATCTTCTTTCTTCATGATGCCATGTATTTTGTGAAGTGCACCAGTTTCTCCTGTAGCAAAACAACCCCACAACATGATGCTGACACTCTCGAGTTTCACAGTTGGGATGGTGTCCACAATAGAGTTTCACAGAAAGACAAAATACTAGAAGTAGTAACTAGAGATGAGCGAGTATGCTCGCCGCTACTCGGTGCTCGCCCGAGCATCTCAGTGCTCAGTATACTCAGCGAGATCCGAGTACCGGCAAGATGCTCGGGCAGAGGCACGGCTCCCCCTCCCTGCATGTGGGTGGTATTTACAGAGTCAGCCCACATGCAGGGATTTTGTAGAGCTGTAGGGGGAAAAAGCGCAATAGGGTCTTACCCGGTATGAGGGTAGAGAGACAGGAAGAGGTACACTCACCTGGTAGGGTTGTGAAAGTCACAACTCCTTATGATCGCATGTGAGTGCCTTTTTGTGGTTTAGCAGCGGCCCCGGAATGCAGTATATAAAATATAGGTCAGGTAAAGAGAAAACCGGTTTAAATGCCGCGCTAAACACCACTGATGTTGTAGATGAAAAAGATTTCCTTTATTTCATAATTCTACGCGTTTCAGAGACATCTCCGTCTCCTTCCTCAGGAAAATAAATCATATTACAAAAAAGCGGCAACAGAGCCTATATAAAGGAAGACCAGTAGCCACATATGCATTTGAAAAGTGAACAGCCCATATGACTCAGAGCCGATGACTCAGCGCCGCATGGAGAAGAGAAAGAAAAAAAAAAAAAAGGGGAAAGCACACATTAAATCAGCACAAATGAACCGAAGGAATTACCGTGAAATAACATGAACATCTCCAGGAGAAAATTAGTGGATCAGTGAAGGATCAATAAAAACCATTAAAATAATAATTATTGCGTGTTATTTAATAAAAGAGTATAAAAAGAAAAAAGTGGGGGCGAGGGTAAAAGAAAAGCAGATGGTGTGCGAACCCAGAAAGTGTAGGTGATAGCACGGGGGCCAAACCTCTACACTAAACAGGAATATGGTTACTGTGGCTTTGTACTTGGGGAAAGTGAACATAAATAATATGTGGAACAGGCACAAGGTGGTGGGATTAAAATACATAGAAAGTGCATATTTGCTAAAATAAATCTCTCTTATGTGTCTTTTGAATATATAAAAAAGGCATATTTTTTTTTTTTTCTCTTCCTGTCCCTCTCACATGTAAATATGCCTTTTTTATATATTCAAAAGACACATAAGAGAGATTTATTTTAGCAAATATGCACTTTCTATGTATTTTAATCCCACCACCTTGTGCCTGTTCCACATATTATTTATGTTCACTTTCCCCAAGTACAAATCCACAGTAACCATATTCCTGTTTAGTGTAGAGGTTTGGCCCCCGTGCTATCACCTACACTTTCTGGGTTCGCACACCATCTGCTTTTCTTTTACCCTCGCCCCCACTTTTTTCTTTTTATACTCTTTTATTAAATAACACGCAATAATTATTATTTTTATGTTTTTTATTGATCCTTCACTGATCCACTAATTTTCTCCTTGAGATGTTCATGTTATTTCACGGTAATTCCTTCGGTTCATTTGTGCTGATTTAATGTGTGCTTTCCCCTTTTTTTTTTTTTTTTTTTTTTTTTTTCTCTTCTCCATGCGGCGCTGAGTCATCGGCTCTGAGTCATATGGGCTGTTCACTTTTCAAATGCATATGTGGCTACTGGTCTTCCTTTATATAGGCTCTGTTGCCCCTTTTTTGTAATATGATTTATTTTCCTGAGGAAGGAGACGGAGATGTCTCTGAAACGCGTAGAATTATGAAATAAAGGAAATCTTTTTCATCTACAACATCAGTGGTTTTTAGCGCGGCATTTAAACCGGTTTTCTCTTTACCTGACCTATATTTTATACACATGCAGGGATTGGCTGTCACACACTGTAATGCCACAACCAAAATGGCTGTGGCATTACAGTGATTGGCTGGCTGCACATCGTCATCAGCTCTATATGACACCTGACGGCACTGCGCTCGGCAGTGTGATCCATAGTCAGCTAGTGTAGGGGTTGGTGCTACTGAGCAAAGGACAGATTTAGCGTGTAGGTAGTGTAGGTACTAGGAGATGTAACGTCACTGCTGCCACCATTGCCATAGTAACCTACCGAGCAGGTCTCCAATCACATGATTACCGGCGCCGCTATTCAACGGCTTATGCAGGAGCCGCTAAATAGTGGCGCTGGTAATCAGCTGATCAGAGATCACCATTGCTGTAGTAACCCGCTCAGCAGGTTACTATGGCAACATTGGCATCGGTGACGTCATTGCCTACCAACCCGCTGCAGCCTCTGCTAGATTCCACAGCACGGGGAGGAGTAGCGATCTTCCTCCCTGTGCTGTGTAATATAGCAGAGCTGCATTGGTTGAAAGAAACAGAAGACCAGGATTGTAGAGGGGTGAGAGGGAGTAATAAAGATGGAATCCCTAAGTGTGTCTGTGTATTTATTTATAATAAAGTGTTTTTTCTTTGTGTGTTTTTTTTAACCATTTTTGGAGATTCTTAATGGCCGAGTCAAACTTGGCCTGACAATAAGAATCTCAGGCTTAATACCAGCCGGTAAAACAAAGATAGCATTAACTCCTTATTCCCTCAATGTGCCACCCGGCACCAGGGCCGCTGGAAGAGTTGATACAGTGCCAGAAGATTGCATTTCTATGAAATTACCATTTTCTGGGGCAGCTGCATACTGCAATTCGTAGCGGGGTGGAAAAAAAGCTTGGGCAAACCTTCGCTGCGGATTCCAATCCCCCAGCTGCCTAGTTGTACCTTGCTGGACACAATAATTGGGCAAAGCCCACGTCATTTTTGTTTAATTATTTCATGACATGCATGAATTAATAAAAAAAAAGTTTCCCTATATTTTTGGTTCCCAGCTGGGTACAAATAGGCAGCTGGGGGTTGGGGGTAGCCCAATATGGCAAAGCCCATGTCATTTTTTCTTTTTTAGTTTTTTGGAAAAAACACTTAAAAAAAGGGCTTCCCTGGATTTTCCATTTGCCAGTGAAGATAACACCAAGCAGTGGGGGTTGACAGCCAGTAGCTGCTTGGGTTACCCTTAGCCAGCAATAGAAAATGCAGTGGTAGCCCACGCATTTTTTCTTTAACCCTTAACCCTTGGGTTAGGGTTATGTGTTTGGGTTTTTTCTTTTATTTTTTAATGATTTAAAAAGGAAAAAAAAAAAATTGACAAGGGCTTTGCCATATTTTTGTATGTCAGCCAGGTACAGCAGGCACGTACAGACTGCCCCCAAGCTGGCCCCCAGCTATCTATTTGTACCCAGCTGGGAACCCAAAATATAGGGAAACCCTTTTTGTTTTTTTAATTATTTCATGAATTTCATGAAGTAATAAAAAAAATGATGTGAGCTTCACCCAATTTTTGTGTCCAGCCAGGTACATCTAGGCAGCTGGGGATTGGAATCCGCAGCGCAAGTTGCCCAAGCTTTCTGGGCCCCCCTGCTGCGAATTGCAGTCCACAGCCACGCTGAAAATGGCGCGTTCATAGAAGCGCCATCTTCTGGCGCTGTATCCAACTCTTCCAGTGGCACTGGTGCTGGGTGGCTCACTGGGTATTAATGGGGTTAGGGCCAGCTGTGTATTATCAGTTGGCCCTAAGCCCGATATTCATGGTGTCATGCCAGTATTAGGCATGACCACCATGAATTTCTAACAAGACAAAACAATCACTGATCTCGGGGAGACCAACCAGAGAAAACACTGCCGGCAGCCAGCGAGGGCGCTCAAGACAGTGAAATCCTAGGTACATTGCCCCCTGGGAAATATGCAAATCAAAAAAGTCCGTGGAGCCTCTGTTAGGAGTCTCAACACAGAAACCAGCCAGATATCCCTCCGGGAAGGACCCAGCCAAGGGGTGGCTCTTTTTAGGAGACCACCATATCCACCATATTAAGTGGCCCTTTTAGTCAATATCCAACTTTTTGACAGGTTTAAAGATATGACAAGGGAAATACCAAGGCTAGGTATTCATCCATGTTGAGACTCCTAACAGAGGCTCCACGGACTTTTTTGATTTGCACCATGAATTTCTAGTACAGATAAAAAAACAGCACAGAAAAATATTTTTATTAGAAATAAAACACAACACAATTAGTGATTTCATCTTTATTGAACTAAAGAAACCCCCCCTCCGCCATAGTTCTGGGTCAAGAGTCCCACGATGTCCAATCCAAACCCAATATCTTCTGATCGGTTTACCAGAAGGCAAAGCAATCAGATGTATCAGGTTCAATGACCTGAATCACAAGACACATCAGCTGATTATTTAAAAGCCGTTAACACAATCAGCTGTCGCATCAGTAGAAAAAAAAAAATTCTATCTGTGAAGACTCCCATCCGATCGCTCCAGTACCCGCCGATAATCAGCTGATTCGGTCACTTGATGGCTTTAGCTGATCGTTTAAACCGGCCGGGTGGTAAAAAGCTAGCCTCACTGCTGGACTTACAGGATCAGCTGATGCTGTCAGGTGACCGCATCAGCTCATCACCAGCAGGTCCTGGAGCGATTGGACATGTCCCATGAGTCTGCAGGCAGGTGAATATGATATATTTTTTTTTCTACTGTTCACGTTTGATTTCACTTAGTAGCGAATGTACAGGCATAGAGAAGCTCCGGCACATATGCTACTAAGTGAAAGTGCATGTCACACATGTCACACGGGGGGAGGAATACAGGATTATTCCTCCCTCTAATACTCAGACAACATTGCTCACAGCAGTGACCTGGGAGTCAGAAATGCTGATAGAGGTCTTCCCCATGCTGCTCCCATGTAGTTAGAGCACTGTTGTTATCTATTTGTGACATTTTTGAGCTTGTTACAGAAAGCCAGGGGTGCCGCCGGAAAAATGGTCGAGATTCCCATAGGCTAACATTGGGCTTGGTGCTCGGGTCGAGCACCCAAGCATTTCAGAATGCTCGATCCGAGCATCGAGCACCCGAGCATTTTACTGCTCGCTCATCTCTAGCAGTAACCTAGATTATTCACAGACAAAAACAGAACTCCTAAAATTCATATTTATTCAGTATAATAAAAGTAAGACAAACTTACAAAAAATCACAAACCTACACTCTGGTTGATGTGCTAAAGACAAAAGAGACAATATGAACCCCCTTCCCACAACAGGTACAAATATTCTTGAAAAAGGTATATAATCAATATTACCCATCAGGTCTAGTGACTCTAGAGAGAACCAGAATTAATGATTAGTAGTAAGGGGGGACTTCTACTCCAAAAAGGGGAAAATATCATCCCCAAATTCGGACTATAGCAGTCAAAAAACAAACCCTAATCCTTCCAGTAGTCAGTAGCCCTATAGCCAAGGATCAAGGGGACATCAAAAATTTATTTATTACACCATATACACGTAGGTTTTCTTGTAAGACAACCCCTATACCCCTAACCGACCCGACGCATTGCTCCTCCCAGCAGGAGGTTCGCCAGGGGTTGTTCATCAAACAGATAAATTAACATAACATGTTGTGTAATACAGATCACTTTCTCAAATTGTAGTATCCTTTAGCTTTGTCAAAAAATTGACACATTAATTACAGGTGATCCGATGTAATCCAAGGTTAGTAACACAGGTTCCATGGACTGAAATAAGGGTAGCAAACGATTAATCCTGTGGTTAGTCCTATATTTGTTGCCACCCCTCAGGAAATAGGGTTGTTCACAGATTCCATAGACTAAATGCTGCTTTACACGGTACGACCGATTGTGCAATTTCACAATCGATCCTACCCGCCCTCATCCTTTTTGCGTCACGGGCAAATCGCTGCCCGTGTCGCACAAAGTCAGTAACCCCCGTCACACGTACTTACCTCTCGTGCGACCACGCTGTGGGCGGCGAACGTCCACTTCCTGGAGTGGGAGGGACGTTCGGCGTCACAGTGACGTCACACGGCCGCCGGCCAATGGAAGCGGAAGGGCGGACATGAGCGGGACGTAAACATCCCGCCCACCTCCTTCCTTCACATAGCCGGGGGCGGCCACGTGATGCAGATGAGCTGCTGTTCATCGTTCCCGGGGTGTCACACGGAGCGACGTGTGCTACCCCGGAAACGATGAACAACTAAATTAAACGATATTATGGAACCTAACGAGCAGTACACGACTCACGATTTGCAAGCGATACTGCGTCGCTAGGAGGTGTCACACAGACCGGCATCGCCAGCGATGCCGGATGTGCGTCACAAAAACGGTGACCCCGACGATCTATCGCACGATAGATTGTCTGGTGTAAAGCAGCCTTAAGGGACTAATTCCAAGGATTAACAAGTGGATAGTCTTGTGGTTAGTCCTATGTTAGTTGCCACCCCTCAAGGGATATAGATGTTAGTCCAGGATATGTCCCATTTTCACCTGTAAAGCTAGAGCAACCCTGTCAGCTCCTGAATGACAATAATAACCCTAAGACTAAATTAAATGACATCCTATATTTACCTCACAATAGACCACTCTCCATCCAAACAGTGACTCTGATGGCATAGTATAATGGGTTGCCTAGATTAAGGATATAAACTTTCACATTTTCATTGAATAATGATTAAAGACCATCACCTAAATTAGTACACCCTAGTTCAAATTTAACCAGTACCTCAGATACTTATCACATATCCATTCATGATCTGACGATGTCCAGCATCAATATCTGACAATGCAGTGTTCATAGACTTCAAAGTTTCTCCCTTTTTACTCCAAACGTAACAATGGTCATTGCGGCCAAACAGTTCAATTGTAGGTTTGTCAGACCACAGGACATGTCTCCAAAAATGAAGGTGTTTGTTCCTGTGTGCATTTGCAAATATTACTATAGTTTTTTATGTTTCTTTTGGAGTAATGGCTTCTTCCTGGTAGAGTGGCTTTTCAGCCTATGTTGATACAGTACTCATTTCACTGTGGAGAATTACACAATCTTCCAAGCTTCTGTCATGATTTTCACAAGGTCTTTTGCTTTTGTTCTTGGGTTGACATACACATGTCTGACCAAACCACGTTAATCTCTGGTACAAAGAACCCATCTCCTTCCTGAACGGTATGATGGCTGGACATTACCATCTTGTTTGTACTTGCATATAATGTTTGTACAGATAAATGAGGCATCTTAAGTAGAGTTGAGCGATGTTCGAGGTTCACCAATATCATGTTCGAGTGATTTTGGGGGGTGCTCAAGATCAAACTCGAACGCGAGCTTTTTGCTAAAAGCTCGATAGCTCGAGTTACGTTCGATAACTGTTCGATCAGCAAAAAGCCTAGCTAGTTACTAGCTGGCTTTTCACTGCAATAGTTTGAGTCACTGTGATTCACGCTATTATCAAATTTCAGTGTATAGTGTGCGGGGGGAACGTGGTTTAGATCTGGGGTGCTGAGAGAATGCCGGTCACCATTTTTTATTTATTTATTTTTTTTAAAAGCGCGCGTTCAGTGGGGCCAGCAAGGATGTCAGCCAATCACAGACACACACACAGCTAAGTGGATTTTTGCCAGACAAGCAAGGGCATGTGTCATAGGCTGTGCATGTCACATGTCCTTGCCTTATAAGATACAGCCATTTTCCCTGTCGCCGCCATTATCTGCGTTCGGCGTGTGGGTGACAGTCACCGCTCATGCTGCTGCCACCGATCCTGCTGTGTGCGCTATAGACATAGTGCAAGCTACACAGCGCTGTAGGGATTAGGGACTGCTTCTTATTTCAGCCCTTTTCAGGGCTGATTTCCAGGCGTTCATAGCTGCTAGGCAGGTCCGTGCAAATGCTGTGTACAGCTTTAGATAACAACGTCTGTGTACCTCAGCTCAGGGAATTCCTTGCAGCATTTCATCATTAGGAGCGATAGAAAGTGAGGCTTCCTTTCCTGTCCACTGACCCACAGAACCCGGACACTGTACCCACCTGCACACTTTTACCACGCTATTTTATTTGCCCAAACATCTGACACTTTTTCTGCCATCCTAAAAGTGTCTGGACTACTACGATAGTGTTCCTTTCCTGGCCACTGACCCACAGAACCCGGGCACTGACCTGCAAACCTTTGCCACGCTATTTTATTTGCCAAAAGAGCGGACACTTTTTCTGCCATCCTAAAAGTGTCTGGAATACTAAGTTAGTGTTCCTGTCCACTGACCCACAGAACCCGGGCAATGTACCCAACTGCACACTTTTGCCACACTATTTTATTTGCAAACTGTGCTGCCACTGTTAGGGGCATACAAAAATTGTCTGTGATAGTCAGTGTTAGTTCTTCAGCTGTCTATAAAGCTAGACCACCTATGCATTGTACACACCTGTCCATTTTTGATATGCAATTCTAATTGCAAACAGTGCTGCCACTGTTAGGGGCATACTAAAAATTGTCTGAGATAGTCAGTGTTGGTTCTTCAGCTGTCAATAAAGCTAGACCACCTCTGCAATTTACACCACCTCTCAATTTTTGCGTCCACATTTTAAGTGGCCAATCTTGTCGCTAACAAAATGAGTGGCAAAAGGACAGATGCTGGTGGAAAGGGGAACAGGCGTGTTGGAAAAGGAAAAATGTTTGTGTCCGTGGGAAAGGGGGGAAAGCTACATTAAAATCTGCTGAAGATAGGCTATCTTCTAGCAAAAGTAAGATGTCTACTACTTTCCTATGGACAATCCGATGTGCTCCCTATTTTACAGAGAAACACGTGATGGTGTCTCTGCGGCTTTCTCATTTGCATACTTCCCAGGGGGCAATGCTCTAGAATCACTGCGTTTAGAAACATGTGATGGTGTCTCTGCAGTGGATATGTTGATCTCCCTAAGGTCAACAATGCTTGCTTAAGTAGTCTTTTACTAGGCATTGCCCCCCCTAGCCAGATTCCTACTCCACACTGATGAGGGGCAAATACCCCGAAACGGCTGTCTGTGGATGGATACCATGTTTGGTATAGGTGGTCTCCTTGACTGGAGACTGCCCTTCCCGTGGTTGTTCCTTCCCGGTGAAAGACCTGGATAGTTTCCTGCCAGCATTGAGAAACACGTGATGGTGTCTCCGCGGCTTTCTTATTTGCATACTTCCCAGGGGGCAATGCTCTAGAATCACTGCATTGAGAAACACGTGATGGTGTCTCCGCAGTGGATATGTTGATCTCCCTAAGGTCAACAATGCTTCCCTATTTTACAGACCCGAACAACTGTAACAAAAGGTAGATGATGAAAAAAAAAACATGCTTAAATGGATCTCAAGTGCTCCAACAAGTGCCCTCTCCTCCACTTCAACTTCAACATCCAAAAAAAAACAGTCCTCGGAGTTGTCATCCCAATCACACTTGCTTTCTCCCAGCTCTCAAGTCTCCACCTGCCCTGCACAGTATGGTATAACAGAGATGGTTGAGTGTGCAGAGCTATTCAGTCACACTATAGCCTGGGAATCAGAGGTCTGCTCCCAAACTACAGTGAGTACAGACCAGGAAGTGGTCTGCAGTGATGTCCAGAAGCTTTGTGACTCAGATTCTGGCCCTGTGACCAAGTTTCTGAGCATAATGTACACCCTCATTCCCAAACTGTAACACCTGTTGGTGGAGACAATGAGGAACATACTGATGACGATGAGATGCAGATACCTGATTGGGATGACAACTTAACTATTCAGGGTAGGAAAAGTTTAGGTCTGAGGGCAAGGGAGTGCAAACACAATGCTTGATGATGAAGTCTAGATCCCACTTACTGTCAACCCACAGTCAGGCACTCGAGGAGGTCAACAGAGGCGGTGGAGGAGGATGCAACTGACGACGAAGTTACCTTGCGCCTTCCTGAACAGAGTCGGAGTACTGGAAGCACGTCTACAACTGCATCCTCAACCACAACTCTGCCTCTGAGCACAAGTCGGGGCGGCTCTGCAGGTCACATGGCCTCTAAGCCTTGCCTAGCCTGGTCCTTTTTTGACCTTCCAAAGGATCTCCCAAATCATGTGATCTGTAAAATTTGTCGGCAATCTATAAGTAGAGGCAAAAACTCACCAGTTTGAAAACTTCTTCCATGAATCGTCATATGAATAACAAGCATAAGTCCCAGTGGGAAGCTCAGCGTGCTGCAATGCAGCATAGTGGAGCGGGCCAAACACTGTCTGCCCCTTCAAGTTCCTCCACGCACTATTCATCTTCTATGACTGTGGGGACAGCTGTCACTACTGGTTTTCCACTCAGACCTTCCACGACTTTAACCGCAACAGGCAGCTTGCTTGGTAGGTCGTCAGTTGGTTTGGAAGGGGAGACAAGTGCTGGTGTACAGCTCTCTCAGACATCGAGAGCACCAACTTTGGATGAAGGCAACATCATGTCTCCGCCTGCACTTTCCTCACAGACCTGTTTTTTTCCAGGGACACCCTACTCACCACCGTCTCCACAGAGCAGCCAGATCTCTGTCCCTCAGATGTGGACAACTAAAAGGCCATTTCCTCCGAGCCATGACAAAGCTAAAAGGTTGACTTTATACCTCTGTAAGCTCTTGGCTACTGAAATGCTGCCTTTCCGCCTGGTGGACACAGAGGATTTTCGAGACCTTATGTTCGTCGCAGTGCCCCAGTACCAGATGCCCACTCGCCACTACTTCTCCAAGAAAGGTGTGCCTGCGCTACACCAGCATGTCGCACACAACATCACTGCTTCCTTGAGAAACTGTGTGTGTGACCGGGTGCATTTCACCACCGATACTTGGACCAGTAAGCATGGACAGGGGCGTTACATGTTGCTGACTGGGCACTGGGTAACTATGGTAAAAGATGGAGAAGGGTCTGCTGAACAAGTCTTGCCGTCCCCACGACTTGTGCATCAATCCTCTGTATGTAGAAGTTCCTTCACTGCTTTTGCCTCCTCAACCTCGTTTGGGTCCTCCACCTCCGCCCCAAGCCTGCCTGGTCAGGCCATCCGCGTTGTAACTGCGCAGAAGGAATCCCGCACACCTCCGTACTATGCTGGCAGCAGAGTTCAACAGCATCAGGCGGTCTTTACCTTGAAATGTCTTGGAAATAAGAGTCACACAGCGGAGGAGTTGTGGTCAGCTCCTAAATGGTTGTCTCCACTCAACCTGCAGCCAGGGAAGGCCGTGTGCAACAATGCTGCAAACCTGGGTGCGGCCCTTCGCCGAGGCAAGGTGACACATGTGCCTTGTATGGCTCACGTGTTGAACCTTGTTGTCCAGCAATTTTTAACCCACTATCCTGGCCCAGATGGGCTTCTGCACAGGGCACGGTCACTCTCTGCTCACTTCCGCCGTTCAACCGCCGCAGCTGACCGACTTGCATTGCTACAGAAGTCTTTCGGCCTGCTGGTTCATCACCTTAAATGCGATGTATCGACACGCTGGAATGTTACAGCGACTGTGGCAGCACCACTGAGCCCTAGTGCAATACATTATGACGTATAGCCTGGGCCAAAGAGATGCAGAGGTGGGGCAGATCACGCTGCTGGAGTGGTCTCAGATCAAGGACCTATGCACGCTTCTGCACAGTTTCGACATGGCGACGAATATGTTTAGCGCTGACAATGCCATTATCAGCATGACAATTCCAGTCATTTACATGCTGAAGCACACGCTAAACACTATTCGGAGTCAGGGGGTGGGACAAGAGGAAGGGAAGGAAATACAGGAGGATTTATATGCCCAAGGGACAACAACATCTACAAGTTCTAGATGTTCAGCATCACCAAGGCGGCAGGCATGGGACGGTGGGAGAGAGGGAATAAAAAAGGAGCATGGTAGCAGCCAAAATGTTGAGGAAGGTGCAGGAGCCCATGAAGAAATGGAGGATGAACTCTCAATGGACATGGAAGACTCAGCAGATGAGGGAGACCTTGGTCAAATTTTGATTGAACAAGGTTGGGGGGAGATGTCAGCAGAAGAAAGCACGGTTATCACCTCTATGCCACAAACACAGCAAGGATTTGGTCCGCATGGATGCGCAAGACACATGAGCGCCTTCTTGCTGCACTACCTCCAACATGACCCTCGTATTGTCAAAATTAGAAGTAATGATGACTACAGGGTTGCCACACTATTAGATCCCCGGTACAAGTCCAAATTTTGTGAAATAATTCTAGCCATAGAAAGGGATGCACGTATGCAGGAGTATCAGCAGAAGCTGTTACTCAATCTTCGCTCGGCTTTTCCACCAAACACCAGTGAATCTCCCAGTTGTCACTTGCCAAGCATGGGACTGTCTCATCATTATCAGTCAAACCATACCAGCAACACCGTATCTGTTGCTGGTACCAGCAATTTTATGGAATCGCTTCATAATTTTTTTTAGACCATCCAATGCAAGGCCACAAGAGACAAAAAGTCTGACGGCTGGAGAGGATGATACAGGAGAATCTCCAAATGAACATCGATGCCATGACTTTGCAACTGGAGCCTTGCTCATTTTGGGCTTCAAATCTTGAAAAATGGCCTGAGCTCACCACTTACGCCTTGGAGATCTTGTCGTGTCCCGCAGCCAGTGTTGTCTCTGAACGTGTTTTTAGTCCTGCTGGGTGTGTGCTGACAGATAAGCGCACGCGTCTGTCCAGTGACAATGTGGACAGACTAACGTTCATCAAGATGAACAAGTCATGGATCTGCAAGGACTTTTCTACCCCTGTGTCATCCTGAGGAGAGTAAAGGCTGGAGTATTTTTGAATGTGCTTGATGCAAATCAACCTGTCCAGTTTGCAACTGGGGCTTAAGTGTTGCCACTGAAGTGGTGTGTGTGGCCCAATTTTTGGAAAAAGGGAGACTCCGCTTGGAGTCTTCTTGCTGTATTTTTAAAAAACGAGCCAAGATGAACAAGTCATGGCTCAGCAAAGACTTTGCTACCTATCCTGGTGTCATCCTGGGGACAGTTAAGGCTGGCATATTTTTAAATGTGCTTGATGCAAATGTACCTGTGAAGTGTACAACCGGGGCACAAGTGCTGCCACTGAAGTGGTGTCTGTGGGGCCCAATTTTTGGAAAAAAGGGAGACTCCGCTTGGAGTCCCCTTGCTGTGTTTTTAAAAACGAGCCAAGATGTACAAGTCATGGATCAGCAAAGACTTTGCTACCTACACCAGTGTCATCCCGGGGACAGTTAAGGCTGGCATATTTTTAAATGTGCTTGATGCAAATGTACCTGTGAAGTGTACAACCGGGGCACAAGTGCTGCCACTGAAGTGGTGTCTGTGGGGCCCAATTTTTGGAAAAAAGGGAGACTCCGCTTGGAGTCCCCTTGCTGTGTTTTTAAAAACGAGCCAAGATGTACAAGTCATGGATCAGCAAAGACTTTGCTACCTACACCAGTGTCATCCCGGGGACAGTTAAGGCTGGCGTATTTTTGAATGTGCTTGATGCAAATGTACCTGTGAAGTGTACAACTGGGACACAAGTGCTGCCACTGAAGGGGTGTCTGTGGGGCCCAATTTTTGGAAAAAAGGGAGACTCCGCTTGGAGTCCCCTTGCTGTGTTTTTAAAATCGAGCTAAGATGAACAAGTCATGTATCAGCAAAGACTTTGCTACCTACACCGGTGTCATCCTGGGGACAGTTAAGGCTGCCGTATTTTTGAATGTGCTTGATGCAAATGTAATTGTGAAGGGTACAACTGGGGCACAAGTGCTGCCACTGAAGTGGTGTCTGTGGGGCCCAATTTTTGGAAAAAAGGGAGACTCCGCTTGGAGTCCCCTTGCTGTGTTTTTAAAATCGAGCCAAGATGATCAAGTCATGGATCAGCAAAGACTTTGCTATCTACACCGGTGTCATCCTGGGGACAGTTAAGGCTGGCGTATTTTTGAATGTCCTTCATGCAAATGTACCTGTGAGGTTTATAACTGGGGCACAAGTGCTGCCACTGAAGTGGTGTCTGTGGGGCCCAATTTTTGGAAAAAAGGGAGACTCAGCTTGGAGACCCCTTGCTGTGTTTTACATGATTTTAGAAGGGCACTCCATGCCTATATCTCTGTCTCCTCCTCTTTTTCCCCCGTCCAGCTGTTTTGTTTTCGCATGAGTATTTGTCCTTCTCACTTTCCCATGTGTTTGTGTTGTCTTGTGAGTTGTTTGTCACCTTTTGGACACCTTTGAAGGTGTTTTCTATGTGTTTTTATGTGTTTGTGATTGCCTCCCATTGTTTTCTATGGGGTTCGAGAGGTTCGTCGAACGACTCGCCGAACCGTACTCTAACACGGCCTTCATTCGACGAACCGAACCGAACTCGAACCTCTAGATGTTGGCTTATCTCTAATCTTAAGGTATCTGGAAATTACACCCAAGGATGAACCAGAGTTGTGCAAGTCCAGAACTCTCTTCCTGAGATCTTGGCTGATTTGTTTTGATTTTCCCATGATACTACACAAAAAAACAGTAAGTTTCAGTTGTGCATTAAAATACATCCACAGGTGTGTCTCTAATTAACTGAGTTGTTACCAATAAACCTATTAGAAGCTTTCAAAGACATGACATCATCATATGGGCTGTTCAACATTGTTTAGAGGCATAGTAGTCTTAGTGTATGTAAACTTTTGACTTTGCAGAAAGTAATAAAAATGCCTTAAAACATTCTCTTTCTCTCATTATTTTATTTGCAAATATAAAGAATATTGACAATAATAATTGACCTAAAATACCTAAAATGGGAAAGGTTTATTTTGATTTCATGTCAGATAGTGAGAAAAACATGCAGATGTATATTTTTAGATAGTGTATGTAAACTTCTGGTTTCAACTGTACATCACAAGAGAGGCTGGTACATACTTATTACTGGGGGAATAAACATTACTGGGTGGTATGCAGCAATGGGGGGCAAACAGCTCTGGGATAGTGGAACATTAAACTCTGGCTGAACATACAGCTCTGCGTGGTAAACAGTACGGGGGTGGTGGAACATACAGATCTAGGTGGTATACAGCATTAGGGTGGGGGGCATGCATGTCTGGGGGTTATACAGTATTAGGGTGGAGGGACATACACTTCTGGGAGTATACAGCACTGGGGTGGGGACAAACAGCTCACGGGGGTCTACAGCGCTGGGGTTGGGAGACATACAGCTCTATGGGTATACAGGATTGGGGTAGGAGGACATACAGTTTTGGGGATATACAGCACTAGGGTGGGGGACATACAGCTCTGGTGGTCTACAGTGCTGGGGTGAGGGGACAAACAGATCTGGGAGTATACAGCTCTTGGGGTATAAGCATTGGGGTAGCACTTGGGGGACATATTACTCTGGTGGGTATACAGCACTGGGGATGGGGGACATACAGCTCTGGGGTCAACAGTACTGGGGTGGGGGGACATACAGCTCTGGGGGGTATACAGTATTGGATTGGGGGACATACATCTCTGGGAAGTATACAGCTCTGGGGGTATAAAGCTCTTAAATGGTATACAGCTCTGAGGGGTATACAGTACTTGGGTGGGAGAACATACAGCTTTTGGGGTATACAGCACTGGTGTTGCGGGACATACAGCTCTGGGAGGTATACAGCACTGGGGTGGGGGACAAACAGCTCTGGGAGTATGCAGCACTGGAGTGGGGAACAAATATATCTGGAGGAGTACACAGCACTGCAGTGGGGGACATACAGCTTTATGGGGTATACACCACTGGAGTGGGGGAACATACAGCTTTATGGGATGTACAGCACTGGGGTGAGGGGACAAACAGATCTGGGGGTATACAGCTCTGGGGGTATAAGCACTGGGGTTGGGCAACATATTATTCTGGGGGTGTACAGCAATGGGGTTTGGGGGACATACAACCCTGGGAGTCCACAACTCTGGGGTGGGGGGACATACAGGTTTGGGGGTATACAATATTGGATTGGGGAACATACAACTCTGAGAGGTATACAGCTCTGGGGGTATACAGTACTAGGGGGACATACAGCTCTTGAACGGCATACAGCTCTGGCGGCAAAACAGCAGTTGGGTGAGGGGACAAACAGTTCTGTTGGTATGTGGCACTGGGGTTGGGGGGCAAACAGCTCTAGAGGGGTATACAGGACTGCAGTGGGGTAAATACAGGTCTGTGGGGTATACAGCACTGGAGTGGGGTGACATACAGCTCTGGGAGGTATACTGGGGTGAGGGGGCATACAGCTCTCAGAGGGTATATAGTACTGGGGTGAGGGATAAACAGCACTGGTGTAGGGGGACGTCATGTGGATTGCATTGGACCAGGGTGCTTTTGGAGTTAATAAATTGGTGAAATTGTATTTTGCTTCAAATAAAGGTTTTTTTTGGTGTTTATCTATTTCTTTTCACTTACAGATTAGTAATGAGGAATCTCATAGATGCCTCCCATTAGTAATCTAGGGCTTAGTGGCTGCTTTGAGCTATTATTAACCCCTTATTACCCTGATTGCCACAGTACCAAGGTAAAATACCGGGATTGTCACATCTAATGGATCGGACAATCCTGGTTGGTTGCAGGCTGCTATTTTTAGACTGGGGGCCCCAATAAGCAAGAGTCTCCCCAGCCTGAGAATGCCAGCCCCCAGCTTTTGGGTTTTATCATGGCTGGGTATCAAAACTTGGGGAGTACCGCAAGCCATTTTTTAAAATTATTTATTTAAATGATAAAAAAATCTGCATGCAGTTCCTCTTATTTTGATACAAAGCCAAGATAAGCACACAGCTCGGACCTGGAGACTGTAGCCATTTGCTTTACCTTTACTGTGTATTATAATCTGGGGGTACCGTATGTCAATTTGTTTATTTTCATACCACGATAGTGACACACACACACATCGTCTGTGATCGCAAGCAGTCAGACGCTGTCACACAGGACTGCTGGTGGACAGGGAAAGCAGTGAATATAGAAGTAAAATGGGAGTCCCTGGAAGAAAAGGGAGTAGCCCGAAAGCAGTTACAGCTGTGCCGGAGATTCGGTAAATATAGCATGCTTACTCTAATCCCCTATCCCTTCTACCACCGGATTCTGGTCCCCATAGACTTATATGAAGATCAGCGTCTGGCCAGATAACTGTGATAAATTCCGGGCCGGAACCAATTTTTTTTTAAAGTCCCTTTAGTCCTGCCAATCCTGGTTATCTGTGAGTTCGCCCATCACTACCCACTGGTGGCATGGAGACAAGTACATAATTGTTATCTGTTGCAGAACTTTGAAATGGTTTGGCATTATATAAAAAACTAGCTGTAGTACCCGGCATTCCCTGGGATAGTAACTAAGTCTCTCTCTCTCTCCCACTCTCCCTCTCTCCTCGTTTCCCCCTCTCCCTCAACCCCTGTCTCGCACACTCCCACACTCCCTATCTCCCTCTCTCCCACTTTCCCTCTTTCACACTTTCCCTCTGTCCCACTCTCTCCCTCTCTACCACTCTCTCTACCACTCTTTTTCCCCACTCTTTGTCACCACCGAAATAATATTAATTGACACATAAGTTGTATTATACTAAGAATTCCTTTATTGTCTATAGCAACCAATAAGAGCTCCTATTAATGACTTGTAGCATAATAGAAGCAGAGGTGTAATTGGTTATTGGTCAGCTGATAAATATCCAGGCTGTCAAAACAGCCAATATATTACCTCAAACATCTAAACAGTATGTAAGCGTTTTTTGGGGGAGCGAACAACTGTAAGTTGCGGGGTTAAAATTTCACCTCAAGACATAAGGGTGTTTTACACGCTGCGACATCACTAACGATATATCGTCGGGGTCACGCTGTTTGTCACGCACATCCGGCATCATTAGCTACATCGCAGCGTGTGACAGCTACGAGCAATGATCAACGATCGCAAAAACGTCAAAAATCATTGATCGTTGACACGTCGCTCCTTTTCATAATATCGATGATGGTGCATGCCCGCTGGTTGTTCGTCGTTCCTGCGGCATCACACATCACTATGTGTGACACCGCAGGAAAGACGAACATCTCCTTACCTGCGTCAACCGGCAATGAGGAAGGAAGGAGGTGGGTGGCATGTTTCGGCCGCTCACCTCCGCCCCTCCATTTCTATTGGACGCTTGCCCTGTGACGTCGCTGTGATGCCGCATGAACCGCCCCCTTAGAAAGGAGGCGGTTTGCCGGCCACAGCGACGTAGCAGGGAAGGTAAGTCCGTGTGACGGGTTTAAGCAATGTTGTGCGCCATGGGCAGTGATTTGCCTGTGACGCACAACCGACCGGGGTGGGTATGCTCTCTAGCGATATCGCAGCATGTAAGGTGTCCTATAGTCTAAAATGTTCCCTGAGTCAAATTAAGTGGTTGGGCTAAATTTTGTGATTGAAAAGGCAATGGTGTGGATTCCTTCAGCGGACATAAACACATACATACACTCAGCTTTATATATTAGATGGAATATAAATAAACTGGAATTTCAGATTAATTTATAGACTTCTCAAAGAATATAAAATAATCGTAAAAAATATTGGCTCTTTATCCCACAAGTTTTTATCCTATTCTAGGCTAAATTCTTTAAATTGGTTTAATATACAATATATTATATTATATAAGCATATGTTATCCTACAACTCCAGTGACTCTTTTTCAAATAGCATCCTTCAAGCTTTCTGAAAAATGATGTTTCCTTGAGCGTTTGCATAAATAAAACTGGGTAATAATCTAATGGATTAAACAATATTTCTGTGTTGTCACATTTTTAAATGTATCTGATAATGACTTAATCTTTTCAGTAGCCTGAAGACAAACAGTGAATATCAAGAGGATATTTTACATGAATTGCACAGCTTTTATTTATTTGACAGATGTCAGTCAGGTAGCTCAATTGAATTGTTCACATTTTTACAGGAGCTCAAAGATAATGTAGTAATGGAAATGCTAAGAAAATAATTGCCCTATTATCTATCAAGATAGATGTCTTTTTTCTATAATGTATAATAGATGTGCAGAGAGTTACATTGATTTAGGAACTTTTTTTTTTGCTACTTTTTCAATCATTTGAATACACCATTGAAATGTTACATTATTAAATATAAAGGTGACAAAATAAATGTTGATACTTATGATTAGCATTTTTAATGAATAAATATATTTAGTGAAACCGCCTACAGTCCCTGCAAATAAAAGCTTATAACCTGACTTTAAATTCATCCATTGGTTTCATAAATTACTCTTTTGAAAGCTGAAACCCTCCCAAATTTGGTTTAGGTTATGAAAATAAAGTTGCTGCAAAGCTGAAATATTGATCATTTAATGATCACAGAAAGGTCAGATTTTGTTGGCAAGACAAAAGTACTTTGCTTTCAAAAGAGTAATTATAAAACCAATGGATGAATTTAAAGTCAGGTTATAAGCTTTTATTTACATAACATGGATAAGCGACAGAACTTTTGTCAGGGACTGTATACTAATTTTCAATACATATTGAACAGTTGCAAGACATTTATGCTAGGGATAGAGCTACCAAATAGAGAAAACTGCAGCACTTCAACTTCATCCAAGGTGTTTTATTCAACACACAGGCAATTTTTGATCTGCAGTTTTTTTTCCCAAGTAAAGATGCATGCTTGACAAATTTTATTGGGGATGAAACATTGCATGTGTTGTGAATAAATTATCTTGGCTGAAGCAGGAAAGTTTCTGTTTTCTTTAATTATCGGATCTCAAATATGTATCTGGACCAGGATACTTCACAGCCTGCACGAATATTGAAGCTATATGATTGGGGGATGGGGTGATGTTACTTTCTCTCACTATTGGGAGTAGAACCACAGCTACAGACACTACTAAGCAAAGAAGAGTCTTGACGGTCTAGTAATTCACTTGACTTAAAAGTAGTAACCAAAAGTGCAGCTAACTAGACCCGGATTTGTAGGCCTTGGTAAGGTAGCATACTTCCCAACTTTTGAAAAACAGAGAAATTATATGGTGAGCAAAAAAACCTGACATTTCTGTAATTGTTTCCCAATTATTCTTAGCAGTTTCATAAAAACTAAAAAAATTGACTTTTTCTATGCTTCTAGAATACAGGGACATAGATAAGCACTGTTATGTCCATGCAGGGCCACGGTCAGGGCATCAGAACCATGACTTGTGTATGGGGCTGGGTGAAGAGGGGGGGCCGGCCAAATCCGGGTTAATTATTTAGCTTTATTAAGTCCAGGATCTGGCTGGGCCCTCCTCTTCACTGGGCCCCAGTCACAGCTACAGCAGAGGGGCCCAGCCATGTCACTTCAGCCATTGCACATGGCTAAATTGCATTTGAAGCCTTTCTAGGGCATTGCATACAAATTAGCCATGTGGTGGAAACAAGGTCAGTGTAGCAGAGCAGGACACCAGTGCGACATCCCACGGTCCAGCATGCAACAGAGTGATGAGGTCATCACTCTGCAACCATATCACACTGCTGCCGGTAATGCAGAGGTGGTGAGGACATGGCATCTGGCGGGGAAAGGTAAGTGCTCTGTGAAATGAAGATCGCCATGGGTGGTGGGGGGTACTTGCCTTTCTCATGCATCAGAGGACGCACGTATGGGGACATATAAACTAAAAGGAGGACATATATGCTGGGAAGAGGACAATAAACCAGGATGGGGACATACTTACCAGGAGAGCCCAGGATGAGGACATATATACTAGGATGGGGACATATTTTCCAGGAAGTATACACATATACCAGGAGGAGAACATATGCCAGGAGGATATTATGCAGCCAGGGAATGTGTTTGTGTGGGGGAAAAGTATTCAAAGGGGTAGTATATGGTGCAATATACAGAGGGGCAGTATGTCAGAGGATATATATGTATATGTTACGGGGGGCCGGCAGATTAGGACCAGGGGGTATATATCCCAATCGCCAGTTGGGGCCTACCGTACTCCAGATGGCAATGGAGCTGCTGGCACCCTGTGGGTTAGGCGGAGACTTTAGAAATGATGACTCAGAGACAACCCAGGAGACCTGGAAACCGGTCATGTGTGTAGGGACACGTCAAACCGGATAACAACCCAGTTAGCGTTTCGATGGAGCGGGCGCTACTCCGACCACTTGTGTAGGGAACACGTCAGGCTGGATGGTAACCAGTTAGCGTTGACCGAGAAGACCGCTGCGACAGCGCCCCTTTAGCCACATGTGTAAGACACGTCAAGCCGAGCGGTCCTCCGATTAGTGTTTCTGGTCATCACTCGACTGGCCACGTGTGTGAAGGACACGTCAGACCAGGTAGTTACACAAGTAGCATTTGACTGGGAAGCCGAGGAGTTAAATAGAGTTCACACACCCAATCCAGGAACACCCTGTTAACTCTACAGGTGTTCTGGGATACGATGTCCGTGCGCGTAGAGGGCACAACCGGACAGGTGGCGCAGCAGGTACACTGTCCGTGTGCGTAGAGGGCACTCTCGGACAAGTGACGCAGCAGGTATGCTGTCCGTGTGTGTAGATGACACAACCAGACAAGTAATGCAGCAGCCACAGCCCAGTTAACGCCACTGGACTGCTATAGCACTATTGAAACGGCAGCAAGGAAGCACGGCGCCTGACCCTGATGTGCTGAGCCACGAGTCTTGACGTGACAGGCACCGTTCGCCTAGCCCTACCTACCACTTCCAACAAAGCTTATGCCACCATGAACTCTAAGTGAAGACTGCGCACCTCCATGTTGTCTCCAGACCCTTTTATAACCTGGGTCCGCCCCAAACCCAGGGTGGAACCACCAAGGTCCAATAGCAGAGTGCCTTGACATCAGCAATGTCACCAGCGGCCTATCCGGAACCGCCTTGTCATTGATGACCTCATGGAAGCCACGCCCCAAACACTTCACCAGTCATCGTCTGATGACCAATGGTGAGGTGCCGTGTCATAGGGGCGGGCCTCCGTGAGCTAGTCCGGAGTGGCCACATCATCAGGACACCTGATGTGTGTCGGCTTATCAGAGCCTGACACCTCACAGACATGGCTAGTGAGGTCCTTACCAGAGCTATCCTCTGATACGCCAAGTGCCTGAGCATGCTCAGTAGCCTAAAAAAACAGTCTCAGAAATCAGACTATCTGCCTGAGCATGCTCAGTAGGCACAACACAGGACTTAGACACAGCACGATGTCCAAGTACCTGTGCAAAGAGGCTTTTCGCACTAGGTGTAGGAGCATGCTCAGTAGCCTAAACCGAAGACTTAGCCTCAGAAATGGAACTATCAAGCTGAGCATGCTCACTAGGCGAAACACTGGACTTAGGCTCTGGCTGGGGTAAATCGGCATGTGCATGCGCACTAGCCGCCTCTCCACACTTAGACATGGAGAAAGAAGCAGCCAGCTGGACGACCCGAGGCACGGCCAAAACCAGCAGCCAGCGCCTTGGCGGAAAAGGAACTGCACTGCAGCAGGCGGCGCCAATCATAACATATATATATATATGTATATATATATATATATATAAAAAAATGGGCAGCTTGTGTGGGGTTATTATCCAGAGTGGCAGTGTGTGTGGGGGGATATTATACACAGTACACAGGGGCAGTGTGTGTGGGGATATTATACAGAGGAGCAGTGTGTGAGTGAGGGATATTATACAGAGGGGCAGTGTGTGTGTGTGTGTGTGTGTGTGTGCGTGTGGGGACATTATACAGAGGGCAGTGTGTGGGGGGGAAATTATACATAAGAGCAGTGTGTGAGGGGGAATATTATACAGAGGAGCAGTGTGTGTGGGGATATTATAAAGAGGAGCAGTGTGTGAGGGGAATATTATACAGAGGAGCAGTATGTGGGGGGTATATTATACAGAGGAGCTGTGTGTGTGGGAGAAATATACGAGAGGCAGTATGTGGGGGGATATTATACACAGAGGCATTGTGTCGGGGTATGTTATACAGATGGGCAATGTGTGTGGGGGATAATATACATGGGGCAGTGTGGGAGAGAAATTATGGAGAGGGGCAGTTTAAAGGGTGTATTATGGAGCTGGGAAGTGTAGGGGTTGTATCATTAATGTTTGACAGAATGCTTCATTGTATGGATATATATAGATATGTGTATATATATATATATATATATATATATATACTGCTCTAAAAAATAAAGGGAACACTTAAACAGCACCATGGTATTTTAGTGTTCCCTTTATGTTTTTGAGCAGTACATATGTGTGTGTGCGTTTGTATGTATATATATATATATATATATATATTTATTTAAGCTGAAATTCTTAGTGGTGGCCCTTTATCCATATGTATCTCTATACACATGTATAATAGGATTCTGGGTTACCTGAGTACACTACAGGTCAAGATTACCATGTTTTTGTATCTTCTTCAGTGTGGGCTGTGGCTCATTGGCTCAAAGCTGCTGCCTATGGACATGAAGATTGCTTGTTCGAGTCTCAGGGAAATAAAAGTGGAGGAGAATCGTTAATTTAGTTTATGGTTTATGTTCATTCAGTGAGATGCTGACCCTGCCACTCAAAGAGGACTAGCTACAGAGTCCGTGAGAAGAGATGAGAGGAAATTAGGACAGAAGCCTACACAGCGGGATTGAGCTCTCAAATTGGGACAGTCATTGGGACAGAATCCGGGATGGTTGTGACCTATGAGGTAGGTATGTTGCTTAAGGGATATGATTTGAAAATTAACAATGTTTTCATAACCTATGAGCTATGGAAAGCAAGCAGTAAAAACAACATATGAATGGGAATGAACAAGCCTCTGTGAATGGTTTTGCATTTTAACTCATTTCGAGAGCGCATGGTTTAGCCGTCACAGTGCAGATAAGGAAGGGAAAAGGGAAGAAAACCATTAAAACCAAAACATCCATCAATCAATAGGGACCTGACAGCATTGAAGGCTTAGACAAATGAATATTGCCCATAAATACATCCAAAATCTGCAAATAGCGATACACAACTCAGAAAGTAATCAATATCATAATTATAACATAAAGCAGACTCCAAAGGGAGAGAGACACATCAAAAAGTTCACCTGATATAGGGTCCCAGTTATAACAGAAGGCCAGAAAAATTGTGCATCCATATAGTAAGCTGCCAATAAAAGCCCACCCAACGTGTGTCGCTCGCTAATCGAGCTTCAGCAGGGAGGAGGGAGTGGACATAAAACATGCATATACAGTGTGTGGAAAACAACAGAGTTAACATTTTTATCTCGAAAACGGAACGAGAAAGAAAAAAAAAGTGACGTACAAAGTTGTAGGGCATCATTAATTCAATACGAATCGATACCTTGCATACAGAAATGCTATGATTAGAACGTGTAAAACTCACAAGGCTGCGGACATGAAACAATACCTCATGGAGACCTTCCTACAAAACATTGTGTATGGTGGCTGCGTGGAGTGGCCTCCACGCTCACCTGATCTGACCCCATTGGACTTCTTTCTGTGAGGTCAGAACAAACAGCAGGTGTATGCGACCCCTCCACCAACATTGCAGGACCTATGACGACGTATCTCAGATGCTTGTGCAAACGTGTCACCTACCATATTACACAATGTGCAGCAAGATACAGTATGCTGTCCGGAGTCCAGATGTGCATTGCAGCTGACCGTGGCCACTTTGAGCATCAAAGTTAAATGAGCACCATATGCGTGACCAGCATTCAATGTTTTGGGGGGTCATGGGTTTCATATCATAGCATTTCTGTATGCAAGGTGTCGATTCGTATTGAATTGATGATGCCCTACAATTTTTAATTTCACTTTTTTTCTCTATCTCGTTCTTTCAAGATAAAAATGATAACTCCGTTGTTTTCCACTAGGTGGCGCAATAGGTGGTTTCATTGCGTAGCGTAGTCCTACTTTTCTATACCTAGACACCACTTTATGCCTATAGCTGTCACCGTTCTCAAGTTAATGGCAGTACACAGGATATGGGTGGACACACTGTATATACAAAAAATAAATTAGTCAAACCGGTACCGGTGTTTATAGCGATCATATAATCCCTTTGGAGTCTGTTTTATGTGGTAATTATGATATTGATTAATTTCTAAATTGTGTATCGCTATTTGCAGATTTTGGATGTATCTATGGGCAATATTCATTTGCCTTCGCTTTCAATGCTGTCAGGTCCCTATTGATTGATGGGTGTTTTGGTTTTAATGGTTCTTAAATTGTTTGCACAAATTAATAAAACTTTGTAATTTTTGCTATTTTCTGTGAGTTGAGTGCTCCTTGCCTGCCCTTTTCCCTTCCTTTTCTCATAATATTTGGCAGACATTGCACTCTCACCATATACAGATTTGCATGATTATTATATGCTAATTTAGCTGTGCAGCCCCGTTCTTTTCATTTGTAAGAGTGCAGATGACCAGAAATAATTTATAAATTGCTCTTCCACCTTGCTGTTTATGATATAGCCATAAAATATAATTCAAAATCTGTTTTCACACGGACTGTGTATGTGTGAACCACAGGTGTATCCAGGTGATCCATATGGGGACATCCTTAAAAAGAGAGCCTCAGCACCACCTATGAATAAGATGAAAACCACTGTGCCAAGTACCTGGCAAAACATTGGAACAACAATTGATACAAAAGGCACAAGGGTTCAGGATAATAAATAATAACTTGGCATGGACCTTGATTAGTGCAAATAATATACATTTTATTATACATGGGGTGAAACAACACTCACATTTAAAATCATTTAAAAACAAACATACACAATACTGTTTTGTGCATGGTTCAAACCTGACACATATTCAATAATTCTGGGAAAACATACAATCCAAGATCAAGAATGGACTCTGTCCCCTAGGGAACTCTAAATACTCTATATATGCATCCCATATACAATCAAGTGTGCCTGCATTGCACCTACTGGTTGAGGGAAGCCCTAAGACTACCACCAGGCAATATAAATCACAGCTGAAATAGCCAGATTTAAGTCTCAATAACGACTATACAAGATTACCCAGGCAGCAATGCAAGGTGCAGGAATCTCAGTACAAGACCCGACGCGTTGCGCCAGTCAAGCTGGCTTCATCAGGAGAATGTCACCCTCCAGTATTTCTGGCGCTATATATATCAACCCCATATAACATTCGCCCTATCAGAGCACAGGAGAAATAATTATAACATAGAACACAGGTGTCCTACCAGGCTAAAAACGGCCTCTGTTTTGTCCATAAAAGGGAATTCTGGATCACATGGAGCTCCTCCATTACATGTGCGGCCAGGAAGGAATCCCCTGGTAATGGCCACTCCTCCTCCTTGTCACATGGCCGCCTGTCATAAACGCGATCACGCATCTGATACACAGCGCTGCTGCGCTGAACCAAATGCATGATCGCTATGCAGTGCTATGGTGGAACGCCAACAAGCGTTTCACCAACCGGAAATGATGATATGTATACCCGGAAATGCAGCATTAGAAGTGTGCTCACATGTGGTACATCAATTTTAGATAGTCCCCTGGATACAAGTGCCATGAACAAAGGTTCCACAGTGTTAGTAACTTGTTAATACAGCATTAAGGGATGCACCCAAATAGTCCATAATTTTTGAAACGTCCCCCAGATACATATATAAGCCAACAATAGTTCCACATCGCATAATACCATCAATCCACAATACCACATAAGATGAATGTATTTTAATCCAAATATGTGGAACTTAGTATTACTGTACATAAATTTTATGGGCGACTTAAATACGATGTTATGGCATATTTGCACATAAAATCAAATAATGCTATTGTGTCCAAAGTACACCAAGCATTATTTATCAGCGCTGATATCACAGATTAGTTTATTATTTATCATTTTTTATAAAACCCTGTGAACAATAAATCCTCATTGATGCCGCCCGGATGCACACTGTTCAACTCATATATCCATCTGGATTCACTACGCAGGAGAGCCGGTACAACATCACCCCCTATAATAGACATCCGAATCTGTTCTAAACCTACAACATATGTATTTCTGATTTTACAATTATGAACTTTGTGGTAATGCATAGCCACAGTTGAAATTTGTTTACCTTGTTTAAGATGAGTATTAGCAAGGGATATATTAGATAGGTGCTGTTGTATCCGTTTGCGCAATTCCTGCGTAGTTTATCAAGAGAGAAAGAAAGAATTGCTGTATATAGGGATCAACCAATAAGTTTTTGTTCAAATCATCAAAAATGTGACATTCATTTTTTGGCCCTTGAGGAACCACATCTCCAGTGGTGATACGCGTGGGGCAACACCCAATACTTGCGCCGATCCTGAGGCCTCACACCACCTTAAACTTGGGACTTCTAGCAAGGGGTAATACATCTTGGTGATGACTTTCTGGATAGTCCGTGACTTACCTGGTTTAACTATTGAACTGGGTGTATTGATTTCCTCATTATAAGGTTATCTTCATCCCCTTCTTTTTCTAGTATTTTGTACTTATTATATTGTATTTATTGATGGTGATGCCAGATGGGGTACAATTCTCTAGAGTACTATATGGCATAGGGTTTGCAGTGAAAATTTGCACAAAGGTCCTGCATTTATGCCTGTGAATATTATTGATTTGTACAACTAGTGGAATTTCATTCAGGATCATGGTGCTGGGTTCCTAACATGGAACTATGTATTGGGGTGTTCGTTGACTGTTTTTAGATGTTTTTATTTGCTATTTTTCACTGTTCTATGTGGATTTTTTGTGTGTATAAAATTTGTGCCAATAAAATACATTTTTGATGATTTGAACAAAATCTTATTGGTTGATCCCTATATACAGCAATTCTTTGTTTCTCTCTTGATATGGTCTATTGTTGCTGGTGGTGATCCCAATAGGGGAAAGGTGCCCCCTTATTTCCTATGATTCCTGTGTAGTTTGACCCAAGTAACTCAATGGGCAGAGACACACCAAAGCATACACCACATTCTTAGATTGGCAGTTAATATAGTCACGCAATGGGTATGCCTTCTGTGTATCTGGATGTACAAATTCATACAATGCTGGTGTGAAAGAACATATTGAACAGTTAGTGGGGAGGGCCAGCATGTCAGCCAATCCCAGACACACACACAGCTAAGTGGACTTTTAGCCAGAGAAGCAACGGCATGTGTGATAGGATGTCCATGTCACATGTCCCTGCATTATAAAACCGGACATTTTCCTCCAGCACGCCATTATCTGCCTTCTGCGTCCTTGGTGTCAGACATCACTGGCGCAGCTCCGTCCTGAGTCCTATCGCTGATACAGCTGTATGCGCTCCATACACAGCGCTGGACAGCTTAGGGAGAGCACTTTCTATCAGTCCTTTTAAGGGCTCGTACCGGCAGGGTCAGAGCCATAGGTGACAGGTCCTGAAAACAGAGACAGCGTCTGTGTAGCTAAGGTCAGGGATTTCCTCGCTGCATTTCCCCATTAGGAGGGAATAGAAAGGCAGGCTTCCATTCCTCTACCCAGAGCCCCACAATCCTGGCACTGTACCCTCCTGTCCTCTGCACACTACAACTCATTATAACTAAGCCATTATACTAGAAAACACTGAGTGTACCTAGTGTCATCCTAAACGTGGCTATTGGACTTCTGTATAGTCCCAGTAGTGCACAGATATTTGCAGCACCTCTGCCTGCATTGCACACTCAAACTCATTATAACTAAGCCATTATACTAGCAAACACTGAGTGTACCTAGTGGCACCCTAAACGTGGCTATTGGACTTCTGTATAGTCCCAGTAGTGCACAGATATTTGCAGCACGTCTGCCTGCATTGCACACTCAAACTGAGAGTTACTAAGCCATTATACTAGCAAACACTAAGTGAACTTAGTGGCATCCTAAACGTGGCTGTTGGACTTCTGTATTGTCCCACTAGTGCAAAGATATTTGCAGCACGTCTGCCTGCATTGCACACTCAAACTCATTTTTACTAAGCCATTATACTAGCAAACACTCAGTGAACCTAGTGGCATCCTAAACGTGGCTATTGGACTTCTGTATAGTCCCACTAGTGCAAAGATATTTGCAGCACGTCTGCCTGCATTGCACACTCAAACTCATTGTTACTAAGCCATTATACTAGCAAACACTGAGGAAACTTAGTGGCATCCTAAACGTGGCTGTTGGACTTCTGTATAGTCCCACTAGTGCAAAGATATTTGCAGCACGTCTGCCTGCATTGCACACTCAAACTCATTGTTACTTACTAAGACATTATAATACCAAAAATTGAGTAAACTTAGTGGCATACAAGAAGTGGCTGTTGTACTCCATTAGTGCCCCACTGGTGCAAATCTATGTGCAGCACCTGTGCAGGACACCCTCCTGCTCTGTTTTTAATAAGCTATAATGATAGCAAAACATACTGCCACTTAGTGGCATCATAGAACTGGCTGTTGTATTCCATTAGTGCCCCACTGATGCCAAGCTATTTCTAGCACCTGTGCAGGACACCCTCCTGCTCTGTTTTTAATAAGCTATAATGATAGCAAAAAATACTGCCATTTAGTGGCATCATAGAACTGGCTGTAGGACTCCTTTATTGTGCCAAGCAATCTCAAGCACCTCTGCATGCTACCCTCATGCACATTTAGCTATGCTAATTTTATAGCAAACTCAGGGAATTCCTTGCTGCATTTGATCATTAGAAGGGATAGAAAGTGAGGCTTCTTTTACTGTCCTGGTACCCACAGAACACGGTCCCTGTACCCATCTGTCCACTTTTGCCACGCTATTTCATTTGCCCAAAGAGCTGACTCTTTTTCTGCCATCCTAAAATTGTCTGGAATACTAAGTTAGTGTTCCTTTGCTGCCAAGCAAGGTACAACACATGTGCATTCTACACTCCTTTCCATTTCTGGAATGCAATTATTAACTGCAGGTAGTCCAGCCAATCTGTGACGAAGGTGCAGGCGTGGATATAATGTAGCCTGCATCCAATGATGGTTCTCTCGATGTCTGACAGCTCAACAATACCTTCTGTTTCCACTTCCAAAACAAGTGATGACCTGCCAATCACACTCCCTGTTGCGGGTAAAGGAGTGGAAGTTCAGTGTGAAAAACCATGTGTGACTGCTGTCCCCACAGTCACAGAGGATGAAGAGCACGCAGATGCACTTGATGGGGCAGGCGGTGGTTGCACAGGCATGCTAGGCCGCATTGTAGCACAGTGAAATTCACATTGCGACTTATGCTTCATTTTAAGTCGTGTACAGGGTGGGCTCCCCCGTATGCAGCAAAACCAGGCAACAGGAAAAGGACTCTAGGCAGTTGGGTTGATAAATTATTGTTTAACTTTACCAAAACAAACAATAAGAACCATGCATACAATTTAAATAATTGAACAATCTATTCTGTTGCCTACTACCTGCTAATCCCTCTGTGTAGCAGTAATTGTGTGTTTGTGCATGTGTGTGTGTGTGTGTGTGTGTGTGTGCGAACACGACTTAACAGTGGCGCATTACAAGAGCTTCCAAGTTACCTACCTAAACATAGACAAAACACATTACCCCCCCTAAATACCCTTGTTAGCTGAAGCCTCACAGATAATGCAGATGATAACAGTGTGAATGCAAACCACACAGCTCTGCAACACAGTCATGGAAATCTTGAAAAGCAACAGTCAATGCAAACATGTGTTGCTGTCCCTCTATGATTTAAACTGTACGTGACAATTTGACAGTGCAGAGGCAGCAAGTCTTATTGTCTATAAATAGTCGGCCTACCCAGAACAGATATGTGTTTTGCTAATAAAACAAAGTGTTGCGTGCCCGCATTATTGTCTGGGCACAGCCTACCGTACCCGGGTACTGTGATGTCCAGTTGCCAGAAATACAGACTTTACGCTCCTTCCACGGTAAACAGTATAGACAGCACTGTAAGAATGTTGGTCTGTGGCACAGGATGCTGCTCACTGGCATTACGGGGCTCATCATCAAACTACAACATGACTCCCCTCACAATTGAACGAAGTGTTTCCGCGGTGGCTCCTTGCTGTAACACACACCTTTAGCTTTTCCTTCTGTTCATAGACAGCATCTCCAAGTCCACACCCGAAGAGCAATTTTATATTGCTATAGTGACCAAACAAAGGCAGATCCAAAATAACAGCAGCCCCTTGTGTGTAGTCTGCAACAATGCATACAATGGCAAATTAGCATGTTGCATTGACAGTGGCTAAAGCTGAGCAATACACCTTCACGCTATCAATTCATATCCATGTGACACTTCATGGAGGAACTACTCAAAGGTGTGAGTTTTTGCCTTCTACTTACAGATTGTTGACAAATCTTACAGATTCCATGACTTGGGTGATCCTTTGCGATGTCCAAAAATTCACAGGCTAGGCAAGGCTTACAGCCCATGCGACCTGCATAGCCAACACGACTTCTGCTCAGAGTCAAAGTTGTGGTCCAGGATTCAGTTGTTGACGTGCTTCCAGTACTTTGTCTCTGGCCAGGAAGACGCAACGTAACCTCGTCGTCAGTAGCATCCTCCTCCACCTCCTCTGCTGACCTCATCGACTGGCTGACTTTGGTTTGACAGTAAGTGTGGTCTCCAACCTCATCAATAACCCTGTGTGTTTTCATTCCCCTCGTCCTGAGTCCTCCGAGACAACCTCTTCCTGCCCTGACCGAATAGTAAAGTTGTCATTCCAATCAGGTATCTGTGCTCCTCATCATGTTCCCCATTGTCTCCACCAGGAGGATTGACTTTTTGGAAATGAGGGTGTAGATTAGGCTCAGCACCTTCTTCATCGGGGCCTGGATCCCACTCACAAAGCTTCTGGCCATCTGCGCAGATCATTTCCCCTGTCTCATGAAACTCGCTACCTCAACACGTCAGATTATCTGCTACACCCGCAAGCTTCAAACTGAATCTGAAAACTCATCTGTTCAGAAATTACTATAACCTTCAATGACACCACCACCATACGTACTTGACGCTCAACCTAAACCACTCCTACTGTCTCCTCCCAAAAATCCTTTAGAATGTAATCCCGCAAGGGCAGGGCCCTCTTCCCTCTGTACCAGTCTGTCTATAGTTACTTGTATATGTATTCTGTATGTAACCCCCTTCTCATGTACAGCACCATGGAATCAATGGTGCTCTATAAATCAATAATAATAAAAATAATAATAACTTCCTTGTCTGTACTCATTGCAGCTTTGGAGCAGACCTCTGATTCCCAGGCTATAGTGCGACTGAACAGCTATGCAAACTCAACCATCTCTGTTACCCCATACTCATCAGGGCTGGTGGAAACTTGAGAGCTGTTAGGAAGCAAGTGCGATTGGATTGACACCACAGAGAAATGGAGTATTTGGGATCTTGAAATTGGGGTGGAGGAGAGGCCACTTTATGGAGCACTTGAGATCCATTGAAGCAGCTGCTGTTTTGGCCCCATCTACATTTGTTAGCGATGGTTGTGTCCGTGAAAAAAATGATCATATCAGATTATCCATGGGAAGAAGTACACCTGTTCTTTTGGATGGTATTTGTTGTTACAAAACCTGTAACCTGAAGCCTGCTGCGGTTTCATTTGTGCCCAGGCGTCAGCTGCCATTTAGGGCTGTGCCTTGGGTTGTCCAGCTGGCTACTTTCTCCTCCACGTCTAAGTGTGGAGAGACAGCTAATGTGCATGCGTGTGCTGATTTACCCCAGCCACAGCCTAACTCCAGTGTTTCGCCTAGTGAGTATGCTCTGCCTGACTGTGCCATTGCTGAGGCTATGTCTTCATTTTGGGATACAGCGCATGCTCCCACACTTAGTGCAAAAATCCTCTTTACACAGGTACTTGCATTCCGTCCTGGGTCTAAGTCCTGTTTTGTGCCCAGACACCATGCTAAAGCTGATAGTCTTTTTTCAGAGACTGTATTTCATGCTACTGAGCAAGCTCAGGCACTTACTGCATCAGAGACTAGGTCCGGTAATGAACTCTTTGGCCCTGCTCCTGATGTGGGGGGCCCATATAGACCACAGGGCATCAGGTGTTCCTGACGATGTGGCCAGGCCACTCCCAAATGGCTTGCAGAGGCCCGCCCCTATGACTTGTCACCGCATTATTGATGGTCAGACGATGACTGGTGAGGTGTTTGGGTCATGGCAGCCATGAGGTCATCATTGAAGTTGCGGTTCCAAATAGGACGCTAGTTATGCCACTCATGACATGTCACTCTGCTTTTGTCTCCAGGAGGTACATTGTGGTTCACCCTGGTTTGGGGCGGACCCAGGTTATAAAAGGGGCTGGAGCCAACAAGGAGGTGCGCAGTCTTCTATTATGCTCCGAAAGAGCACACCTCCATGTGTTGAACCCATTGCGGCTTTAGGCCAGAGGTAGGCAGGGATAGGGTGTCGATGCAGGCTACCACCACAGTTGGTAACGCAGAATGGTTAAGACCAGCTCCTGTCCTACCAGTCCTGCTTGTGCAGCCCAGTGGCATTAACAGGCCTGCTGCTGCTGATGCGCCTGCTGTCCACAGGTGTGGCCCCTACGCACACGGTCAGCGTACTCAATGGCCCCTGTGTTGTTAACAGGGAGTTCCTGGGCTGGGTGGGCATGTGGACCCTGTGACGCTAACAGGGCTCCCAGTCTCCAGATACGAATGGCGTCTAACTCGGTTCAAGCTACTATTAGTTTCATAGCCACACAGCTCTGTATCCTCCACCAAACCTTCCAGTTGCCAACCTCTCCTTTTCCATCTGGGAGCACGGTGGACACTGACTGCTGATGGGGATATATACCTTTCTCTTTCTTTTCTTATTAATTTTCGTTATATAGCGGTAACATAGTATATACCACCTTATCCAAATCTGCCAGTCCCACTGTAACAGATGGTGTTTCTTCAGCAAATGTTACTGTTGCTTAACCACCAAATCCACGGACCAAAACTTTGTTCCCCTTTCCAACACACCTGCTCCCCTTTCCAACACACCTGTTCCCCTTTCCACCAGCATCTGTCCTTTTTCAACTCATTTTGGCATATGACCAAAAGTGCAACTCTGCAGGGACACCGTACTCAATGCCATCTCAGCACAGCAGCCAGCCCTCGGTCCCTCAGATGTGGACAAATAAAAGACCATTTCCTCCTATCCATGACAAAGCTTTGAGATTCACTCTGTGCGGCACAGGTGTTTAGTGGAAAAGCAGATCTAAGATTGTGTACCACCTTCTGCAGATACTCCTGTATACGTGCGTCCATTTCTATGGCAGGAATTATTTTGCCAAATTTTGTCTTGTACCGGGGATCTAACAGTGTGGCAACCCAGTAGTCAGGATTACTTTGAATTCGTACAATCCGAGGGTCATGTTGTAGGTAGTGCAGCAAGAAGGCGCTCATGTGTCTTGTGCATCCAGGAGGACCAAGTCCTTGGTGTGTTGGTGGCAGAGAGGTGAGAATCGTGCCTCCTTCCTCTGCCCTCTCCCCACAACCTCGCACAACCGAAATGTGAGCAAGCTCTCACTCATCTGCTGAGTCTTCCATGCCCGTCGCCAGTTCCTCCTCCATTTCTTCATGGGCTCCTGCACCTTCCTCAACACTTTTTGCTGATACTATGCGCCCTTGTTAATCCCTCTCCCTCACCATGACTGCCGCCTAGGTGCCGCTGACCATCTGGACCTCGTAGATCTTGTTATCCCTTCCGCATATGACTCCTCCTGTACTTCCTCCCCTTCCTCTTGTCCCAACACCTGACTCCGAATAATAATTACAGTGTGCTCCATCATGTAGATGACCAGAATTGTCACGCTGAGAATGGCATTGCCAGTGCTAAACATCTTCGTCGACATTTGTAATCTGTAGAAGGGTGCATAGGTCCTTGATCTGACACCACTCCAGCAGCGTGATCTGCACTACCTCTGGATCAAGTTATCCCAGGCTATATGTCATAACGTATTGCAGCAGGGTTCGGCGGTGCTGCCACAAACGCTGCAACATGTGCAGATTCAAATTCCTGCGTGTTGGCACATCGCATTTCAGGCGTTTAACCACCAGACCCAAAGACTTCTGTAGTGACGAAAATTGTTGAGCTGCTGTGTGCGCACGATGGAAGTGAGCACATAGCGAGCGTGCCCGCTGCACAAGGCCATGTAGGCCGGGATGGTGTTTTAAAAATTGCTGGAGAATTAGGTTCAACACGTGAGCCATACAAGGCACGTGTGTCACATTGCCCTGAGGATGGCCCGCAGCCAGGTTTGCATCATTGCCGCACACGGCTGTTAAGTCACCAACGGAGTCCGCTCCGTCAATTTGTACTCCGGTCGCCAGGTGACAATGTGTTCCTTTCATGCATAGTGCTGATGATGGGAGAGGAGTTGATGCCAGCGGCGCAGGTGGACGCAGGTTATGCTCACCCACTGGGCTGCATTACCTTGACAGATGCAGAATCTCTGGCTGAATGTAGCTGGTGGGTATCTCACAGATGAAGTACCATCATTCAGCTACAACCAATGGGAAGACACCACACCCTTTTTTATGCCCATCCTGTCTGCAGACTACTGCCAGACATAGCTATGAACCTCTGGTTACTTTTACCCCCAGTTCAGTTTTATGATTTTGTGTGCTAGTTACCTGACTACTTTTCCTGCTTGCTGTTTATGTACCTTGTTGGCCGATCCGCATTTCACCTCTGCTTGTTTTCTGATTAAGTCCTGGCCGTCCCATTCTGTTCCTGTTACTCAATTAATGTTTTGACCCAGCCTGACTACTATTCTCTGGAACTGTAGCCTTCCACAGGTATTGATCACCTTGGGCTCTGTTTAATTCCTAATCCCTGTATAGGGGTTAAAGGGTTTCAGGGTTCTAGGGGTCCTGCTTGGTGAGTGGCTTCCCTCTAGCCTATAATTTACAGCCCATCTGAGTGTGTGGATCAAGGAAGGCGTTACACTGTGCTCTCTGCAGAAGGCCATAGGGGCCAGGATAGTGCTTTAAAAATTGCTGGACAACCAGGTTCAACACGTGAGCCACACAAGGCACGTGTGTCACATTGTCACACCGAAGGGCCGCACCCATGTTTGCATCATTGTCGCACCCGGCCTTCCGTGGCTGCTGGTTGAGTGGAGACAACCATTGATGAAACTCTGTCTCCAGAGCTAACTGTCCACAACTTCTCAGCGGTGTGACTCACATTTCCCATACATTTCAAAGTAAACCTTTGACCGCCTGATGGCATTGAGCTCTGCTGCCAGCATAGTAAGGAGGTGTGTGGTATTCCTCGTGCGCAGTTACAAGGAAGGGTGGCCTGACCACACAGGGTTTGGGCCAAGGTGGAGGACCCACACGAGGTTGAAGAGGCAGAAGCAGTGTATTAACTTCTACATACTAAGAAGGATTGACACAACTCGTGGGGACGGCAAGACTTGTACAGCAGACCCTTCTCCATCTCTCCCCACAGTAACCCATTGCCCAGTCAGCGACATGTAACGCCCCTGTCCATGCTTACTGGGCCAATTATCTGTGGTGAAATGCACCCTGTCACACAGAGTTTCTCAAGGAATCAGTGATGTTTAGTGCGACATACTGGTGTAGCGCGTGCACGCCTTTGTTGGAGAAGGAGTGGCGCCTGGGCATCGGCTCTTGGGGCACTGCGATGGGCATAAGGTCTCGAAAATCCTCGGTTAAAAAGGTTGGAAAGGCAGCATTTTGGTAGCCAACAGTTTGCAGATGCTGAAAGTCAACCTCCAAGCCATGTCATGCCCTTCTAAAAGCATGTAAAACACAGCGAGGGGACTCCAACCACAGTCTCCCTCGTTTCCACTAACTGGGCCACACACACCCCACTTGACTGGCATCAGTTGACCCAATTTTCTAGATGAAAAAGATGCTTTGCATGATGGACTCTCAAAAATACGTGTGCCTTTCCCGTCCCCTGGCTGACCCAGGGGAAGAAAAGTCCTCTGAGAGCCATGACTTGTTCATCTTGGTTCTTTTAGAAACACAGTGAGGGGACTCCAACCACAGTCTCCCTCGTTGCCACTAATTGGGCCACACACCCCCCACTTGACTGGCATCAGTTGACCCAATTTTCAAGATGAAAAAGATGCTTTGCATGAAGCACTCTCAAAAATACGCGTGCCTTTCCCGTCCCCTGGCTGACCCAGGGGAAGAAAAGTCCTCTGAGAGCCATGTCCACATTGTCAGTGGACAGACGCGTGTGCTTATCTGCCAGCAGACCCCCAGTAGAACTGAAGACAGGTTCTGAGAGAACGCTGGCTGCAGGACACGACAAGATCCCCAAGGCGTACGTGGCAAGCTCAGGCAATTTATCCAGATTGGAAGCCTAAAATGAGCAGGGCTCAAGTTGCACAGTAATGGCATCGATGTTTCCTTGCATATACTCATATATCTGTGTGTCCTCCTCTTTTTCCTTGTCCAGCTCTTTTGTTTTCGCATGAGTATATGTCCTTGTCACTTTCCCATGTGTTTGTGTTGTGTTGTGAGTTGTTTGTCACCTTTTGGACACCTTTGAGGGTGTTTTCTAGGTGTTTTTATGTGTTTGTGATTGCCTGCCATTGTTTCCTATGCAGTTCGAGTTCGGTTCGTCGAACGTTTGACGAACCGAACTCAAACGGGAGCTCCGTTCGGCGAACCGACCTCGAGCTGAACCGCGACCGGTTCGCTCATCTCTAATCTTTGCACATCTTTAATGGATAAAATCCTTTAAATTCAGTGTCATGTGATTTTTTTCAGTACGTCACACAATTTGCAAACAGATAGCACACAGATGACACACACATACATATATATGGAAAAAACAGATAGTGCCACAAGTGGGGTTTTTTGTGTGCCCATGTGAAGACGGCCTTAGTGCACTGGATCACTGTTAGTTTTCCATAGACTCAACAAAAGCATTTTTCATTGCATAAAAAACATATAACATCCTTAGATACTGTGTATACACAAAGTCAGTATACCACCATGGGACTGTATAACGTCCAGTAATCTAGTCTCGGCAGCAAGCTGTATTTGTCCATGTGCCACTCAGTCTCTCTGCCATTGCAGAAATAGAAACTAAATGTGCAGCCCTGACAGAGACAATTTTCTCTGTAGTGGGGTTGGATACATTTATGACACATACAAATAGATATTTTTACATATTTTCCAGATCTTACCATCAGTCATCTAATGTAGCTTTCAGTTTTTACTATGATCAGTATAAATGCTCTACTCTTACCGCTGTAGTAACCTATTTCCCAGTATATGAAGTGCTCCCCAGTATAGCTACCTTGGTATTCATTCTTACTTGCCATAAATGTTTCATAGCTCCATGCAATTTTCAATCCAAACTCTAGTTTGTTCTCCTTACAAGTGACTTATATAGTGTTTATAAGAAAGTATAACTGCACCATTACATGTCTCCGCTATCGATCATAACCATGGTTCTTTTTATATAGCCATTGTATTTTTATTTTTTCAAAGCTGTCTTTCTATGGTTACAAGAAAAACAGCACATTAAATTTGTTGAAAGATTGACATGCACAATGTCATTGTTTACTGGGACTGTTAAATATATTGACTGCTTGAACTTCTGACTCATGTGTAGAACAGCCAGTACTATTTCTGTTAAGCCGTATGACAGAATATCTAATCTTTCAGCCACATCTTATATATGCAGAAAATAAGACAGAAATATGTCTGTCTCAAATGTAAATGCTTATGCAGGTAGAGGGGTATGAGAGAGGAAGCAGAGAAAATTTAACTGAGTATACAACTGCCACTATTACTACAGAAAGATCTATATCAGGTTATGTAGAAAGAGCAAATACTCATAAATTATTTACCTTTGAATTTAGATTAAAAAACAAAATGATAAGCATTCTTTTTAATTATTTAATAAACAATCTGCAAAAATAAACCTAAAAGTGCCTTAATCTCACCATATAAAAAAGTTATACAAGAACACTGGTTTTGGCAGTTTCAGACAATAGTGTAATGTGTTGAGAGTGCTTGTGTAGCGCCCCACGGGACCTGCAGGGCTACTCGTCACTGGACCAGTGGTATTTGAGGTTGCTGTGAATGGCCTTACCTGGCTCCAAGGCCCTTTCGGCTACATAAAAGAAGGGTGAAAGGTGACAGGTAATAGGGGATGGGAGTTTGCTTTGCAGCACCACCCGTGGAATGTGGCTATTGATTAGCCATCGCTGCGAGATGTTGCTCTTATCTGGGGCAGATGGTAGAGTAGCTCAGATAGTCCCGCTCCCCACGGGTAGCCCACAAGGGCCATTGGCACTGAAAAATGGGGCGGTGGCACCGGCAAGGAAAGGGCTGACACAGCAGTTGCGGTTCAAGGTCTTTTACTCACTGTCCGTAGGTCACCCGAGGAGTGCCGTCACCGCTATGATAGGCCTCAGCCGATCCCGGATAATTCAGGGGCCACCACCAATGTTGTGGAGCATGTGAGACCTTTTGTCTTGTGCTTTGTAGTGTGAATCCCCGTGGCGTGAAGCTACTTGGGGACACCAGTGACTTTGGCTTTAGTTCCCATCCCGTTTTAAGGCAATGCAAAACAATTATGGGCCCGACCGTGCTCCTGATGCCTGTGTCTATATGCTGTTGTGTCCAGGGATCTTTGTGATGGGCAATAGGATGTGAAATCACCCTTCCCTCTAGATTCTGGTGACGTTACATTGAGTATACACCACCATAGGGCTCTGCACCCTGCCTTTCGCCGGTCCCAATGGGGCTGTTGGGGCTTACCCTCTGGCTATTGTGTTTCTCCATTGTCTCCACTGGATCACATGTATGGCACAGTGAACGGTGTAAAAAAGAACAAAAAAAACTATTCCTAAGTTTCTGTTTCTTCTTGATTCTGCCTCACAAAAAGTGGAATAGAAAGCGATCAAGAATCATTATGAGGCCAAAAATGTTACCAATTAAAAACTCCAATTCATCCCACAAAATACAAGCCCTCGCATGACTCTGTTGACAGAAAAATAAAAAAACTATAGCCTTCAAAATTTGTTGATGCAAAAACACTTTATTTTGTAAAAAGCATTTTTAGTGTGCTAGTCGCCAAACCTAAAAAAGACATAAATCTATTATCGCTGTAATCGTACTGATCAGAGGAATAAAACTGCCTAATTACTTATACTGCTAGGTGAACAGCGTAAAAACTAAATAAATAAAGTCAATTTTTTAACTACTATTGATTTGCTCATTCTGTCTCTAAAAGATTGTGGTATGGCTCGGCTCCTATTTATCCTGAGCTTTACACTGAGCACTTGCACCAGGATTATGTGTAAGATTACATGCCAACAAACAGGAATAGCAGCATATCAGATGCTCCGTGTTTTTTCTGCGTCCAAACTGCTATATTGTGCAGTACAAGTACAGTTGATGGATTGGTAGAAGTCCCATGCTCACTGTGCTTCTTTTCTCTGCAGCATAAACTGACCTGCAGAGTGGCTTCCCTAGAAGCAGCATGTCAATTTATGCTGCGGAGACATGAGTATCCTTAGCTGGTTAAACAGAGAAAAAGTCCACAGAGCTCAAAACCCTAATCGTGTGCATGGGCAGCTATGGTCTCCAGTGTAGAAAACTTGCGTCTCTGCAGAGGAATACAATCTGCATCTAAGACACAGTATGTGCGGATCGTGACCTCATGTGACCTCACATCTGGCCTGTGGTCTGGCGGTGTCCATCTTTTTATGCCTCTTTTTAGGTGTGTACAAAAGTGCAGTCAGAAAACAGTTTTCTTCATCTTTGAAAAAAATGGACACCACGGACCAGAGTCCAAGCAGAGTCCGCAGTAACTCTGAAGTCTCATTAGTGAATGGATAAGTTGTGAGTTTTGGCTGAATCACGTATTTCAGAGATGTAGATGGAAATCCCTATGTAAGTGCTTAGCATAGAGCACAAGATAAATGTGAACTGATCCAAAATGTTCTGTACCAAAATCGTCACCAAAGAGCATTCAACTCAACTCACAAAAACACAAGTCCCTGCTCAGGTCCGTCATCGGTTAACTGAAATACAGGTGGCTTCCACATTACTGGTAGCACAAAAGCTCTTGAAAAACACAATCTTCCCCCTAAACAAAAGAAATCCAGCAAATTCTGTGCTCCAAACTCCAAATGACCCACTCTCTGAGTCCTGTAGTACAGCCAAACACTATTGTACAGTCACATGTGGGGTATTGCCATGTTCAGGAGAAATTGTGTAACACATTATGGGGCCTTTTTTACATATTCCCCTTATGAAAACTGGAAACTTTAAAACATCGTTTTAGTGGTAAAAATTTAATTATTTTTCGTTCACTGCCAATAGTATAAAATTTTGTGACACAGCTGTAGTGCCAATATGCAAACTACATCCCTGGATGAATTCATTAAGGGGTGCAGTTTGTAAAATGGGGTCACTTGTGAGGGATTTATGCTGTTCTGGCACCTCAGGGGCTCTGCCAATGTGACATGGCACCCAAACCATTCAAACTAAATCCACACTCAAAAATGGTGCTCCTTCCATTCTTCGTTTTGTACTGTACCTTTAAAAGTAGTTTTCGACTACATAAAGGGGTACTGGATTACTCAACAGAATTTGCACAACAAATTTTATGGTTCACTATCTCCTGTTACCCTAGTGAATTTGAAAAAAATGGAGTTAACGCAACAATTTTGTGGTTTAAAAATGTTTTTTTTTCCTTTGCATAGCTCAATGTTATAAAATTTTGTGACGCCTCTGGGTGTTCCAGGTGCTCACTAACCATCTATATAAATTCCTTGAGGGGTCTAGTTTCCAAAATGGGATCACTTGTGGTGAAGCTCCACTGTTTAGGCACATCAGCTCTCCAAACACGACATGGAGTTCGCTAATGATTCCAGCCATTTTTTTAGCCAAAGGGCATTTCTTCTCTTCCAAGTCCTGCCGTGCGCCCAAACAGTTGATTTCCACCACATTTGAGGCATCTGCATACTTAGAAGAAATTGCATAATACATTTTATGGTGCATTTTTTTCCTGATATCCTTATGAAAAAAAGTTATCTGGTTGAAGTAATAATTGTGTGGTAAAATGTGTTTGTTTGTTTTTTATTTTCATGGCTTAACGTTATAAACATCTGTGAAGTTCCCAGAGGTTCAAGGTGCTCAACAAACATCTAGATAAATTCCTTACGGAGTCTAGTTTCCAAAATGGGGTCAATTGTGGGAGAGCTTTACTGTTTAGGCACCTTAGGGTCTCCAAATGCGACATGGCATTCGTTAATGATTACAGCTAATTTTGCTTTAAAAAATTTGAATGACGCTCCTTCCCTTTCAAGCCATGCTGTGTGCACAAGCAGTTGATTTCCACCACATATGAGGTATCAGCGTATTCAGGACAAATTGCACAATAAATTTTATGGTGCATTTTTTCCTGATACCCTTCTTTAAAAAAGCTACCTGGCTGAGGCCACATTTTTGTGGTAATTATTATTTTTTTTTTCCACGGCTCAACGTTATAAACCACTGTAAATCCCCCAGTCATTCAAATTGCTCACTAAACATCTAGATGCATTCCAGGAGGGGTATAGTTTTGAAAATGGGGTCACTTGTGGGGAAGCTCCATTGTTTAAGCACTTCAGGGGTCTCCAAACGTGACATGGCGTCCGCTAATGATTCCAGCTAATTTTGCTTTCAAAAATTCAAATACAGTAACACATCTTCCCTTCTCAGCCCCGCTGTGTACTCAAACAATTGATTTCCACCACATATGAGGTATTGGCGTACTCAGGAGCAATTTCACAATAAATTTTATGGTGCATTTTTTCCTGATACCCTTGTGAAAATGTAAAGTTTTATGGCTAAAATAACACTTTTGTGTAAAAAAGTAAAACTCTCATTTTTTCCTTCCACATTCCTTTGGTTCCCTTGAATCACCTAAAGGGTTAATAAACGTCTTGGATGGGGTTTTGCAGTGTGAGGTAGGTATTTTCTGTCACCTAGGACTCTCAAGTCACTTTAAATCTGATGTGGTCACTAAAAAAAAGATTTTGTAAATTTTGTCTGAAAAAATGAGAAATTACTGATGAACTTTGAACCTGAACAATTACTTGGAAGGTAAAACTGCTGAATAATCAGCACCTCCTAGAACCAATCTGGACTCCTGCGTAGTAACCAGGCTGCCAGTTAAGTATACGCCACATGGCATCTCCAAGTCTGTGAGATGCTCTGCACAGAGAATCGTGACACAAACAAAATAATAAAAATTAATAGCACCCCAGCAAATCAATAAAAATGGGGAGGTAAACTATAACTTTTATTTTATACAAAGTTTATATATTATAGGTGTTGCATTGAATTGTTGATTGATGAGGGGGCCAGGTCCTGAGATTCCCACTGATCGATCAAAACACCACCCTGAAATCTATGGCTTCTGTAGGGGCTGGCCATGTCCTGTGCCTCTGCCACTCTGGGGGTCCCAGCCTTGCCAGTGACTCTGTATTTCCATCCTGGCTGTTCCATCTGCCTCAGCCACTCTGGCTGTGTCTCCAGCCTCTGTTACCATGGTGTCCCATGCAATACAAGAGACTGTGCCTGTCCACCCCAGCTGTGCCTCCAGCCTCAGTGATCCCAGTAGCCCTTGTTATACCAGAGACTGTGCCTGTCCACCCTGGCTGTGCCTCCAGCCTCAGCTACCTCGGTGACCCTTCCTATACCAGAGACTGTGCCTATCCACACAGGCTGTTCCTCTAGCTTCAGTGACTATGGTGGCCTCTGCTATACCAGAGACTGTACCTATCTGCCCTAGCTGTGCCTCGAGCCTCAGCTACCTCAATGGCCTTTGCTATACCAGAGACTATGCTTGTCCATCCCGGCTGTGCCTCTAACCTCAGCTACCTCTGTGGCCCTTGCTATAAACGAGACTGTGCCTGTCCACCCTGGCCATGCCTCCAGCCTCAGTGACCCTGGAGGACCTTGCTATACCAGAGACTTTGACTCTGCACCCCAGCCATGCCTCCCATCTCAGCTACCCTGTGGTCTTTACTATACCAGAGACAATGCCTTTACACTCCGGCCAAGCCTCCAACCTCAGTAACCCCGGTGGCCCTTTCTATACCAGACACTGTGCCTGTCAACCCCGGCCATGCCTCTAGCCCGATCCCAGCAATACTAGTGACTGCCTGTCCTGTCCGTTCCACCTGCCTCAGCCATTGTAGTGGACTCAGCCTTGCTAGTGACTCTGCCTGCCTGTCCTGACTATGCCATCAGCCTCTGCCATACTGGTGGCCCCTGTCTACACTTGAGACTCAGCCTGTCTGCTACTGTGACTATCCTTGCCCCCCTGGGAGTCAGCTTCCACATTCTCAGTCTCTACCCCACTAAAGGGTAGACCCAGAGTCCAATTTGGCTCACCGCAGTGCCATCCCTGGCGGCGAGCATTACAGATGCCACTATAACCAAATGACATGAAGACCAAGGAGATCTCTAAATAAGTCAGAGACAAAATTGTAAACAAGTACATGTTAGGGTGGATTCTTAAAAAAATATTCCAATCTCTGATGATCCCCATCAAATACATTATCATCCAATGGAAAGAACATGGTACCCCAACAAACCTGCCAAAAGAGGACCATCCACCAAAACTCTCAGCCCAGGCAATAAAGGCACTAATCAGAGAGGCAGGACAGAGACCAAAATTAGTCCTGAAGGACCTGCAGAGTTCTCAAATTAAGAAAAATCTTTCAATGTGACCGCAATAAGCATAAAACTTTGTGAAGCTACAACTTATGGACGAGTGAAAAAAAGGGAACCAGCACGATCTGAAATTGGCATGCATCATATAAAAAGTGAAAATTCAAAAATTTATTCCAACTGTACTATAATAAAAAAATGAGATTTATAGCAAATAATTGATCAATTTTTTGAGCCACCCCTGCCAACGTCACGGCAAATCTCAATAGGGGGATCCTACTCTACATTCTGTATTTCATGTGCCATGCGGCCTCCTAGATAAAGTTAAAAGCAGAACCATAATGGAGCACACATACCTGCAACCTGTATATAGCCGCTTCCATGTTGCAAAAAAGGCACTTGTGGATAGAGACCAGCCCAGGTCCCAGCATGTGGAGCAAGCCCTACACATACCAGGACTATATCAGAACTGATCCTCCCAGTGTCAAACAGCAACCATTGATAAAGGCGGACCAGATCCAAGAATGGTGCTTAATTAGCATTGCCTGTGGAAAGGGGTGAGGTAACTGAGTCTGAACAGCTACCAACAGGAGGAATATATTGCAAACCAAAATCAGGCGTGCATGGTATGGTGTTGGTCAGACACCAGATTTGTAGCATAACTACGGTCAAAACAGAGAAAAAAAGGGAACCAGCACAATCTGAAATTGGCATGCATCATATAAAAAGTGAAAATTCAAAAATTTATTCCAACTGTACTATAATAAAAAAATGAGATTTTTAGCAAATAATTGATCAATTTTTTGAGCCACCCCTGCCAACGTCACGGCAAATCTCAATAGGGGGGTCCTACTCTACATTCTGTATTTCATGTGCCATGCGGCCTCCTAGATAAAGTTAAAAGCAGAACCATAATGGAGCACACATTATGGAAGAGTGGCTAGAAAAAAAGTCTTTACTTACATCCAAAAAGTTGAAGGCTTATTTTGATTTTGCTAAGACATGTGGCAGACTCCAAAAATGTATGGAGGAAGATGCTCTGGTCAGATGAGACCAAAATTTTATTTTTTGGCCACCAAGGTAAATTATATTACTAGTGCCAAACCAAAAAAACTCATCACTCCAAGAACACCATCCCCAAAGGAAAACATTGTGGTAGCAGCATCATGCAGTGGGGATGTTTTTTTTGGCAGCAAGAACAGTGACAATGGGCAGAGTCAAGAAAGAGATGGAAGTGCGAAATACAGGGGTATTCTTAACCAAAAGCTGTTTCAGTCTGTCAGTGATTTGACACTGGGACAGAGGTTCACCTTCCAATAGGACAATTTCACAAAGCGTATTTTAAAACAACACTCTAGTGGCTTAAGTAGAAATGTGTAAATGTATTGGAGGGGGGCTATTCAAAGCCCAGATTGTAATCCAATTGAGAATCTGTGGTCAGACTTGAAGATTGCTGTTCACCAGAGTAAATCATCTAACTTGAAGGAGCTGGAGCAGTTTTGCATTAAGGAATGAGCAAAAATCCCAGTGGCAAGATGTGAAAAACTCATAGAGACTTATCTTAAGTAGAGATGAGCGAACCGGCGGTGGTTCGGCTCGAGTTCGGTTCGCCGAACGGAGGTCTCGTTCAAATTCGGTTTGGCGAACCCGTTCGGTGAACCGCTCAAACCGCATAGGAAACAATAGGAGGCAATCACAAACACATAAAAACACCTAAAAAGCACCCTCAAAGGTGTCCAAGAGGTGACAAACAACTCAAAACACAACACAAACACATGGGAAAGTGACAAGAACAAATTCTCATGCGAAAACAAAACAGCGTTACAAGGAAAAGAGGATGAGACACAGAAATAGGCATGGCATGCCCTTCTAAAATCATGTAAAACACCGCAAGGTTACTCCAAGCGGAGTCTTCCTTTTTTCCAAAAATTGGGCCACACACACACCCACCCCTTCAGAGGCAGCACTTGTGCCCCAGTTGTACACTTCACAGATAGATTTCATTTTTAAAAACAATGTAAGCAAGGGTTACTCCAAGCGGAGTCTCCCTTTTTTCCAAAAATTGGGCCACACACCCACCCATTCAGTGGCAGCATTTGTGCCCCAGTTGTACACTTCACAGCTAGATTTGCATCAAGCACATTCAAAAATACGCCATACTTAAGCGTTCCCAGGATGACACCGGGGTAGGTAGCTAAGTCTTTCCTGATCCCAGCTCTGTTCATCTTGGATCATTTTTAAAAACACTGTAAGCAAGAGTTACTCCAAGCGGAGTCTCCCTTTTTTTCCAAAAATTGGCCCACACAGGCACTCACCCCTTCAGTGGCAGCACTTGTGCCCCAGTTGTACACTTTACAGTTAGATTTGCATCAAGCACATTCAAAAGTACGCCATCCTTAACCGTCCCCAGGATGACCCCGGGGTGGGTAGCAAAGTCTTTGCTGAACCATGACTTGTTCATCTTGGCTCCTTTTAAAGAACACAGAAAGCAAGGGTTACTCCAAGCGGAGTCTCCCTTTTTTTCCAAAAATTGGGCCACACACACCCACCCCTTCAGTGGCAGCACTTGTGCCCCAGTTGTACACTTCACAGGTAGATTTGCATCAAGCACATTCAAAAATACGCCATACTTAACCGTCCCCAGGATGACCCTGGGGTAGGTAGCAAAGTATTTGCTGAACCATGACTTGTTCATCTTGGCTCCTTTTAAAAATCACAGCAAGGGTTACTCCAAGCAGAGTCTCCCTTTTTTCCAAAAATTGGGACCCACACACACCCACCCCTTCAGTGGCAGCACTTGTGCCCCATTTGTACACTTCACAGCTAGATTTGCATCAAGCACATTCAAAAATACGCCATACTTAACCGTTCCCAGGATGACACCGGGGTAGGTAGCAAAGACATTGCTGAACCATGACTTGTTCATCTTGGCTCCTTTTAAAAAACACAGCAAGCAAGGGTTACTCCAAGCGGAGTTTCCCTTTTTTCCAAAAATTGGGCCCCACACACACTCACCCCTTCAGTGGCAGCACTTGTGCCCCAGTTGTACACATCACAGGTAGATTTGCATCAAGACCATTCCAAATCCACAAGCATTTACTCTCCCCAGGATGACACAGGGGTAGTAAATTCCTTGTGGATCCATGACTTGTTAATTTTGATGAGCGTTAGTCTGTCCACATTGTCACTGGACAGACGCGTGCGCTTATCTGTCAGCACACACCCAGCAGAACTGAAGACACATTCAGAGACAACGCTGGCAGCTGGACACGACAAAATCTCCAAGGCGTAAGTGGAGAGCTCTGGCCATTTTTCAAGATTTGAAGCCCAAAATGAGCAAGGCTCCATTTGCAAAGTCATGGCATCGATGTTCATTTGGAGATACTCCTGTATCATCCTCTCCAGCCGTTGACTATGTGTCAGACTTGTTGTCTCTGGTGGCCTTGCAAAGGACGGTCTAAAAAAATTATGAAAAGATTTAATAAAATTGCTGTTACCAGTACCAGATACGGTGCTGCTGGTACGGGTAGACTGTTGAAGATGACGAGACCATCCCATATTTGTCAAGTTACAACTGGGAGATTCACTCCCTGCACCAGGGTTGTTTGGTGGAAAAGCCGAGCTAAGATCGAGTAACAGCTTTTTCTGATACTCCTGCATAGGTGCGTCCCTTTCTATGGCTGGAATTATGTCACAAAATTTGGACTTGTACCGGGGATCTAATAGTGTGGCAAGCCAGTAGTCATCATCACTTCTAATTTTGACAATACGAGGGTCATGTTGGAGGTAGTGCAGCAAGAAGGCGCTCGTGAGTCTTGCGCAGCCATGCGGACCAAGTCCACGCTGTGTTTGTGGCATAGAGGTGCTAACCGTTCTTTCTTCCTCTGACATCTCCCCCCAACCTCTTTCAACAGAAATTTGACCAAGGTCTCCCTCATCCGCTGAGTCTTCCATGTCCATGGACAGTTCGACCTCCATTTCTTCATGTTCTCCTGCACCTTCCTCAACATTTCGCCTGCTACCATGCACCCTTGTTGATCCCTGTCCCCCATGGTCCCATGCATGCCGAGTTGGTGATGATGAACGTCTGGACCTTGGTGATGTTCTTGTCTCTTGCGCATATTAATCCTTCTGTAGTTCCTCCTCTTCCTGTTGTCCCACCCCCTGTCTCCGAATAGTTTTAGGATGCCACTAAGTTTCCTCAGTGTTTGCTAGTATAATGGCTTAGTAACAATGAGTTTGAGTGTGCAATGCAGTGTTGCCGCAAATAGCTTTGCACCAGTGGGGCACAAATAGAGTACAACAGCCACTTTTAGGATGCCACTAAGTTTCCTCAGTGTTTGCTAGTATAATAGCTTAGTAACAATGAGTTTGAGTGTGCAATGCAGTGGTGCTGCAAATAGCTTTGCACCAGTGGGACAATAATGGAAGTCCAACAGCCACATTTAGGATGCCACTAAGTTTACTCAGTGTTTGCTAGTATAATGGCTTTGTAACAATGAGTTTGAGTGTGCAATGCAGTGGTGCTGCAAATAGATTTGTACTAGTGGGACACTAATGGAAGTCCAACAGCCACTTTTAGGATGCCACTAAGTATCCTCAGTGTTTGCTAGTATAATAGCTTAGTAAAAATGAGTTGAGTATGCAATGCAGTGTTGCCGCAAATAGCATTGCACCAGGGGGACAATAATGGAAGTCCAACAGCCACTTTTAGGATGCCACTAAGTTTATTCACTGTTTGATAGTATAATGGCTTAGTAACAATGAGTTTGAGTGTGCAATGCAGTGGTGCCACAAATAGCTTTGCACCAGTGGGACAATAATGGAAGTCCAACAGCCACTTTTAGGATGCCACTAAGTTTACTCAGTGTTTGCTAGTATAATGGCTTAGTAACAATGAGTTTGAGTCTACAATGCAGTGGTGCTGCACGTAGCTTGGCATCAGTGGGGCACAAATGGAGTACAACAGCCACTTTTAGGATGCCACTAAGTTTCCTCAGTGTTTGCTAGTAAAATGGCTTAGTAACAATGAGCTTGAGTGTGCAAAGAGTTGGAGGGTACAGTGGCCGGGTTGTGGGTCTGTGTAGAGGAAAGAAAGCCTCACTTTATATCCCTCCTAATGGTGAAATGCAGCAAGGAAGTCCCTGACCTTAGCTTTACAGACGCTCTCATCTGTAGCTGTTAAAATCTGTTTCCACGGACCTGACTGTCACCTATGGCTCTGAGCCTGCTGTTATTAGCCCTTACAAGGGCTAAAAGAAACTTCTATCCCTATTCTGTATAGCGCTGTGTGTAGAGCGTACTCAACAGTATCGGAGACTGGAGCAGCACCTGCGTTGACTAACACCCAGACGCAGAAGGCAGATAATGGCGTCCTGACGGGCAGATACCCATTTTTATAATGCAGGGACATGTGACATGGACATCCTATCACACATTTCGTTGCTTCTCTGGCTAAAAGTCCACTTAGCTGTGTGTGTCTCTGGGATTGGCTGACATGCTGGCCCGCCCCACTACACGCGCGCGCTTAGGGAAGGAAGACAAGGAACAAAATAAAAAAATGGCCATTATCCCAGCAGCAGTGATCTGTATGCTCTGTTCCTGCACACTATACGCTGAAATTTCATAATAGTGTGAGTCACAGCATGACTTACACTATTACAGCGGAAAGCCAGCTAGTAATTAGCTTGGCTTTTTGCTGTTAGAACCGTTCTCGAACGTAACTAGAACTATCGAGCTTTAGCAAAAAGCTTGAGTTCTAGTTCGATCTAGAACAGCCCCCAAAATCACTCGAGCCACGAACTGGAGAACCACGAACCACGAACCGTGCTCAACTCTAATCTTAAGTGACTTACAGCTGTAATTGTAGCAAAAGGAGGTTCTACAAAGTACTGATTTTAGGGGGAAAACAGTTATGCAAACGAAAGTTTTCCGTTATTTTGTCCTTTTTGTTGTTTGCTTCACAATAAAATCCAAATGTTCACTGTTGTAGACTGTTTTTACATGAACAGATGCAAACCAGTAAGAAAAGTGAAATTCCAGGCTGGGATCTAGCAAAACATGAAACATGCAAGGAGATGAAAACTTTTGGAAGGCACTGTATTTTGTCCTGTTTACTCCTACACTGGATTGTAATCAATAGGCATTAGTGATGAGCGAGTACTAAAAAGCTCGGGTGCTCGAAGCTCGGGCCGAGCCTCCCAAGATACTCGTGTACTCGGGCCGAGCAACGAGCCCAATGTTATCCTATGGGAGACCCGAGTATTTTTGTGAAATGACCCCCCGGCAGCATGGAGAAACCCTAAAAATGGCACAAAAGTCTCAGAAGAGTGCTCAAATGACATGGCAACAGCATGGGGAAGACCCCTTGAAGCATTTATCACTGAAAAGTCACAGCTGTGAACAATTTTGTCCGCGTTTTACGCCATTTTTACGGACTCACCAGAAAACCTTCCAAAATGACCCCAAAATGATTTTTCATGGCGGAAATGTTAAGGGCACATACCCAATAGTGAGATAGAGCTGGTGTATGTTACTTTTTGAGATTAATACATGAAAGATTTTACGTGAAAACATTGTGTGGCACTCCGATGTCCCTGAGAAGAGACGTACATGAAGGCCTCTTGAGTCTAATGTGCCCATTTTGAGGAACTGAGTCTTTGTAGTATTTTCCTTTGCCAGGGCAGTCCAAAATTGTGAGGTTCACCAATGCCCCTGCATACAGACGTGCATGAGGGCCTGTAAACCTGAAGTGCCCATTGTAAGGAAGTGGGTCTATTTCAGTATAGCCCTTTGCCAGGGCAGCCAAAAATTGGGAGGCTCCACATTGTCCCTGGATAGAGACGTGCATGATGGCCTGTAAACCTGAAGTGCCCATTGTAAGGAAGTGGGTCTATTTCAGTATAGCCCTTTGCCAGGGCAGCCAAAAATTGGGAGGCTCCACATTGTCCCTGGATAGAGACGTGCATGAGGGCCTGTAAACCTGAAGTGCCCATTGTAAGGAAGTGGGTCTATTTCAGTATAGCCCTTTGCCAGGGCAGCCAAAAATTGGGAGGCTCCACATTGTCCCTGGATAGAGATGTGCATGAGGGCCTGTAAACCTGAAGTGCCCATTGTAAGGAAGTGGGTCTATTTCAGTATAGCCCTTTGCCAGGGCAGCCAAAAATTGGGAGGCTCCACATTGTCCCTGGATAGAGACGTGCATGAGGGCCTGTAAACCTGAAGTGCCCATTGTAAGGAAGTGGGTCTATTTCAGTATAGCCCTTTGCCAGGGCAGCCAAAAATTGGGAGGCTCCACATTGTCCCTGGATAGAGACGTGCATGAGGGCCTGTAAACCTGAAGTGCCCATTGTAAGGAAGTGGGTCTATTTTAGTATAGCCCTTAGGCAGGGCAGCCAAAAATTGGGAGGCTCCACATTGTCCCTGGATAGAGACGTGCATGAGGGCATGTAAACCTGAAGTGCCCATTGTAAGGAAGTGGGTCTATTTCAGTATAGCCCTTTGCCAGGGCAGCCAAAAATTGGGAGGCTCCACATTGTCCCTGGATAGAGACGTGCATGATGGCCTGTAAACCTGAAGTGCCCATTGTAAGGAAGTGGGTCTATTTCAGTATAGCCCTTTGCCAGGGCAGCCAAAAATTGGGAGGCTCCACATTGTCCCTGGATAGAGACCTGCATGAGGGCCTGTAAACCTGAAGTGCCCATTGTAAGGAAGTGGGTCTATTTCAGTATAGCCCTTTGCCAGGGCAGCCAAAAATTGGGAGGCTCCACATTGTCCCTGGATAGAGACGTGCATGAGGGCCTGTAAACCTGAAGTGCCTATTGTAAGGAAGTGGGTCTATTTCAGTATAGCCCTTTGCCAGGGCAGCCAAAAATTGGGAGGCTCCACATTGTCCCTGGATAGAGACCTGCATGAGGGCCTGTAAACCTGAAGTGCCCATTGTAAGGAAGTGGGTCTATTTCAGTATAGCCCTTTGCCAGGGCAGCCAAAAATTGGGAGGCTCCACATTGTCCCTGGATAGAGACGTGCATGAGGGCCTGTAAACCTGAAGTGCCTATTGTAAGTGTCACGCTCCCCGGGTCCTCGGCTCCCCTCCCCGGGTCCTCAGCCCCGCTCCCCGGCTCACCTGCCACGCTCCCCTCGTCCCAGCCTCCGGTGCCCGTCCTCCATAGGCCCTCTGGTCGCCGATCCCGGCGTCCGACATCTTCCCAGGCCCTGGCCGGCTCTCCTGCGTCCTCCTCGCAGCCTCCTTCCCTGGCTTCTGGCACCCGGGCCGCGCGCATGCGCATTAGGGCACGCGCGCGGTCACTGACCCTTTCTTAAAGGGCCAGCGTCCAGTAACAGGAAATGAGGTTAGTCAGGTTCAGGGTATAAAGGGGGTTCTTGTCCAAGGGGGCGGGGCCTGATCTTCGTGTTCCCTGAGCTAGGAGTCAGGTCTCCTGGTGTTTATGTGCCTGTACTCACCTATCTCTCTTTGTAGAGCCGTACCTGCCTCGCCATCCAGTCTGCCGTATCCCGAACCCCGCACGCTGTCCGTCTGCCATCCGACAGCACCTGCCATCTCGGATCCCTGCGGTGACCCGTCATCTTGCTCCAGAGGTTCCGGACTCCGCCTGATATCATCTCGGCCTCCGAACCTGAGCTACGTCACCAAGACTACCTTCTGTGACTCCGTGGTCCCAGGGACTCCTCCGCTGTCTTCACGTGCACGGACTATCCTGCTGCCCTTCAGTGCTTCAGCTGCCGGACTCCCTACCTCCATCTTAGAGTTCGGTCCAGTGGATCCACCTCCTGGGTCTGCCCGACCGCCCGGCCGTGACAGTAAGGAAGTGGGTCTATTTCAGTATAGCCCTTTGCCAGGGCAGCCAAAAATTGGGAGGCTCCACATTGTCCCTGGATAGAGACCTGCATGAGGGCCTGTAAACCTGAAGTGCCCATTGTAAGGAAGTGGGTCTATTTCAGTATAGCCCTTTGCCAGGGCAGCCAAAAATTGGGAGGCTCCACATTGTCCCTGGATAGAGACGTGCATGAGGGCCTTTAAACATTAAGTGTCCATTTTAAGGAAGTGGGTGTATTATAGTATAGCCCTTAGGCAGGGCAGCCAAAAATTGGGAGGCTCCACGTTGTCCCTGGGTAGAGACGTGCATGAGGGCCTCAAAACATTAAGTGTCCATTTTAAGGAAGTGGGTGTATTATAGTATAGCCCTTAGGCAGGGCAGCCAAAAATTGGGAGGCTCCACGTTGTCCCTGGGTAGAGACGTGCATGAGGGCCTCAAAACATTAAGTGTCCATTTTAAGGAAGTGGGTGTATTATAGTATAGCCCTTAGGCAGGGCAGCCAAAAATTGGGAGGCTCCACGTTGTCCCTGGGTAGAGACGTGCATGAGGGCCTCAAAACATTAAGTGTCTATTTTAAGGAAGTGGGTGTATTATAGTATAGCCCTTAGGCAGGGCAGCTAAAAATTGTGAGGCTCCACGTTGTCCCTGGGTAGAGACGTGCATGAGGGCCTCAAAACATTAAGTGTCCATTTTAAGGAAGTGGGTGTATTATAGTATAGCCCTTAGGCAGGGCAGCCAAAAATTGGGAGGCTCCACGTTGTCCCTGGGTAGAGACGTGCATGAGGGCCTCAAAACATTAAGTGTCCATTTTAAGGAAGTGGGTGTATTATAGTATAGCCCTTAGGCAGGGCAGCCAAAAATTGGGAGGCTCCACGTTGTCCCTGGGTAGAGACGTGCATGAGGGCCTCAAAACATTAAGTGTCCATTTTAAGGAAGTGGGTGTATTATAGTATAGCCCTTAGGCAGGGCAGCCAAAAATTGGGAGGCTCCATGTTGTCCCTGGGTAGAGACGTGCATGAGGGCCTCAAAACAGTGTTCCCATTGCAAAGGAGCGGGTCTCCTGTCGTTGTAATGTCCATTCTGCAAAGAATGGGCGAAAAAATTTACCACTGGGGGTATACCTGAAACAAAGGCCTAAGTATTGCAATTTTGTAACGGTCATCATCATGGTGGCGCATGAGGAGAAGGAGGAGCAGTCCAGCGATTATCCAAAGTCCAGAAGTGTGTACCCATGGGTGAGTGGAGGTACATGGCAAACTTTAAATTCCGCTCTCATTTGCTGGTGGTGTGGTGAAGTCTGGCCCAATCCAACCCTTGTTCATCTTGACTAGAGTCAGCCTGTCAGCATTTTCAGTTGACAGGCGGGTGCGTTTATCTGTAATGATTCCACCTGCGGCACTAAAAACACGCTCTGACAAAACGCTAGCAGCAGGGCAGGCCAGGACTTCCAAGGCGTAGAGAGCCAATTCATGCCACGTGTCCAGCTTGGATACCCAATAATTGTAAGGCACAGAGGAATGTCGGAGTACAGTTGTTCGATCTGCAAGGTACTCCTTCAGCATCTGGGCAAACTTAGGATTTCTTGTGGCACTACCCCGCACCTCAGGGGCTGTGGTACGTGAGGGGCTGAGAAAACTGTCCCACATCTTAAAGACTGTTCCCCTACCTCTGGCGGATTGGACTTGTGCCTCTCTCGGCTGAACGCCTCGGTTGTCCACTGATTCCTGACCTATGCCGCTAGCGTTTTGTGAGGGGAATGCTTTGCCTACTTCCGTGAGTATGGCCTTCCGGAACTGCTGCATTTTAGTTGACCTCTCCTCCACGGGAATAAGAGACAAAAAGTTCTCCTTGTAGCGTGGGTCCAACAGTGTTACCAACCAGTAATGATTGTTGGCCAAGATGTTCTTAACGCGAGGGTCACGAGACAGGCAGCTTACCATAAAGTCAGCCATGTGCGCCAGACTCTTAACAGCCAGGACTTCAGTAGCCTGACCAACAAGATGACTGAACATGCTGTCCTCCTCCTCCTCCTCCTCCTCATCTACCCTGTCCTCTGGCCAGCCACGCTGAACCGAGGATATGACTGGTGTGCATGTCATATCCTCAATTTGGCCGGAGAGTTGCTCCATGTCTTCATCCTCCTCCTCGTCATAGTCCTCCACTGCACGTTGTGATGAGACGAGGCTGGGCTGTGTGTTATCACCCACACCCACTACTGTTTCTTGCTGCAACTCATCGCGCTCCGCCTGCAATGCATCATGTTTGTTTTTCAGCAGAGACCGTTTTAGAAGGCAGAGTAGCGGTATGGTGACGCTAATAATGGCGTCATCACCACTCACCATCTTGGTGGAGTCCTCAAAGTTTTGGAGGATGGTACATAGGTCTGACATCCATCTCCACTCCTCAGGTGTTATGTGTGGAGTTTGACCCATTTCCCGACGGCTTAGGTGATGCAGGTACTCAACAACTGCCCTCTTCTGCTCACATATCCTGACCAACATGTGCAGAGTTGAATTCCAACGCGTGGGGACATCACACACCAGTCTGTGAGCCGGAAGATGCAAACGGCGCTGAAAGCCGGCAAGGCCGGCTGAAGCAGTAGGTGACTTTCGAAAATGTGCAGACAGGCGGCGAACTTTTACCAGCAGATCAGACAACTCTGGGTATGACTTTATAAACCGCTGAACCACGAGGTTGAGCACATGGGCCACGCATGGAACATGTGTCAGCTGGCCTCGCCTCAAAGCCGCCACCAGGTTCCGGCCATTGTCACACACGACCTTTCCTGGCTTTAGGTTCAGAGGTGTGAGCCAGTGATCTGCCTGCTGTTTCAGAGCTGTCCACAGCTCTTCTGCATTGTGGGGTTTGTCACCTATGCAGATTAGCTTCAGCACAGCCTGTTGCCGCTTCGCCGAGGCAGTGCTGCAGTGCTTCCAGCTTGTGACTGGTGTGGAGGGCACAGTGGATGAGGATGCGCAGGAGGAGGAGGAGGCTGAAAAGCATGACATTCCGGAGCTGTAGAGTGTGGGTGAAACACTGACTGAGGTAGGGCCTGCAAACCTTGGTGTGGGAAGGACGTGTTCCGTCCCTCGCTCAGACTGGGTCCCAGCTTCCACAATATTAACCCAGTGTGCCGTCAACGAGATGTAGCGGCCTTGCCCACAAGCACTTGTCCAAGTGTCTGTGGTTAGGTGGACCTTGGGTGAAACAGCGTTGTTCAGGGCACGTGTGATGTTTTGTGACACGTGGTTATGCAACGCGGGGACGGCACACCGGGAGAAATAGTGGCGGCTGGGGACTGAGTAACGTGGGACAGCTGCCGCCATCAGGTCACGGAATGCTTCTGTCTCCACCAGCCTAAAAGGCAACATTTCCAGCGCAAGCAGTCGCGAAATGTTAGCATTTAGAACTGTGGCATGTGGGGTGTTGGCAGTGTATTTGCGCCTGCGTTCAAAGGTTTGCTGAATGGATAACTGAACGCTGCGCTGGGACAAGGACGTGCTTGATGATGGTGTTCTTTCTGCGTAGGCAACTGCAGGTGCAGGAGTGGAGGAGGCTTGTTCGCAGGCAGCATGGACAGAGGATTGGCTCGCATGCACAACCAGCGAAGACGTAGCAGTGACATCAGCAAGCACTGCTCCTCGACTCTGTTGTACTTCCCACAAAGTCGGGTGCTTGGCTGACATGTGCCTGATCATGCTGGTGGTGGTCAGGCTGCTAGTTTTGGTACCCCTGCTGATGCTGGCACGGCAGGTGTTGCAAATGGCCTTTTTTGAATCATCTGGATCCAACTTAAAAAACTGCCAGACTCGGGAAGACCTAACATTTGTACAGGCACCTTGTGTCGTCGTGTTGTTCCGGGGAACGGTTGCCTGACTTCTGCCTGGGGCCACCACCCTGCTTCTTACTGCCTGTTGTGATGCTACGCCTCCCTCCCCCTGTGCACTGCTGTCCTCGCTCTGCATATCCTCCTGCCAGGTTGGGTCAGTTACTGGATCATCCACCACGTCGTCTTCCTCTTCCGCACCCTGCTCCTCCTCCTGACTTCCTGACAATTGTGTCTCATCATCGTCCACCACTTGTTGGGACACGTTGCCAACTTCGTGAGAACGTGGCTGCTCAAATATTTGGCTATCTGTACAGACGATCTCCTCATGACCCACTTCAATATGAGCTGGCGAGAGGCCAGAATGTGTGAATGGAAACGTGAACAGCTCTTCCGAGTGTCCAAGTGTGGGATCATTAATGTCCGAGGAGGACGTGTACTCAGCCTGGTGGTAGGAAGGAGGATCAGGTTCAGAAATGTGCGGTGCAGTATCACGGCTACTGACACTTGACCGTGTGGAAGACAGAGTGTTTGTGGTGGTGCCAATCTGACTGGAAGCATTATCTGCTATCCAACTAACAACCTGTTGACACTGGTCTTGGTTCAAGAGCGGTGTACTGCTGCGGTCCCCAAGAATTTGGGACAGGACGTGCGACCGACTAGATGTGGCCCTTTGTTGTGGCGAAATTAGAGCTTGCCCACGACCTCGGCCTCTGCCTGCACCACCATCACGTCCACTTCCTTGTTCCTTGCCAATGCCCTTGCGCATTTTGCAAGGCTGTGCACTGCTGACGTGTATATTCACTACTTGTGCGTTATATCAAAGTTTCTGGAAATTGCACACAAGTGCACCTGTACGCTGCCACCAACAGGCACACACGTGCGGTTTTAAAAACCAAGCACGGACGCAATAAGAACCTAACAGGTTTTTTTGGGGAGCGACAATTACAGACAAGTCAGACACTATCTGGACTGTTTTACACTGTGTACACCAGCCCCAGATATGATGAAGGCTGGTGTACGGTCACCACTACCCTGCCTGCCTGCCTGCCTGTATACTGGTACAATAGTCCTGACAAGGACTCTTTTGGTCACTAGCCTGTATTCAGACCTGGCTATACCCTGCCTGTATATAGCAACAATAGTCCTGAGAAGGACTCTGCTACTGTACTCCGACCTGGCTATACCCTGCCTGCCTGTATACAACTAGAATAGTCCTGAGAAGGACTTTTGGTCACACTGTTTGCAGCCCTGCAACTGAAATAACTATAAAGGGCCGCAAAGCTTTCCCTGAATCAGCGACACTCTCCCTGCACTGACAGTCTGGATAGCTGTGAGCACAGCACAGCGCGCCGGCCGATATAAAGGCTCGGTCACGCTGTGCAGGCCGGCCAATCACTGCAATTCCACAACTAACAGGGCTGTGGCATTGCAGTGGTCTGCCAGCCAATCCCTGCATGAGGGCTGGCTCTCAAAAGAGCTCCAACATGCAGAAATGAAGACCACGAGTACAGCACGAGTATCGCGAGATTACTCGGTCCCCGCCGAGCAGCCCGAGTACAGCGATACTCGTGCGAGTACCGAGTAGTGACAAGCATGCTCGCTCATCACTAATAGGCATCATTTATTTTTTTTTTTTGTAACGTACAGACATTCTTTGTTTAATAAAGGCATTCTTTGCAATTGATTTATACATTATTTTGGCCTTTTTTCACATTTTTTAAGTTCTCTCAATAGTAAGCTTATGCTTGTTTTTTGATGTTTCAATATATATCAAACAAGACCTTGTCTTTCATTAGTTGGCAAATTTTTACTTGTAACTTATTAAATTTTATGCAAAGTTTTACCAGGACATATTGCTTATTTGAGAGTCTTTGAAGAAGGTAAGCTTCGGGGTTTGGAGGTGAGTGTTTGAAATGGTTATGTATTTAATAAAAATGTGGCAAAAAATCAAAGACAAACTCTTATTTAATGATTATTGAAGTGTGAGATAATGACTAAATAAAATTTGCATTCAAAACACAACCCAGGTATGAACTTAATATTGAACTAGAGTTATTTGTACTTTGATTCAAACTTTGTAAATTGTCAGTCATCTGCATACATGATTTTCAAGTCCAATTAGCCAAGGCAACTCTGGGGATTACTTAAGACAGAACAGCAATGCCCATTTTGTAATGACTTTTACTGAAAGGGAATCCGTCACCAGGTTTTTGCTCCCCAATCTGAGAGCAGCATAATGTGGAGAGAGAGACCATGATTCCAGCGATGTGTCACTTACTGAGCTGTTTGCTGTCATTTTGATAAAATCAATGTTTTCTCTGCTGCAGATCTTGCAGTTATACAAAGCTCATGAATATGCTGGACTACCTAGCAGCAGACCACGTAGTCTTCTAATGATAATTTACTGCTGATTAAACAGTGATTTTATGAAAACTACACTCAGCAGCCCAGTAAGTGACACATCGTTGGAATCAGGATCGCCGCCTCTACATTATGCTGCTCTCAGATTAGGTGGCAAAAACCTGGTGACAGATTCCCTTTAAGTGTTCTATCTGGCTCATGACAAAATTAGTGGGGATTGTTTCTTAAAATTGTCAACCATCCTGGAAAATTCAAAACTGCTGGCATCTGTGTACTATTTGCTTGGATTAAAGGATATCCACAAACTTACCAAGCTTTCAAATTCTCAGATTAAGTGATTGGATAAAGGCAAAATCATTTTGGTCCGATTTGCTTGAATTTGTCAGTAGACTCAAGCGGGCTTGACATGCTGTGATATCGGTACTGATATCGCTAGCGTGGGTTCCCGCCCCCATCTGTTGTGCGACACGGGCAAATCGCTGCCCGTGCTGCACAACTTCGCCCAGACCCATCACACGTACTTACCTGCCCGGCGACGTCACTGTGACCGGCGAATCGCCTCTTTTCTAAGGGGATGGTTCATTCAGCGTCACAGCAATGTCACAGCTGCGTCACTGAACCGCCGCCCAATAGAAGCGGAGGGGCGGAGATGAGCGGGACATAACATCCCGCCCACCTCCTTCCTTCCGCATAGCGGCTGGGAGGCAGGTACGGAGAGCTTCCTCGTTCCTGCGGTGTCACACGGAGCGATGTGTGCTGCCGCAGGAACGAGGAACAACTTTGTTACTGCTGCAGTAACAATATTTGAGAATGGACCCCTATGTCACTGATGAGCGATTTTGCACGTTTTTGCGACGATGCAAAATCGCTCATCGGTGTCACACGCAACGGCATCGCTAATGCAGCCAGATGTGCGTCACCAATTCCGTGACCCCAATGAGTTTGCATTAGTGATGTCGTAGCGTGTAAAGCCCCCTTTAGTTTGTTTTGAATACAATATTGCCATAAAAAGTGTTTAATATGGTAAAATGTTTCTCCAGAGCTCAAAACATAGTACACTGAGGTTATAGTCATTATTGTCAATGATATGCGGCACTCCCAATGTAACTAGGTGGTTCTCAGTGATGGAAGAGCTGAAGAATCATGTGGAAATATAGGACAGCTGCAATAGGACAGAAGAGAATAATGTGGGTTTTTTATATTAGACACGTATCAAATGTCAAAAGGATCATGCAAAATGGCAAATCGCTGGATCGCATTTTCGTTACAATTTTCTGAATCAAAACCTAAAAAATTTGAAGTTGCTAGACTTGGAGATTTTTGGGAAAATTCATATTTGATTTCATATGAATTGTTTTGTTTATCTCTGTAAGTGATATATATTTTTCTAAACTTTCCATAAATACTTGAACTGCAAAGCATTAATATCATTCTCTTGACAAAAGGTGAAATGGCTGCTTACAGGTATTCATATGTCATGACCTATAACTTCTGGCTGTCTGATAAGTGAATAGCGGCTGACAGATATGTGCTATTGTGAGGAAATGTGTTCTGAAGTTAAAGAAGATTTTTTGACTTAATAAAAAGACCTCCGATATCTTCTGCCAGCTAGTAGAGATGAGGGAAATGATTGAAGGATAGAGTTTGAGTTCAATTTTCCAGAAATTTGTGGTTCTGCGTGAAATAGAACAGCGCAATTTAATTTACGAGAATCAACAAAAAAAATGACACATTACTGAAGATAGGCTAATGGCATAAAGGCATGTACTCGCAAGCTACCCCATAGTGTCCTGGAGCTATCACATCCCATTATGTAACACAGATATTCAGGGGACGATCATGGCCATTATAAAAGATATGGGCTCACCAAGGAGTGCCATTTGATACTTGTCCTGTATAGGGATTGGAAGTCAGAGCACACAGCAAGGGGAGAGAAAAGTCTAATACAATTTTGGTGTACTACTTCAGTGTACATGAAACAGATTAAAAATGGGAGTGGTAGTCACAGTCTGTGAATACTAATCTAAGGATTCCAGTGATATATAGAGAAGTGCTGTTTGTGTAACTTATTGTGACAGAATTGATTCATGATATACTGCAGTAATGCACCTTAAAAGCCCTGTCAGCATAATTGTAACGGATGTGTCTAGACCTTCAGTCGCTGCTGCTGGGACCAGGTGCAGAAGGGCCCGGTGATCGTCCAGACGTTAATGGATGCTGCCCCTTTAAGTTCTTGATTTAGGTTTTTTCTGTTTCCTTGCCAGGTTGGAGGAGCCTTTCCTCCAGCTGGTAATTAAGGGCCTTTATAACGTGGGGCCTCTAACTCCTCCAGTGCGGGTTATACTCTTCACTTGGAGAAGTTGCTCGCTCAGGAGTGCATGTTACTTTAGACTACTGTTGCTGTATATTCCGAAGATTTCCTCTCAAGATAAGTTGTGTTTTTTTCTTGTTGTGGTTCAGACTACTGTTGCAGTACATTCTGAAAATTCCCTCTCAAGATAAGGTATTGTTTTTCCTTTTTCCCCTTTTTTGCTGTTTATTTTTGTGTTTGCTTTTCCCTCAGTGGATTGGTGGGTGGTGGGATTTAGTCCTAGGGTCTGGCTAGGAGACAGGGGCACATTGGTGGGCAACACCTCCTAACCCTTTTAGGTACTAGTCGTTGGAGGGCAAGTGCAGGGCCCCCAGGAGTCAAGGTCAGCAATGGAACCAAGCACTGGTTACCCCCTCCTCTTTGTGTTTCAGCATCCCTTATTCCCAGGAGTCCACTTGCTGGGTGTCTCTCCCCACACCCAGTGTGACAATAATTCTCTAATCTAAAGCCATGGCTGTAAAATCCATGAATTAGTGATTGAACTGATAACTTTGATAATGAAATTCACTTTGTTGTTTTTCTTTAATCACTATTTGAAATGTTCTAAATAGATTTCATTGCATAGGGGCCAGACTGTACAAGGGTTCTTCTTCTTCCTGTCTGTGGTTCCCCACACCTCCGCCTGCATCCAGTCTTTGAATAAGATGTCACTGCTTTTTCAGGGGTCTTCTTCCTCTGAAGATCTGAAGAAATTTCAATGAGAAGAGTCAGGTGGATGGGCATGAAATCACAGAGAGGGAGGAGAAGACCCAGTGTGTTGTCCAGCTTCTGTGCAGCAAAATCACTCCAGCGTCATTACAGCCATGGCTTTGTAAAATCATAATAACAGGTTCTTTTTAATAAGCTGAATTTTGATTCTTCTGCATGCACTGCAATAAAGATATGTCAGTATTAATTTTAAATCCCTTAGTTCTAATTTTGCTACTAAAACCAAGTTCTGAAATAAAGGCTTGTGTGCCATAGAAAGGGGGATTTCTGTATTTTGAATAGTGAAAACCATGTTCTTTTAACCTTTTAAAGAGAGTTGATATTTTAGTTATCTCTTTAATTGTCCAATTTGCACAACACTTCTACAATTCACACTTTTGCAGCATGTTAGCAACATAATATTCAAAGGTACCATAAATTACATTGCATTTTGGTTTAAGGGGGTGAGCATTAATATTTGAAAAAAAAAAAATACCAAAAATATAAAATAAAACAAAGAAATGAAGAAAACAAGGTTTAGCTTTTGTAACTGTTTTACAATTTTTGGAGTCACAACAATACTGCTGACTAAAACAAATTACTTTCTATGTGTCTGCTTACTTTACAACTTATTTTTTAGGGATAAGTAATTTTGTTTATAAAAGGGAGAGAATTTTAAATAAAAAATATCTACCATCAATTCTGAAAAAAATGATCCACAGTTACAAATGGTTTACTTTTTGCATAGTTCTTTTAATTTTTCAGTCTTGCGATACCTTTTTAGGTGTTGCTCCTACTTACTGCCTTTTTTTTCCTTTTTTGGACACGTGAAACTCATGTGTTTTACTTTAATCCAAAATGTAAAAAGAATTAAAGCAAATAGAGACAATGTTCAGGTCCGTTTTCCATACCTGTTTAAATTGTCAAGTTAGAAATACATATATGCCACACCGAGATTACAGGTATGCTGATGTTGAATAGTTTTTTGTGTCTGTCATGTGGACCCTTCTGGTATTTGGAATTTCTTGTTAATGTCATATTTTTCTAGGTTGCCTATTTGTGGTAACAAAGTTTTGAAAATCACTGGATTTTTATTATAAGATAAAAAGTTTTAGGCAGCAAATAAGCAAACCCGCTGTCCCCGTGCTCATTGTACATTGTCCCTTGCAATTGACCCCGGCTACCATAGACCCCAATCGTTACTCCCATGATGACTTGAGGAGAAAAGCGTCCGGGGAAGGGGTATGCTGAAGTTACTGAGGGATGCTGAGCCATGTCATAAGGGCCAGTTATCTACCTTAAATAAATCGGAAACTCTGTGAACAGAACAGCTATCGACCGGAGTGGGGGACTCTACTGACATATGGTGAGAGAGTTCCAGTTATAATACGGTTTGTTGTAGGGATAATTATGGTCCCTATTAACAAATGATTACCTATTTGTGAAGGCACCTGGGTATGGCCTTTAAAAATCATTGATGAAGCTTTTGTACCGGGTACGTTTTATGATGCATGGTTTTATCCATGAAGTGAGTGTTTTTTTCAATGGTTATAATTAGAGATGATCGATGAGCAAGGTTTGAGGTTTGCCAATTTCATGTTCGAGTGATTTTGGGGGGTGTTCGAGACGTTCGACGAACTCATAGTTACATAGTTACTAAGGTTGAAAAAAGACCTAGGTCCATCTAGTTCAACCTTCCTCCACCAGTTCTCTTTTGCTAAAAGTTCGGGAGTTCGAGTTATGTTCGAGAACGGTTCGATCACCAAAAGCGTGGCTTTTCACAGTAAGGCTATGTGCATACCTTTCGTATCTGCATGCGTCCTGCTTCGCCAGCACAATCCCTCTCTCTGTCCTACTCATCGATCACGGGCGTCTCGCTGCATGGCTGTCACAAATCTTCAGTGGCAATTCCTCTTTTGAAAATGGCTGCCGCTTCATTATTCAATTAGTTATTCTGTGCTTTCCCCACCCACCGGCGCCCATGATTGGTTGGAGTCAGACACGCCCCCACGATGAGTGAAAGCTGTCTCACTGCAACCAATCACAGCAGCTGGTGGGCGTGTCTATATTGTGCAGTAAAATAAATAAATAAATAAAAAAAAAAATGCGCTTCCCCCCATATTTGATACCAGGCAGGATAAAGCCACACGGCTGGAGGCTGGTATTGTCAGGATGAGGAGCGCCACGTTATGGGGAGCCCACCACCCTAACAATATCAGCAGGCAGCCGACCGGAATTGCCGCATCCTTTAGATGCGACAGTCCCGGGACTCCACCCAGCTCATCCTGAATTGCCCTGGTGCGGTGGCAATCGGGGTAATAAGAGGTTAATCATGACAAGCGTCTCCTCGAGATACCATCCATGATCAACCTGAAAGTGAAAGTAAAGAAACATACACAACAAAAAATCCTTCATTTGGAATAAAAGACAAAAAACACCTCATTTACCTTTTTATTAAAATCCCTAAACAACAATCCAGGTCCAAAATTATCCACACGACACTGTCAGCTCTGCTACATGAAGATGAGAGGGAGCGATCTGTGTCCTCTCCATGTAGCACCTGAAGTGAGCCGCGCTGTCACCAGACTTCACTCTGTAATGCAGAAGTCAAGATAACCAAATCTGCCTATGTTTCTCATTAGAGGCAGTGGCTGAATGGATAGAGCTCCCGTCTAAGAAGCACTACTTCACAAGTTCGCGTTCCGGTAAAAAATTTAATTTATTTTTAATTTCAAATTATAATTATTATTTATTTATAATTCTATTTAACTTAATTATGCACTGAGGTGAGGAGTCGGACATCAGCTGTGAGCCGTGGGACACACCTGTAAATCGGAGCAGTTCATGGAATGAGGCTGCATTGCTCCCTCTCTCTCTCTCGCTTGCTTACGCTCTCTCTCTCGCTCTCTTTTTCTCTCTCTTTTTCTCTCTTTCTCTCTGTCTTTTTATCACTCTCTTTTTTTTCTTTCTCTCTCCCTCTCTCTCTCTCTCTCTCAGACCTGGCGATGATCAGGTCACCTAACGGAATCAGCTAACACTATGCTGTGTCATGTGATTCAGGCCCTTGAACCTGACACATCATCTGATCGCTTTCCCTTCCAGCAAACCGATCAGATGATATTGGATCCGGATTGGACGGCACAGGACCATGACCCAGGATTACTGCGGAGGGGAATTCTTTATTTCAATAACGATGGAGTCACTATTTGTGTTGTGTTTTATTTCTAATAAAAATATTTTTCTGTGTGTTGGTTTTTTTTTATCTGTACTAGAAATTCATGGTGGCCATGTTTAATATTGGCGTGACACCATTAATTTCGGGCTTAGGGCCAGTTGATAATATACAGCTAGCCCTAACCCCATTATTACCCAGCGGCCACCCATCACCAGGGCAGCTGGAAGAGTTGGGTACAGCGCCAAAAGATGTCGCTTCTATGTAAGCGCCATTTTATGGGGTGGCTGCGGACTGCAATTCGCAGCAGGGGTGCCCAGAAAGCTTGGGCACCCTGTGCTTCGGATTCCAATCCCCAGCTGCCTAGTTGTACCTGGCTGGACACAAAAATTGAGCAAAGCCCACATCATTTTTTTTTAAAATTATTTCATGGCATTATTAAAAAAAAAGGCTTTCCTATATTTTTGGTTCCCAGCCGGGTACAAATAGACAGATGGGGGTTGGGGGCAGCTGCCTGCTGTACCTGGCTAGCATACAAAAACAGGGTGAAGCACACGTAATTTTTTTGGGGGGCAAAAAACTCCTGCATACAGTCCTGGATGGAGTATGCTGAGCCTTGCAGTTCTGCAGCTACTGTCTGCTGTCTGTCTGTATGAAGGAGAGCAGACAGCAGCTGCAGAACTACAAGGCTCGGCATGCTCCATTCACTAGTGTATGCAGGAGAGCAGACAGCAGCTGCAGAACTACAAGGCTCAGCATGCTCCATTCACTAGTGTATGCAGGAGAGCAGACAGCAGCTGCAGAACTACAAGGCTCAGCATACTCCATGCAGGACTGTATGCAGGAGTTTTTTGCCCCCCCCAAAAAAAGACGTGGGCTTCGCCCTATTTTTGTATGCTAGGCAGGTGCGGCTGCCCCCAACCCCCAGCTGCCTATTTGTACCTGGCTGGGAACTAAAAAAATAGGGAAGCCCTTTTTTTTAATTATTTCAAGAATTTCATGAAATAATTTAAAAAAAAATCGACATAGGCTTCGCCCCATTTTTGTGTCCAGCCAGGTACAACTAGGCAGCTGTGGATTGGAATCCGCTGCACAGGTTGGCCCGAGCCTTCTGGGCACCTCTACTGTGAATTGCAGTCTGCAGCCCCCCCAGAAAATGGCGCTTTCATAGAAGCGCCATCATCTGGCGCTGTATCCAACTCTTCCAGCAGCCCTGAAGCCGGGTGGCTTGCTGGGTAATAATGAGTTAATACTAGCTTTGTTTTACTAGCTAGTATTAAGCCAGAGATTCTTAATGTCAGGCAACTTTGACCCAGCCATTTAGAATCTCCAATAAAGGGAAAAAAAAAAAAGAAACCACACAGAGAAAAAATACTTTAATAGAAATAAATACACAGACACATTAGAGACTCCATGTTTATTACTCCCTGTCAGCCCTCCATGATCCTGCTCTTCTGTCTTATTTCACCTTCAACCCATGCAGCTCTGCTACATCAGACAGCACTGCATGGGAGGAAGGACGCTGCTGATCCTGTGCAGTCTATTCATTCAGTAAGTGAGCAGCAGCTGCGTGCTGTAAGCGGTGACGTCACCGCATACAGGCGGGTTACCATAGCAACGGTGCTCCGATCACGTGATTCCAGATTCCCGGTGCCGCTAGTTACCGGCTGTGACAGCCAGTCCTTGCATGTGGACTGACTCTGTAAAGAGCCCCCCATGCAGGAACGGGGAGTCGACCATGTGCCAGAGCATCTCGCCGGTACACGGACATGCACAAAGGAGCACCGCGTACTGGAGAGATGCACTGACAGGATCTAGCAATGACGTCTAGCCATGTGACCAGTCTGTAGCCAATGAGATAATAGACACGTGACTGGCCACATGCTATTTTGACGTCACGATAGGTCCTATCATCAGTGCTGGTTACCGGCAGGACGCAGCGATTATCGGAAGGAAAAGCGGCGGGAGACAGAATGCAGGACGCGTTGCAGGGACCTGTAAGTGTTATGACAATGTTTATTAACTGTATGTGTACATGTATAATGTGTTTTTATATGTTTGTGTTTGCCTCCCATTGTTTTCATTGGGGTTCGAGAGGTTCGTCGAACCGAACCGAACTCGAGCCTTCAGAGGTTCGCTCATCTCTAGTTATAATTATGACCTTTTTAAAGTATATCTAATAAAAGTTAGTTTTAGGCATCATTTATATTATATTCATCTGGCTGTTTATTGTTTACTAATTGGTGAATTTAACTGATCCAGTAGCTATTCTTTGTGTCTAATCAAGATATGGCAGGATTTTTAGCTACAGGTTTTGACACAAGTTCTTGGGTTACTGAAGCTAAGGAGGTTTTTTCTGAGAGGAATTTTGTACAGGAAAAGTATACACCATCCTTGAATAGCGCATTTAGAGATCTTACAAAAAGATTTAAGAATAGAACTACCTCATGGTGGGAGGTCCAATCTTTGGAAAGTTATCTGAAGAACAAAATTGTCCCTAGAAATTTGCGTATATCTTTAACACCAGGTTATAGGTATAATAGTACTGATTTGGCTGCAACATGGGAGAAGGATGTTACTGATTGCTCATTGAGGTTGATGGTCCTTTTACTGGAAGAGGAGAAGAAAAATCTTGCAAGTCTCGATATTTTGCTAAAACAACAGATTGAGGTCACAAAAGCATTTTTGGGTAACGCTGAATTTATAGCAAAAGAAACAGTGTTACATAACACGATTACAAAATATCATTATCATCTAAAAGAGAAAAAACATAAATTCGAAACAAGAGACTTGCATGATTTCAGGGACAATAAAGCATACAACTTTTCAGTGATGAAAACTAATTAACCTAGTGATACTGAGGGAACTTCAACTGATACCGAGTTCTCGGACACTGAGGGAAGAAATAAGAATCGTAGAAAATCCAGACAGCGGGGTAGAGGAAAGCCCTTTGAGCGTGGAGATCAACATAGAGAGGGTTTTTAGATTCAAGTTATTTTCTGAGAAACAGGAAGAGATGGGGTGCTCAAAATCCGCAGCCAGAGCCACCCAAATAATAAATCTTTCAAAAAGAACCCTAAATAACACTGAAATCTTTTGTCCCGACATCAGACCTCAATATAATTGACACAGTGAAGGACCTCAACCTATTCACATGCAAACTCAAATGGAAAAAAAAACATTTTATTAATGAGAATAAAAGAATTTGTTGTGAGATTGGTATACCAGATGACCTCCTTAAACATGTTAGACTCTTATATAGCATAGAGGAACCAGACCCGAACCTTGAGGGGAAGGGTCCATTTACGGATCTCAAGTTAAAAAGTGTAAAAATGCCCCCAGATAACAACGAGAGAACAATTGATGTTTTTTGTAACCTCGTTACAAAGGATTTGGAACTAATCACAAATAAACAAATAAAAAAATATAATTTAACAAAAGACAAGATAGACTGCCTTCTTGAACTTGAAAGATATATGGAGATTGTGGTGAAACAGTCGTATAAAGGAGGGACCATAGTCTTAATGGATACTGATGATTAGATGAAATTATGTATGGAGATTTTGAAAGATCATGAGAGCTATGAATTACTTAGTGAGAATCCACTGCATGACTATCAGAAGATATTGAGGAATCTGTTGTTGGGAGCTCCTGAGAGGGAACTCATCAGCAAAACTGAATTTGACTTTTTGTTCCCTGCTTTTTCGGTCACTCACATATTCTATTGCCTCCCGAAGGTGCATAAGGGTTTGAACCCCCTTCTTGGAAGATCCATAGTTTCAGGGATCGGTAGCCTTACACAGAACTTGGGAATTTACACTGACATATTGTTGAGACCATTTGTCACGCCCCTGGGATCATATTTGAAGGATACATCTGGCTTGCTTTAAAATCTTGAGCGGGTAGTGGTGGACGAGGACAATATCTTTGCTTGTATTAATGTGGAATTTCTATACGCATCCATTAGACATGATTTAGGTCTAAAGGCAGTGGAATACTTTCTAAAGAGCAGAGGAAGGCAGTTTAAGGAGCATAATATCTTTCTGCTGGAACGATTGGAGTTTTGACTTAAAAGCAACATGTTTCTCTTTAAGGGTCATTATTACCACCAGCTCAGGGGCCCTGTGATGGGGAGCGCTTGTGCTCCCTCATATGCAAATTTGCTCCTGGGCTGGTGGGAAGAGAACTTTGTATTTGGAAAGGATTCTCCTACTCCGGTCGAGAAGATCAGTCTATGATGTTGTTACATAGATGACGTATTTTTACTATTTAATGAGATGGTGGAGGTACTAAATAATAACAATCTGGGACTAAAGTTCACATGTAAAGTAAACAGATTGTGATTACCATTCCTAGATGTCCTTATAGAAAGAGATAGATGCTAGTCATTATATTCCCTTTTCTATCGAAAACCGACAGCAACAAATTCTCTCTTGCGGTGGGAGAGTGGGCATCCCACTAGCCTCAAGAGGGGAATTGTTGTGAACACATTTGGACTGGGTTCCGGTTTGGGGCTCCCTCTTGTGACTTGTGCTGGTAGTAGAGTTAGTCTGCTTAACAGAAGCCAGACAGCTGATGATGATTGGAAATCAGGCTGCTCAGAATGGGCCTATATAACTGAGTAGTGTTCTCTTGGTCTGGGCCGGTGATACTGTTATGATTCAGTGATTGAGGAGGATCAAAGGGGTGGAAACTAGGAAACTCAGAGAATCACCAGAGTGGTTGGATACTCAGCTGATTGCAGACCTCTAACTGACAACACAACTAGAAGTAACCATGGGACGTGCCTAAGATGACCTGGTCACTTCGACACACCCGGAGAGCTATTTGTTCCTAAAGAGAAAAAAACAAGGAAAGCTAATCTGCCTCGGAGCAGTTCACCAAAGATTATAGGTAGCCCCCAAACATGTAAAGTCGGTGAGACAAGATGAAATACAGTACACAGGTAGAGAACAGATTCAGCAAAGATGAGGCCCAAACTATCTATATAGGAAAGGACAGGAAAGAGCACTGTCTGCAGCCACGCAAAAGCCTGAAAAAACCCCATCACACCTGATATGAAAAAACTGAGACCACACGATCTCTCCCCCACTATATCAATACTCTGGTGTTAATGGGATCCAAGCAAAACACAAATTTAGAGGAAGGACTGAAATTAATATCAAGCATGACAAAACAAAAATACATTGCAGAATATGGAGCTGGGTACACAGACATTCCCAGCAGTGAATATTCCAACTCCACTCAGAACTCCACACAAACAGAAACCAGGAAACAATCCTTAATACCACAGAAATTAAAACAACAAGAAAGTGGAAAAAAACCAGCAGATATGGCAGGCTCCAGAATGTCCACAGAACAACACTGATCACCGGCTCAGACCGGGAGAACACTACTCAGTTATATAGGCCCAGTCTGAGCAGCCTGATTTCCAATCATCATCAGCTGTCTGGCTTCGACTAACTCTACTACCAGCACTGGCCACAAGAGGGAGCCTCCAACCCAGAATCCAGTCCAAATGTGTTCACAACAGGGAATCCCGAAAGGGCAATTCCTGTGTTTAAAACAAAACTGCTCAGACGAGTAGCGTTTTGACATTCAAGCACAGGATTTGGGTTGCAGACTCCAAAATTGAGGTTATCCAAGACGTGTGATTAACAATGCTTTTAAAAAATCTCAAGCCAAGGATAGAGTCCAGTGTTGTAAATGTCAGTTATGCTTTGGCTGCTGTGAGGCTCCCTCTTGTGGCCAGGAATGGTTTGGACAGAGACCAGGTGTGTTGAGCAATGGGTGTTTCCATTGCTAACTCTCTGCATATTTAAACCCTGGTCTGATAGCAGGCTATGCCACATGTCAGTTGTTCTTTGTTCACCAGCCTGCTTCATCCTGCTCCAGACCACATCTACCCCAGGTAAGTGCTTGGCTCTTTATTTTTGTTTGGTTCTTTTTGTTCTTATCTGAGTTTGTCATTTGCTGTGGTTGTTTTCAGTTTATTTGCATGCAGGGATCTTCCCTCTCAGTTGCTTAGCTGGAAAGCTCCCTGCAGCTATGTTTAGATTATTGCTCCTATAAGTCCATGTGTTTGTTGCTTCTTGAATTTGTAATGGTTCCTGCTTTCTGTTCATTGGTATGACAAGAGCGCCTGGTATAGGACGGAGTTCAGATCTAGCGATCTGAGGGCTTTTTTGTACTATCAGGTTGTTGGATTTTTGCAGGGTTTTTCTCTGGCCACCATCAGTCCCTTTCCTGTCCTGTCCTATTTAGTCAGTAGGGCCTCACATTTTGCTAATCCTATTATCTATCTGTGTATTGTTTTCCTATATCACTGCAGTCTTTGAATGTGGGGGGCTTGCTATTCTATATCTATTTTCTGAGACAGAGAGTTATTCATCTTCCTTCCTTTAGGATAGCTAGTTCTCCGGCTGGGTTCGTGGTGCACAGGATGTTAGTTCACCCCTCATCTACTTCTAGTTGTGATGGTTAGTAAGGGGATGGCGGCTAGATTAGTTGCCAATGCTCTTGTCACCTTTTACCAATGATTTATGGTTGTCTTCCATGGTTCCGGATCATAACAGTCCAGCTATTGCACCCTCTTACGAGTGAAATTGATAAAGATGACACTATACAGTTTATCACTACCTTTAACAACGGATCAGAGGAGGTGAGAAAGATCCTTGAGAGATATTGGCCGATTCTGAAGATGAATAGGGATGTTGGGCCTTTGCTCACTGCTTTACCAGCATTCACATATAGAAAGGCACGTTCTATCAAAGAGCGGTTAGTTTACAGCCACTTTTGTATCGACATCAAAAAAGACATGATGAGTAACAACACTAAGGGTTTTTGTAGATGTAAGGCATGTGTTGCATGTGGCTCTATAGAAACCGGTAAATTCTTTGTGTCTAATGTTACAGGGTGATGGTACGAGATTAGATCTATTATCAATTGTAGAACGAAAGGGGTAATTTACAAACAACTTGTTCCTGTGATTTGGCGTTCATAGGCAAAACAAGGAGGGAATTGAGAAGAAGGATAGGAGAGCACCTCCTTGATATCAGATTAAATAACAATACCCCTCTGGACCGACATATTAATGAGAAGCATGCAGGCAATCCCAATGTCATAAGATTTCAGGGAATTAATTTGGTCCCACCTCCGGTCAGAGGGGGTGATTGGGATAACAAAATCTTAAAGCAGGAGACTAAATGGATTTTTTAGTTGAAGGCAATTAAACCACAGGGCCTAAATGAGTTTCTTTCCTTTGCACCCTTTGTTTAGGTAAGTATAGGCAGAGTTAGGAGGGTAAGCTCGACGTCCGAGTGGGGCACCAATCACCGTCTCTCCTAAGTGGCAGCCTCCACAGCCAGGTAGGGTGAGTTATTATGGGAGAGAAGAAAATTATTAGGTGTTAGGTGGTATGGTGTTTTTTTTCTTTGTTGGTTCCTGTTTTTTAGGCTCTCCGTTATCTCTCCGGGATCTTTGTATACCTCTGTGTATGTAGGGTTAAAAATGTATTGATAAACACCCCCGCCCCCTTTAATAAAATATTTTTTCTGTGCGGAGTTTTTAATTGGTAAATCCTTTTTTTCTGGCTTCCTTAATTAATCTGACATTTTGTATACCTGTACTAATTTTCGATACCTATCTATCCTATCTGGATTTTTTGCATCCCATAATTTAGGCAGCGAACAAGCACACCCGCTGTCACCGCGCTGATTGTGCATTGTCCATTTTTTTGAGGAGAAACGCGTTGGGAGAAGGGGGTACGCTGAAAAGATACCGGCTGAGTTACTAGGGGATTCTGAGCAATGGAATAAAAGCCAGTCATCTACCTTAAATAAACCATAAGCTCTGTAAACAGAACAGCTATCGATCGGAGTGGGGGACTCTACTGAAATTGGGTGAGAGAGTTCCATTTGTAATATGGTTTATTGTGGGGATAATTATGGTTCCTATTAACAAATGATTACCTATCTGTAAAGGTACCTGGGTCTGGCCTTTAAAAATCGTTGATGATAGGGGCTTTTGTACTGGGTATGTTTTATGATGCATGGTTTTATCCATGAAATGAGTGTTTTTTTCAATAGTTATAATTCTGACCTTTTTAAAGTATATCTAGTAAAAGTTATTTTTAGACATCTTTTATATTATATTCATTTAGCTGTTTATGCATTTTTATTTATCAACGTGTGATCTTGCTAAAATGTATGTACCTCTTATAGTCTGCAGTGAGTAAGGTCAGAAGAAGCAGACCTCCGTCACTGCTTCCTTAAATCATAGGATCACAGCGCTTATGAACAGCTGTACCCTATCGCTGAGATAACTAACCAGCTATATATTTCTCTCTCGATCTACTGTATGTAATTAAAGGAAACTTGTGAAGTGGAAAAATGCTATTAACATGAGGGTGTGGGGTAGAGTTGAGCGCGGTTCGTGGTTCGTGGTTCTCCAGTTCTAGGCTCGAGTGATTTTGGGGCATGTTCTAGATCGAACTAGAACTCGAGCTTTTTGCAAAAGCTCGATAGTTCTAGAAACGTTCGAGAACGGTTCTAGCAGCAAAAAACCAGCTAAATCCTAGCTTGGTTTCTGCTGTAATAGTGTAAGTCACTCTGTGAATCACACTATTATGACATTTCAGTGTATAGTGTGCGTGAACAGCGCCTTCAGATCACTGCTGTTTCTATAATGATCGCCATTTTTTTTTTTTTTTCTTGTCTTCCTTCCCTAAGCGTGCGCGTCTTGTGGGGCGGGCCAGCATGTCAGCCAATCCCAGACACACACGCAGCTAAGTGGACTTTGAGCCAGAGAAGCAACGGCATGTGTGATAGGATGTCCATGTCACATGTCCCTGCATTATAAAACCGGACATTTTCCTCCAGCACGCCATTATCTGCCTTCTGCGTCCTTGGTGTCAGACATCACTGTCGCAGCTCCGTCCTCCTGAGTCCTATCGCCGATACAGTTGTATGCGCTGCATACACAGCGTTAGACAGCTTAGGGAGAGCACTTTATAGCAGTCCTTTTAAGGGCTGAAACCGGCAGGGTCAGAGAGCCATAGGTGACAGGTCCCGAAAACAGCGCCAGCGTCTGTGTAGCCAAGGTCAGGGATTTCCTCCCTGCATTTCATCATTAGGAGGGAATAGAAAGGCAGGCTTCCATTCCTCTACTCAGAGCACCACAATCCTGCCACTGTACCCTCCTGTCCTCTGCACACTCCAACTCATTATAACTAAGCCATTATACTAGCAAACACTCAGTGTGCCTAGTGGCATCCTAAACGTGGCTATTGGACTTTGCTATAGTCCCACTAGTGCAAAGACATTTGCAGAGCACGTCTGCCTGCATTGCACACTCCAACTTTTTTAAACTAAGCAATTTTACTAGCAAACACTCAGTGTACCTAGTGGCATCCTATATGTGGCTATTGGACTTTGCTATAGTCCCACTAGTGCAAAGACATTTGCAGAGCACGTCTGCCTGCATTGCACACTCCAACTTTTTTAAACTAAGCCATTATACTAGCAAACACTCAGTGTAACTAGTGGCATCCTAAACGTGGCTATTGGACTTTGCTATAGTCCCACTAGTGCAAAGACATTTGCAGAGCACATCTGCCTGCATTGCACACTCCAACTTTTTTAAACTAAGCCATTATACTAGCAAACACTCAGTGTACCTAGTGGCATCCTAAACGTGGCTATTGGACTTTGCTATAGTCCCACTAGTGCAAAGACATTTGCAGAGCACGTCTGCCTGCATTGCAGACTCCAACTCTTTTTAACTAAGCCATTATACTAGCAAACAGTCAGTGTACCTAGTGGCATCCTAAACGTGGCTATTGTACTTTTGTCTATTCACACTATTGGAACGATATTTGCAGCACGTCTGCCTGCATTGCACACTCAAACTTTTTTAAATTCAGCCATTATACTAGCAAACACTCAGTGTACCTACTGGCATCCTAAACGTGGCTATTGTACTTTTGTCTATTCACACTATTGGAACGATATTTGCAGCACGTCTGCCTGCATTGCACACTCAAACTTTTTTAAACTCAGCCATTATACTAGCAAACACTCAGTGTACCTACTGGCATCCTAAACGTGGCTATTGTACTTTTGTCTATTCACACTATTGGAACGATATTTGCAGCACGTCTGCCTGCATTGCACACTCAAACTTTTTTAAATTCAGCCATTATACTAGCAAACACTCAGTGTACCTAGTGGCATCCTAAACGTGGCTATTGTACTTTTGTCTATTCACACTATTGGAACGATATTTGCAGCACGTCTGCCTGCATTGCACACTCAAACTTTTTTAAACTCAGCCATTATACTAGCAAACACTCAGTGTACCTACTGGCATCCTAAACGTGGCTATTGTACTTTTGTCTATTCACACTATTGGAACGATATTTGCAGCACGTCTGCCTGCATTGCACACTCAAACTTTTTTAAATTCAGCCATTATACTAGCAAACACTCAGTGTACCTAGTGGCATCCTAAACGTGGCTATTGTACTTTTGTCTATTCACACTATTGGAACGATATTTGCAGCACGTCTGCCTGCATTGCACACTCCAACTTTTTTAAACTCAGCCATTATACTAGCAAACACTCAGTGTACCTACTGGCATCCTAAACGTGGCTATTGTACTTTTGTCTATTCACACTATTGGAACGATATTTACAGCACGTCTGCCTGCATTGCACACTCAAACTTTTTTAAATTCAGCCATTATACTAGCAAACACTCAGTGTACCTACTGGCATCCTAAACGTGGCTATTGTACTTTTGTCTATTCACACTATTGGAACGATATTTGCAGCACGTCTGCCTGCATTGCACACTCAAACCTTTTTTAAACTCAGCCATTATACTAGCAAACACTCAGTGTACCTACTGGCATCCTAAACGTGGCTATTGTACTTTTGTCTATTCACACTATTGGAACGATATTTGCAGCACGTCTGCCTGCATTGCACACTCAAACTTTTTTAAACTCAGCCATTATACTAGCAAACACTCAGTGTGCCTAGTGGCATCCTAAACGTGGCTATTGTACTTTTGTCTATTCACACTATTGGAACGATATTTGCAGCACGTCTGCCTGCATTGCACACTCAAACTTTTTTAAATTCAGCCATTATACTAGCAAACACTCAGTGTACCTAGTGGCATCCTAAACGTGGCTATTGTACTTTTGTCTATTCACACTATTGGAACGATATTTGCAGCACGTCTGCCTGCATTGCACACTCAAACTTTTTTAAACTCAGCCATTATACTAGCAAACACTCAGTGTACCTAGTGGCATCCTAAACGTGGCTATTGTACTTTTGTCTATTCACACTATTGGAACGATATTTGCAGCACGTCTGCCTGCATTGCACACTCAAACTTTTTTAAACTCAGCCATTATACTAGCAAACACTCAGTGTACCTAGTGGCATCCTAAACGTGGCTATTGTACTTTTGTCTATTCACACTATTGGAACGATATTTGCAGCACGTCTGCCTGCATTGCACACTCAAACTTTTTTAAATTCAGCCATTATACTAGCAAACACTCAGTGTACCTAGTGGCATCCTAAACGTGGCTATTGTACTTTTGTCTATTCACACTATTGGAACGATATTTGCAGCACGTCTGCCTGCATTGCACACTCAAACTTTTTTAAACTCAGCCATTATACTAGCAAACACTCAGTGTACCTTATGGCATCCTAAACGTGGCTATTGGACTTTTGTCTATTCACACTACTGCAAATCTATGTGCAGCACCTCTGCATGACAACCTCCTGTTCTGTTTTTAATAAGCTATAATGATAGCACAAAATACTGCCATTTAGTGGCATCATAGAACTGGCTGTTGTATTCCATTAGTGCCCCACTGGTGACAAGCTATTTCTAGTACCTCTACATCACACCCTCATGCACATTTTGCTACGCTAATGTTATAGCAAACTCATGGAATTCATTGCTGCATTTCATAATTCGGAGGGATAGAAAGTCAGGCTTCCTTTAGCTTTTCCTTCTGTTCATAGACAGCATCTCCAAGAGCAATTTCCCCTCCACGTCTAAGTGTGGAGAGGCAGCTAGTGCGCATGCGTGTGCCGATGTACCCCAGCTGCAGCATAATTACAGTGTTTCGCGTAGTGAGTATGCTCAGCCTGACTGTGTTATTCCTGACGCTAAGTCTTCTTTTCGGGATACAGCGCATGCTCCCACACTAAGTGTGAAAAGCCTCTTTGCACAGGTGCTTGCATTCCGTGCCGGGTCTAAGTCCTGTTTTGTGCCTAGACACCATGCTAAAGCTGATAGTCTTTTTTCAGAGACTGTATTTCATGCTACTGAGCATGCTCAGGCACTTCCTGTATCAGAGACTAGGTCCGGTAATGAACTCTTTGGCCCTGGCCCTGATGTGGGGGTCCCATATAGACCAAAGGGCATCAGGTGTCCTCCCAAATGGCTTGCAGAGACCCACACCTATGACTTGTCACCGCATTATTGATGGTCAGACGATGACTGGTGAGGTGTTTGGGTCATGGCAGCCATGAGGTCATCATTGAAGTTGCGTTTCCAAATAGGACGCTAGTTATGCCACTCATGACGTGTCACTCTACTTTTGTCTCCAGGAGGTGCATTGTGGTTCACCCTGGTTTGGGGCGGACCCAGGTTATAAAAGGGGCTGGAGCCAACAAGGAGGTGCGCAGTCTTCTATTATGCTCCGAAAGAGCACACCTCCATGTGTTGAACCCATTGCGGCTTTAGGCCAGAGGTAGGCAGGGATAGGGCGTCGATGCAGGCCACCACCACAGTTGGTAACGCAGAACGGTTAAGACCAGCTCCTGTCCTACCAGTCCTGCTTGTGCAGCCCAGTGGCATTAACAGGCCTGCTGCTGCTGATGCGCCTGCTGTCCACAGGTGTGGCCCCTACGCACACGGTCAGCGTACTCAATGGCCCCTGTGTTGTTAACAGGGAGTTCCTGGGCTGGGTGGGCATGTGGACCCTGTGACGCTAACAGGGCTCACAGTCTCCAGATCCGAATGGCGTCTAACTCGGTTCAGGCTACTATTAGTTTCATAGCCACACAGCTCTGTATCCTCCACCAAACCTTCCAGTTGCCAACCTCTCCTTTTCCAACTGGGAGCACGGTGGACACTGACTGCTGATGGGGATATATACCTTTCTCTTTCTTTTCTTATTAATTTTCGTTATATAGCGGTCACAGATTATATACCACTTTATCCAAATCTGCCAGTCCCACTGTAACAGATGGTGTTTCTTCAGCAAATGTTACAGTTGCTTAACCACCAAATCCACGGACCAAAACTTTTTTCCCCTTTCCAACACACCTGTTCCCCTTTCCAACAGCATCTGTCCTTTTTAAACTCATTTTGGGATATGACCAAAAGTGCAACTGTGCAGGGACACCGTACTCAACGCCATCTCAGCACAGCAGCCATCCCTCGGTCCCTCCGATGTGGACAAGTAAAAGACCATTTCCTCCTATCCATGACAAAGCGTTGAGATTCACTCTGTGCAGCACTGGTGTTTAGTGGAAAAGTAGATCTAAGATTGCGTACCACATTCTGCAGATACTCCTGTATACGTGCGTCCATTTCTATGGCAGGAATTAATTCGCCAAATTTTGTCTTGTACCGGGGATCTAACAGTGTGGCAACCCAGTATTCAGGATTACTTCAAATTCATACAATCCGAGGGTCATGTAGGTAGTGCAGCAAGAAGGCGCTCATGTGCCTTGTGCATCCAGGAGGACCAAGTCCTTAGTGTGTTGGTGGCAGAGAGGTGAGAATCGTGCATCCTTCCTCTGCCCTCTCCCCACAACCTCGCACAACCGAAATGTGAGCAAGCTCTCACTCATCTGCTGAGTCTTCCATGCCCATCGCCAGTTCGTCCTCCATTTCTTCATGGGCTCCTGCACTTTCATCAACACTTTTTGCTGATACTATGCGCCCTTGTTAATCCCTCTCCCTCACCATGACTGCCGCATAGGTGCCGCTGACCATCTGGACCTCGTAGATCTTGTTATCCCTTCCGCATATGACTCCTCCTGTACTTCCTCCCCTTCCTCTTGTCCCAACACCTGACTCCGAATAATAATTACAGTGTGCTCCATCATGTAGATGACCAGAATTGTCACGCTGAGAATGACATTGCCAGTACAAAACATCTTCGTCGACATTTGTGAACTGTGTAGCAGGGTGCATAGGTCCTTGATCTGACACCACTCCAGCAGCGTGATCTGCACCACCTCTTGATCAAGTTATCCTAGGATATATGTCATACCGTATTTCAGCAGGGCTCTGCGGTGCTGCCACACACGCTGCAACATGTGCAGATTCCAATTCCTGCATGTCGGAACATCGCATTTCCGGCGTTTAACTGCCAGACCCTAAGACTTCCGGAGTGATGAAAGTTGTTGAGCTGCTGTGTGCGCACGATGGAAGTGAGCACATAGCGAGCGTGCCCGCTGCACAAGGCCATGTAGGCCGTGATGGTGTTTTAAAAATTGCTGGAGAATTCGGTTCAACACGTGAGCCATACAAGGCACGTGTGTCACATTGCCCTGAGGATGGCCCGCAGCCAGGTTTGCATCATTGCCGCACACGGCTGTTAAGTCACCAACGGAGTCCGCTCCGTCAATTTGTACTCCGGTCGCCAGGTGACAACGTGTTCCTTTCATGAATAGTGCTGATGATGGGAGAGGAGTCGATGCCAGCGGCGCAGGTGGACGCAGGTTATGCTCACCCACTGGGCTGCATTACCTTGACAGATGCAGAATCTCTGGCTGAATGTAGCTGGTGGGTATCTCACAGATGAAATACCATCATTCAGCTACAACCAATGGGAAGACACCACACCCTTTTTTATGCCCATCCTGTCTGCAGACCACTGCCAGACATAGCTATGAACCTCTGGTTAATTTTACCCCCAGTTCAGTTTTAAGATTTTGTGTGCTTGTTACCTGACTACTTTTCCTGCTTGCTGTTTAAGTACCTTGTTGGCCGATCCGCATTTCACCTCTGCTTGTTTTCTGATTAAGTCCTGGCCGTCCCATTGTGTTCCTGTTCCTCAATTAATGTTTTGACCCTGCCTGACTACTATTCTCTGGAATAGCGGTGTGACTCACATTTCCCATACATTTCAAAGTAAAACTTTGACCGCCTGATGGCATTGAGCTCTGCTGCCAGCATAGTAAGGAGGTGTGTGGTAGTCCTTGTGCGCAGTTGCAAGGAAGGGTGGCCTGACCATACAGGGTTTGCGCCAAGGTGGAGGACCCACACGAGGTTGAAGAGGCTGATGCAGTGTATTAACTTCTACATACAGAAGAAGGATTGAAACAACTCGTGGGGACGGCAAGACTTGTACAGCAGACCCTTCTCCATCTCTCACCATAGTTTGCCAGTGCCCAGTCAGTGACATGTAATGACCCTGTCTATGCTTACTGGTCCAAGTATCTGTGTTGAAATGCACCCTGTCGCACACGGAGTTTCTCAAGGAAGTGGTGATGTTGTGTGCGACATGCTGGTGTAGCGCGGGCATGCTTTTCTTGGAGAAGCAGTGGTGATTGGGCATCTGGTACTGGGGCACAGCGACAGACATAAGGTCTGTAAAATCCTGTGTGTCCACTAGGCGTAAAGGCAGCATTTCGGTAGCCAACAGATTACAGAGGGATAGAGTCAACCTCTTAGCTTTGTCATGGGTCGCAGGAAGTGGCCTTTTATTTGACCACATCTGAGGGACAGAGATCTGGCTGCTGTGTGTAGACGGTGTTGAGTAGGGTGTCCCTGGAAAAATGCAGGTTTGTGAGGAAAGTGCAGGCGGAGACATGATGTTGCCTTCATCCAACGTTGGTGCTATCGATGTTTGAGAGAGCTGTACACAATCACTTGTTTCCCCTTCCAAACCAACTGACGATCTACCAAGCAAACTGCCTGTTGCGGTTACAGTGGTGGAAGTTGTGGGTGGAAAAACAGGTGTGACAGCTGTCCCCACAGTCCTAGAAGATGACGAGCGCGCGGATGCACTGGAAGGGGCAGGCGGTGGATGGTTGGCTCCGCTAGGCCGCATTGCAGCACGGTGAGCTTCCCACCAGGGCATATGATATTTATTCATGTGACGATTCATGGAAGAAGTTGTCAAACTGCTGAGGTTTTGACCTCTAGTAAGATAACCATGCCAAATGTTACAGATCACATAATTTGGGCGATCTTTTTTTATGTCAAAAAAGGACCAGGCTAGGCAAGGCTTAGAGGCCATGCGACCTGTTGATCCACCCCGAATAATGCTCAGAGGCAGAGTGGTGGCTGAGGATGCAGTTGTAGACGTGCTACCAGTGCTCCGACTGTGTCCAGGAAGGCGCAAGGTTACTTCGACGTCGGTTGTATCCTCCTCCACCGCCTCTGTTGACCTCCTCGAGTGTCTGACTGTGGGTTGACAGTAGGTGGGATCTAGAACTTCATCATCAATTGTTGTGTTTGCACTCCCCTCCCCCTCAGACCGAGCATCTTCTTGCCCTGACCGAATATTTAAGTTGTCATCCCAATCGGGTATCTGCGTCTCATCTTCATCAGTATGTTCCTCATTGTCTATAACCACAGTTGTTGGAAAGGCAGCATTTTGGTAGCCAACAGTTTGCAGATGATGAAAGTCAACCTCCAAGCCATGTCATGACCTTCTAAAAGCATGTAAAACACAGCGAGGGGACTCCAACCACAGTCTCCCTCGTTTCCACTAACTGGGCCACACACACCCCACTTGACTGGCATCGGTTGAGCCCCCTTTTGAAAAAGAAAAAGATGCTTTGCATGAAGCACTCTCAAAAATACGCGTGCCTTTCCCGTCCCCTGGCTGACCCAGGGGAAGAAAAGTCCTCTGAGAGCCATGACTTGTTCATCTTGGTTCTTTTAGAGACACAGCGAGGGGACTCCAACCACAGTCTCCCTCGTTTCCACTAACTGGGCCACACACACCCCACTTGACTGGCATCGGTTGAGCCCCCTTTTGAAAAAGAAAAAGATGCTTTGCATGAAGCACTCTCAAAAATACGCGTGCCTTTCCCGTCCCCTGGCTGACCCAGGGGAAGAAAAGTCCTCTGAGAGCCATGACTTGTTCATCTTGGTTCTTTTAGAGACACAGCGAGGGGACTCCAACCACAGTCTCCCTCGTTTCCACTAACTGGGCCACACACACCCCACTTGACTGGCATCGGTTGAGCCCCCTTTTGAAAAAGAAAAAGATGCTTTGCATGAAGCACTCTCAAAAATACGCGTGCCTTTCCCGTCCCCTGGCTGACCCAGGGGAAGAAAAGTCCTCTGAGAGCCATGACTTGTTCATCTTGGTTCTTTTAGAGACACAGCGAGGGGACTCCAACCACAGTCTCCCTCGTTTCCACTAACTGGGCCACACACACCCCACTTGACTGGCATCGGTTGAGCCCCCTTTTGAAAAAGAAAAAGATGCTTTGCATGAAGCACTCTCAAAAATACGCGTGCCTTTCCCGTCCCCTGGCTGACCCAGGGGAAGAAAAGTCCTCTGAGAGCCATGACTTGTTCATCTTGGTTCTTTTAGAGACACAGCGAGGGGACTCCAACCACAGTCTCCCTCGTTTCCACTAACTGGGCCACACACACCCGACTTGACTGGCATCGGTTGAGCCCCCTTTTGAAAAAGAAAAAGATGCTTTGCATGAAGCACTCTCAAAAATACGCGTGCCTTTCCCGTCCCCTGGCTGACCCAGGGGAAGAAAAGTCCTCTGAGAGCCATGACTTGTTCATCTTGGTTCTTTTAGAGACACAGCGAGAGGACTCCAACCACAGTCTCCCTCGTTTCCACTAACTGGGCCACACACACCCCACTTGACTGGCATCGGTTGAGCCCCCTTTTGAAAAAGAAAAAGATGCTTTGCATGAAGCACTCTCAAAAATACGCGTGCCTTTCCCGTCCCCTGGCTGACCCAGGGGAAGAAAAGTCCTCTGAGAGCCATGACTTGTTCATCTTGGTTCTTTTAGAGACACAGCGAGGGGACTCCAACCACAGTCTCCCTCGTTTCCACTAACTGGGCCACACACACCCCACTTGACTGGCATCGGTTGACCCCCCCTTTTGAAAAAGAAAAAGATGCTTTGCATGAAGCACTCTCAAAAATACGCGTGCCTTTCCCGTCCCCTGGCTGACCCAGGGGAAGAAAAGTCCTCTGAGAGCCATGACTTGTTCATCTTGGTTCTTTTAGAGACACAGCGAGGGGACTCCAACCACAGTCTCCCTCGTTTCCACTAACTGGGCCACACACACCCCACTTGACTGGCATCGGTTGACCCCCCCTTTTGAAAAAGAAAAAGATGCTTTGCATGAAGCACTCTCAAAAATACGCGTGCCTTTCCCGTCCCCTGGCTGACCCAGGGGAAGAAAAGTCCTCTGAGAGCCATGACTTGTTCATCTTGGTTCTTTTAGAGACACAGCGAGGGGACTCCAACCACAGTCTCCCTCGTTTCCACTAACTGGGCCACACACACCCCACTTGACTGGCATCGGTTGAGCCCCCTTTTGAAAAAGAAAAAGATGCTTTGCATGAAGCACTCTCAAAAATACGCGTGCCTTTCCCATCCCCTGGCTGACCCAGGGGAAGAAAAGTCCTTTGAGAGCCATGACTTGTTCATCTTGGTTCTTTTAGAGACACAGCGAGGGGACTCCAACCACAGTCTCCCTCGTTTCCACTAACTGGGCCACACACACCCCACTTGACTGGCATCGGTTGAGCCCCCTTTTGAAAAAGAAAAAGATGCTTTGCATGAAGCACTCTCAAAAATACGCGTGCCTTTCCCGTCCCCTGGCTGACCCAGGGGAAGAAAAGTCCTCTGAGAGCCATGACTTGTTCATCTTGGTTCTTTTAGAGACACAGCGAGGGGACTCCAACCACAGTCTCCCTCGTTTCCACTAACTGGGCCACACACACCCCACTTGACTGGCATCGGTTGAGCCCCCTTTTGAAAAAGAAAAAGATGCTTTGCATGAAGCACTCTCAAAAATACGCGTGCCTTTCCCGTCCCCTGGCTGACCCAGGGGAAGAAAAGTCCTCTGAGAGCCATGACTTGTTCATCTTGGTTCTTTTAGAGACACAGCGAGAGGACTCCAACCACAGTCTCCCTCGTTTCCACTAACTGGGCCACACACACCCCACTTGACTGGCATCGGTTGAGCCCCCTTTTGAAAAAGAAAAAGATGCTTTGCATGAAGCACTCTCAAAAATACGCGTGCCTTTCCCGTCCCCTGGCTGACCCAGGGGAAGAAAAGTCCTCTGAGAGCCATGACTTGTTCATCTTGGTTCTTTTAGAGACACAGCGAGGGGACTCCAACCACAGTCTCCCTCGTTTCCACTAACTGGGCCACACACACCCCACTTGACTGGCATCGGTTGACCCCCCCTTTTGAAAAAGAAAAAGATGCTTTGCATGAAGCACTCTCAAAAATACGCGTGCCTTTCCCGTCCCCTGGCTGACCCAGGGGAAGAAAAGTCCTCTGAGAGCCATGACTTGTTCATCTTGGTTCTTTTAGAGACACAGCGAGGGGACTCCAACCACAGTCTCCCTCGTTTCCACTAACTGGGCCACACACACCCCACTTGACTGGCATCGGTTGACCCCCCCTTTTGAAAAAGAAAAAGATGCTTTGCATGAAGCACTCTCAAAAATACGCGTGCCTTTCCCGTCCCCTGGCTGACCCAGGGGAAGAAAAGTCCTCTGAGAGCCATGACTTGTTCATCTTGGTTCTTTTAGAGACACAGCGAGGGGACTCCAACCACAGTCTCCCTCGTTTCCACTAACTGGGCCACACACACCCCACTTGACTGGCATCGGTTGAGCCCCCTTTTGAAAAAGAAAAAGATGCTTTGCATGAAGCACTCTCAAAAATACGCGTGCCTTTCCCATCCCCTGGCTGACCCAGGGGAAGAAAAGTCCTCTGAGAGCCATGACTTGTTCATCTTGGTTCTTTTAGAGACACAGCGAGGGGACTCCAACCACAGTCTCCCTCGTTTCCACTAACTGGTCCACACACACCCCACTTGACTGGCATCGGTTGACCACCCCTTTTGAAAAAGAAAAAGATGCTTTGCATAAAGCACTCTCAAAAATACTCGTGCCTTTCCCGTCCCCTGGCTGACCCAGGGGAAGAAAAGTCCCCTGAGAGCCATGACTTGTTCATCTTGGTTCTTTTAGAGACACAGCGAGGGGACTCCAACCACAGTCTCCCTCGTTTCCACTAACTGGGCCACACACACCCCACTTGACTGGCATCGGTTGAGCCCCCTTTTGAAAAAGAAAAAGATGCTTTGCATGAAGCACTCTCAAAAATACGCGTGCCTTTCCCGTCCCCTGGCTGACCCAGGGGAAGAAAAGTCCTCTGAGAGCCATGACTTGTTCATCTTTGTTCTTTTAGAGACACAGCGAGGGGACTCCAACCACAGTCTCCCTCGTTTCCACTAACTGGGCCACACACACCCCACTTGACTGGCATCGGTTGAGCCCCCTTTTGAAAAAGAAAAAGATGCTTTGCATGAAGCACTCTCAAAAATACGCGTGCCTTTCCCGTCCCCTGGCTGAGCCAGGGGAAGAAAAGTCCTCTGAGAGCCATGACTTGTTCATCTTGGTTCTTTTAGAGACACAGCGAGGGGACTCCAACCACAGTCTCCCTCGTTTCCACTAACTGGGCCACACACACCCCACTTGACTGGCATCGGTTGAGTCCCCTTTTGAAAAAGAAAAAGATGCTTTGCATGAAGCACTCTCAAAAATACGCGTGCCTTTCCCGTCCCCTGGCTGACCCAGGGGAAGAAAAGTCCTCTGAGAGCCATGACTTGTTCATCTTGGTTCTTTTAGAGACACAGCGAGGGGACTCCAACCACAGTCTCCCTCGTTTCCACTAACTGGGCCACACACACCCCACTTGACTGGCATCGGTTGAGCCCCCTTTTGAAAAAGAAAAAGATGCTTTGCATGAAGCACTCTCAAAAATACGCGTGCCTTTCCCGTCCCCTGGCTGACCCAGGGGAAGAAAAGTCCTCTGAGAGCCATGACTTGTTCATCTTGGTTCTTTTAGAGACACAGCGAGGGGACTCCAACCACAGTCTCCCTCGTTTCCACTAACTGGGCCACACACACCCCACTTGACTGGCATCGGTTGACCCCCCCTTTTGAAAAAGAAAAAGATGCTTTGCATGAAGCACTCTCAAAAATACGCGTGCCTTTCCCGTCCCCTGGCTGACCCAGGGGAAGAAAAGTCCTCTGAGAGCCATGACTTGTTCATCTTGGTTCTTTTAGAGACACAGCGAGGGGACTCCAACCACAGTCTCCCTCGTTTCCACTAACTGGGCCACACACACCCCACTTGACTGGCATCGGTTGACCCCCCCTTTTGAAAAAGAAAAAGATGCTTTGCATGAAGCACTCTCAAAAATACGCGTGCCTTTCCCGTCCCCTGGCTGACCCAGGGGAAGAAAAGTCCTCTGAGAGCCATGACTTGTTCATCTTGGTTCTTTTAGAGACACAGCGAGGGGACTCCAACCACAGTCTCCCTCGTTTCCACTAACTGGGCCACACACACCCCACTTGACTGGCATCGGTTGAGCCCCCTTTTGAAAAAGAAAAAGATGCTTTGCATGAAGCACTCTCAAAAATACGCGTGCCTTTCCCATCCCCTGGCTGACCCAGGGGAAGAAAAGTCCTTTGAGAGCCATGACTTGTTCATCTTGGTTCTTTTAGAGACACAGCGAGGGGACTCCAACCACAGTCTCCCTCGTTTCCACTAACTGGTCCACACACACCCCACTTGACTGGCATCGGTTGACCACCCCTTTTGAAAAAGAAAAAGATGCTTTGCATAAAGCACTCTCAAAAATACTCGTGCCTTTCCCGTCCCCTGGCTGACCCAGGGGAAGAAAAGTCCCCTGAGAGCCATGACTTGTTCATCTTGGTTCTTTTAGAGACACAGCGAGGGGACTCCAACCACAGTGTCCCTCGTTTCCACTAACTGGGCCACACACACCCCACTTGACTGGCATCGGTTGAGCCCCCTTTTGAAAAAGAAAAAGATGCTTTGCATGAAGCACTCTCAAAAATACGCGTGCCTTTCCCGTCCCCTGGCTGACCCAGGGGAAGAAAAGTCCTCTGAGAGCCATGACTTGTTCATCTTTGTTCTTTTAGAGACACAGCGAGGGGACTCCAACCACAGTCTCCCTCGTTTCCACTAACTGGGCCACACACACCCCACTTGACTGGCATCGGTTGAGCCCCCTTTTGAAAAAGAAAAAGATGCTTTGCATGAAGCACTCTCAAAAATACGCGTGCCTTTCCCGTCCCCTGGCTGAGCTAGGGGAAGAAAAGTCCTCTGAGAGCCATGACTTGTTCATCTTGGTTCTTTTAGAGACACAGCGAGGGGACTCCAACCACAGTCTCCCTCGTTTCCACTAACTGGGCCACACACACCCCACTTGACTGGCATCGGTTGAGTCCCCTTTTGAAAAAGAAAAAGATGCTTTGCATGAAGCACTCTCAAAAATACGCGTGCCTTTCCCGTCCCCTGGCTGACCCAGGGGAAGAAAAGTCCTCTGAGAGCCATGACTTGTTCATCTTGGTTCTTTTAGAGACACAGCGAGGGGACTCCAACCACAGTCTCCCTCGTTTCCACTAACTGGGCCACACACACCCCACTTGACTGGCATCGGTTGAGCCCCCTTTTGAAAAAGAAAAAGATGCTTTGCATGAAGCACTCTCAAAAATACGCGTGCCTTTCCCGTCCCCTGGCTGACCCAGGGGAAGAAAAGTCCTCTGAGAGCCATGACTTGTTCATCTTGGTTCTTTTAGAGACACAGCGAGGGGACTCCAACCACAGTCTCCCTCGTTTCCACTAACTGGGCCACACACACCCCACTTGACTGGCATCGGTTGACCCCCCCTTTTGAAAAAGAAAAAGATGCTTTGCATGAAGCACTCTCAAAAATACGCGTGCCTTTCCCGTCCCCTGGCTGACCCAGGGGAAGAAAAGTCCTCTGAGAGCCATGACTTGTTCATCTTGGTTCTTTTAGAGACACAGCGAGGGGACTCCAACCACAGTCTCCCTCGTTTCCACTAACTGGGCCACACACACCCCACTTGACTGGCATCGGTTGACCCCCCCTTTTGAAAAAGAAAAAGATGCTTTGCATGAAGCACTCTCAAAAATACGCGTGCCTTTCCCGTCCCCTGGCTGACCCAGGGGAAGAAAAGTCCTCTGAGAGCCATGACTTGTTCATCTTGGTTCTTTTAGAGACACAGCGAGGGGACTCCAACCACAGTCTCCCTCGTTTCCACTAACTGGGCCACACACACCCCACTTGACTGGCATCGGTTGACCCCCCCTTTTGAAAAAGAAAAAGATGCTTTGCATGAAGCACTCTCAAAAATACGCGTGCCTTTCCCGTCCCCTGGCTGACCCAGGGGAAGAAAAGTCCTCTGAGAGCCATGACTTGTTCATCTTGGTTCTTTTAGAGACACAGCGAGGGGACTCCAACCACAGTCTCCCTCGTTTCCACTAACTGGGCCACACACACCCCACTTGACTGGCATCGGTTGATTCCCCCTTTTGAAAAAGAAAAAGATGCTTTGCATGAAGCACTCTCAAAAATACGCGTGCCTTTCCCGTCCCCTGGCTGACCCAGGGGAAGAAAAGTCCTCTGAGAGCCATGACTTGTTCATCTTGGTTCTTTTAGAGACACAGCGAGGGGACTCCAACCACAGTCTCCCTCGTTTCCACTAACTGGGCCACACACACCCCACTTGACTGGCATCGGTTGACCCCCCCTTTTGAAAAAGAAAAAGATGCTTTGCATGAAGCACTCTCAAAAATACGCGTGCCTTTCCCGTCCCCTGGCTGACCCAGGGGAAGAAAAGTCCTCTGAGAGCCATGACTTGTTCATCTTGGTTCTTTTAGAGACACAGCGAGGGGACTCCAACCACAGTCTCCCTCGTTTCCACTAACTGGGCCACACACACCCCACTTGACTGGCATCGGTTGAGCCCCCTTTTGAAAAAGAAAAAGATGCTTTGCATGAAGCACTCTCAAAAATACGCGTGCCTTTCCCGTCCCCTGGCTGACCCAGGGGAAGAAAAGTCCTCTGAGAGCCATGACTTGTTCATCTTGGTTCTTTTAGAGACACAGCGAGGGGACTCCAACCACAGTCTCCCTCGTTTCCACTAACTGGGCCACACACACCCCACTTGACTGGCATCGGTTGAGCACCCTTTTGAAAAAGAAAAAGATGCTTTGCATGAAGCACTCTCAAAAATACGCGTGCCTTTCCCGTCCCCTGGCTGACCCAGGGGAAGAAAAGTCCTCTGAGAGCCATGACTTGTTCATCTTGGTTCTTTTAGAGACACAGCGAGGGGACTCCAACCACAGTCTCCCTCGTTTCCACTAACTGGTCCACACACACCCCACTTGACTGGCATCGGTTGACCACCCCTTTTGAAAAAGAAAAAGATGCTTTGCATGAAGCACTCTCAAAAATACGCGTGCCTTTCCCATCCCCTGGCTGACCCAGGGGAAGAAAAGTCCTCTGAGAGCCATGACTTGTTCATCTTGGTTCTTTTAGAGACACAGCGAGGGGACTCCAACCACAGTCTCTCTCGTTTCCACTAACTGGGCCACACACACCCCACTTGACTGGCATCGGTTGAGCCCCCTTTTGAAAAAGAAAAAGATGCTTTGCATGAAGCACTCTCAAAAATACGCATGCCTTTCCCGTCCCCTGGCTGACCCAGGGGAAGAAAAGTCCTCTGAGAGCCATGACTTGTTCATCTTGGTTCTTTTAGAGACACAGCGAGGGGACTCCAACCACAGTCTCCCTCGTTTCCACTAACTGGGCCACACACACCCCACTTGACTGGCATCGGTTGAGCCCCCTTTTGAAAAAGAAAAAGATGCTTTGCATGAAGCACTCTCAAAAATACGTGTGCCTTTCCCGTCCCCTGGCTGACCCAGGGGAAGAAAAGTCCTCTGAGAGCCATGACTTGTTCATCTTGGTTCTTTTAGAGACACAGCGAGGGGACTCCAACCACAGTCTCCCTCGTTTCCACTAACTGGGCCACACACACCCCACTTGACTGGCATCGGTTGACCCCCCCTTTTGAAAAAGAAAAAGATGCTTTGCATGAAGCACTCTCAAAAATACGCGTGCCTTTCCCGTCCCCTGGCTGACCCAGGGGAAGAAAAGTCCTCTGAGAGCCATGACTTGTTCATCTTGGTTCTTTTAGAGACACAGCGAGGGGACTCCAACCACAGTCTCCCTCGTTTCCACTAACTGGGCCACACACACCCCACTTGACTGGCATCGGTTGAGCCCCCTTTTGAAAAAGAAAAAGATGCTTTGCATGAAGCACTCTCAAAAATACGCGTGCCTTTCCCGTCCCCTGGCTGACCCAGGGGAAGAAAAGTCCTCTGAGAGCCATGACTTGTTCATCTTGGTTCTTTTAGAGACACAGCGAGGGGACTCCAACCACAGTCTCCCTCGTTTCCACTAACTGGGCCACACACACCCCACTTGACTGGCATCGGTTGAGCCCCCTTTTGAAAAAGAAAAAGATGCTTTGCATGAAGCACTCTCAAATATACGCGTGCCTTTCCCGTCCCCTGGCTGACCCAGGGGAAGAAAAGTCCTCTGAGAGCCATGACTTGTTCATCTTGGTTCTTTTAGAGACACAGCGAGGGGACTCCAACCACAGTCTCCCTCGTTTCCACTAACTGGGCCACACACACCCCACTTGACTGGCATCGGTTGAGCCCCCTTTTGAAAAAGAAAAAGATGCTTTGAATGAAGCACTCTCAAAAATACGCGTGCCTTTCCCGTCCCCTGGCTGACCCAGGGGAAGAAAAGTCCTCTGAGAGCCATGACTTGTTCATCTTGGTTCTTTTAGAGACACAGCGAGGGGACTCCAACCACAGTCTCCCTCGTTTCCACTAACTGGGCCACACACACCCCACTTGACTGGCATCGGTTGAGCCCCCTTTTGAAAAAGAAAAAGATGCTTTGCATGAAGCACTCTCAAAAATACGCGTGCCTTTCCCGTCCCCTGGCTGACCCAGGGGAAGAAAAGTCCTCTGAGAGCCATGACTTGTTCATCTTGGTTCTTTTAGAGACACAGCGAGGGGACTCCAACCACAGTCTCCCTCGTTTCCACTAACTGGGCCACACACACCCCACTTGACTGGCATCGGTTGACCCCCCCTTTTGAAAAAGAAAAAGATGCTTTGCATGAAGCACTCTCAAAAATACGCGTGCCTTTCCCGTCCCCTGGCTGACCCAGGGGAAGAAAAGTCCTCTGAGAGCCATGACTTGTTCATCTTGGTTCTTTTAGAGACACAGCGAGGGGACTCCAACCACAGTCTCCCTCGTTTCCACTAACTGGGCCACACACACCCCACTTGACTGGCATCGGTTGAGCCCCCTTTTGAAAAAAAAAAAGATGCTTTGCATGAAGCACTCTCAAAAATACGCATGCCTTTCCCGTCCCCTGGCTGACCCAGGGGAAGAAAAGTCCTCTGAGAGCCATGACTTGTTCATCTTGGTTCTTTTAGAGACACAGCGAGGGGACTCCAACCACAGTCTCCCTCGTTTCCACTAACTGGGCCACACACACCCCACTTGACTGGCATCGGTTGACCCCCCCTTTTGAAAAAGAAAAAGATGCTTTGCATGAAGCACTCTCAAAAATACGCGTGCCTTTCCCGTCCCCTGGCTGACCCAGGGGAAGAAAAGTCCTCTGAGAGCCATGACTTGTTCATCTTGGTTCTTTTAGAGACACAGCGAGGGGACTCCAACCACAGTCTCCCTCGTTTCCACTAACTGGGCCACACACACCCCACTTGACTGGCATCGGTTGACCCCCCCTTTTGAAAAAGAAAAAGATGCTTTGCATGAAGCACTCTCAAAAATACGCGTGCCTTTCCCGTCCCCTGGCTGACCCAGGGGAAGAAAAGTCCTCTGAGAGCCATGACTTGTTCATCTTGGTTCTTTTAGAGACACAGCGAGGGGACTCCAACCACAGTCTCCCTCGTTTCCACTAACTGGGCCACACACACCCCACTTGACTGGCATCGGTTGACCCCCCCTTTTGAAAAAGAAAAAGATGCTTTGCATGAAGCACTCTCAAAAATACGCGTGCCTTTCCCGTCCCCTGGCTGACCCAGGGGAAGAAAAGTCCTCTGAGAGCCATGACTTGTTCATCTTGGTTCTTTTAGAGACACAGCGAGGGGACTCCAACCACAGTCTCCCTCGTTTCCACTAACTGGGCCACACACACCCCACTTGACTGGCATCGGTTGAGCCCCCTTTTGAAAAAGAAAAAGATGCTTTGCATGAAGCACTCTCAAAAATACGCGTGCCTTTCCCGTCCCCTGGCTGACCCAGGGGAAGAAAAGTCCTCTGAGAGCCATGACTTGTTCATCTTGGTTCTTTTAGAGACACAGCGAGGGGACTCCAACCACAGTCTCCCTCGTTTCCACTAACTGGGCCACACACACCCCACTTGACTGGCATCGGTTGAGCCCCCTTTTGAAAAAGAAAAAGATGCTTTGCATGAAGCACTCTCAAAAATACGCGTGCCTTTCCCGTCCCCTGGCTGACCCAGGGGAAGAAAAGTCCTCTGAGAGCCATGACTTGTTCATCTTGGTTCTTTTAGAGACACAGCGAGGGGACTCCAACCACAGTCTCCCTCGTTTCCACTAACTGGGCCACACACACCCCACTTGACTGGCATCGGTTGACCCCCCCTTTTGAAAAAGAAAAAGATGCTTTGCATGAAGCACTCTCAAAAATACGCGTGCCTTTCCCATCCCCTGGCTGACCCAGGGGAAGAAAAGTCCTCTGAGAGCCATGACTTGTTCATCTTGGTTCTTTTAGAGACACAGCGAGGGGACTCCAACCACAGTCTCCCTCGTTTCCACTAACTGGGCCACACACACCCCACTTGACTGGCATCGGTTGACCCCCCCTTTTGAAAAAGAAAAAGATGCTTTGCATGAAGCACTCTCAAAAATACGCGTGCCTTTCCCGTCCCCTGGCTGACCCAGGGGAAGAAAAGTCCTCTGAGAGCCATGACTTGTTCATCTTGGTTCTTTTAGAGACACAGCGAGGGGACTCCAACCACAGTCTCCCTCGTTTCCACTAACTGGGCCACACACACCCCACTTGACTGGCATCGGTTGAGCCCCCTTTTGAAAAAGAAAAAGATGCTTTGCATGAAGCACTCTCAAAAATACGCGTGCCTTTCCCGTCCCCTGGCTGACCCAGGGGAAGAAAAGTCCTCTGAGAGCCATGACTTGTTCATCTTGGTTCTTTTAGAGACACAGCGAGGGGACTCCAACCACAGTCTCCCTCGTTTCCACTAACTGGGCCACACACACCCCACTTGACTGGCATCGGTTGAGCCCCCTTTTGAAAAAGAAAAAGATGCTTTGCATGAAGCACTCTCAAAAATACGCGTGCCTTTCCCGTCCCCTGGCTGACCCAGGGGAAGAAAAGTCCTCTGAGAGCCATGACTTGTTCATCTTGGTTCTTTTAGAGACACAGCGAGGGGACTCCAACCACAGTCTCCCTCGTTTCCACTAACTGGTCCACACACACCCCACTTGACTGGCATCGGTTGACCACCCCTTTTGAAAAAGAAAAAGATGCTTTGCATGAAGCACTCTCAAAAATACGCGTGCCTTTCCCATCCCCTGGCTGACCCAGGGGAAGAAAAGTCCTCTGAGAGCCATGACTTGTTCATCTTGGTTCTTTTAGAGACACAGCGAGGGGACTCCAACCACAGTCTCTCTCGTTTCCACTAACTGGGCCACACACACCCCACTTGACTGGCATCGGTTGAGCCCCCTTTTGAAAAAGAAAAAGATGCTTTGCATGAAGCACTCTCAAAAATACGCGTGCCTTTCCCGTCCCCTGGCTGACCCAGGGGAAGAAAAGTCCTCTGAGAGCCATGACTTGTTCATCTTGGTTCTTTTAGAGACACAGCGAGGGGACTCCAACCACAGTCTCCCTCGTTTCCACTAACTGGGCCACACACACCCCACTTGACTGGCATCGGTTGAGCCCCCTTTTGAAAAAGAAAAAGATGCTTTGCATGAAGCACTCTCAAAAATACGTGTGCCTTTCCCGTCCCCTGGCTGACCCAGGGGAAGAAAAGTCCTCTGAGAGCCATGACTTGTTCATCTTGGTTCTTTTAGAGACACAGCGAGGGGACTCCAACCACAGTCTCCCTCGTTTCCACTAACTGGGCCACACACACCCCACTTGACTGGCATCGGTTGACCCCCCCTTTTGAAAAAGAAAAAGATGCTTTGCATGAAGCACTCTCAAAAATACGCGTGCCTTTCCCGTCCCCTGGCTGACCCAGGGGAAGAAAAGTCCTCTGAGAGCCATGACTTGTTCATCTTGGTTCTTTTAGAGACACAGCGAGGGGACTCCAACCACAGTCTCCCTCGTTTCCACTAACTGGGCCACACACACCCCACTTGACTGGCATCGGTTGAGCCCCCTTTTGAAAAAGAAAAAGATGCTTTGCATGAAGCACTCTCAAAAATACGCGTGCCTTTCCCGTCCCCTGGCTGACCCAGGGGAAGAAAAGTCCTCTGAGAGCCATGACTTGTTCATCTTGGTTCTTTTAGAGACACAGCGAGGGGACTCCAACCACAGTCTCCCTCGTTTCCACTAACTGGGCCACACACACCCCACTTGACTGGCATCGGTTGAGCCCCCTTTTGAAAAAGAAAAAGATGCTTTGCATGAAGCACTCTCAAAAATACGCGTGCCTTTCCCGTCCCCTGGCTGACCCAGGGGAAGAAAAGTCCTCTGAGAGCCATGACTTGTTCATCTTGGTTCTTTTAGAGACACAGCGAGGGGACTCCAACCACAGTCTCCCTCGTTTCCACTAACTGGTCCACACACACCCCACTTGACTGGCATCGGTTGACCACCCCTTTTGAAAAAGAAAAAGATGCTTTGCATGAAGCACTCTCAAAAATACGCGTGCCTTTCCCATCCCCTGGCTGACCCGGGGGAAGAAAAGTCCTCTGAGAGCCATGACTTGTTCATCTTGGTTCTTTTAGAGACACAGCGAGGGGACTCCAACCACAGTCTCCCTCGTTTCTACTAACTGGGCCACACACACCCCACTTGACTGGCATCGGTTGACCCCCCCCTTTTGAAAAAGAAAAAGATGCTTTGCATGAAGCACTCTCAAAAATACGCGTGCCTTTCCCGTCCCCTGGCTGACCCAGGGGAAGAAAAGTCCTCTGAGAGCCATGACTTGTTCATCTTGGTTCTTTTAGAGACACAGCGAGGGGACTCCAACCACAGTCTCCCTCGTTTCCACTAACTGGGCCACACACACCCCACTTGACTGGCATCGGTTGAGCCCCCTTTTGAAAAAGAAAAAGATGCTTTGCATGAAGCACTCTCAAAAATACGCGTGCCTTTCCCGTCCCCTGGCTGACCCAGGGGAAGAAAAGTCCTCTGAGAGCCATGACTTGTTCATCTTGGTTCTTTTAGAGACACAGCGAGGGGACTCCAACCACAGTCTCCCTCGTTTCCACTAACTGGGCCACACACACCCCACTTGACTGGCATCGGTTGAGCCCCCTTTTGAAAAAGAAAAAGATGCTTTGCATGAAGCACTCTCAAAAATACGCGTGCCTTTCCCGTCCCCTGGCTGACCCAGGGGAAGAAAAGTCCTCTGAGAGCCATGACTTGTTCATCTTGGTTCTTTTAGAGACACAGCGAGGGGACTCCAACCACAGTCTCCCTCGTTTCCACTAACTGGTCCACACACACCCCACTTGACTGGCATCGGTTGACCACCCCTTTTGAAAAAGAAAAAGATGCTTTGCATGAAGCACTCTCAAAAATACGCGTGCCTTTCCCATCCCCTGGCTGACCCAGGGGAAGAAAAGTCCTCTGAGAGCCATGACTTGTTCATCTTGGTTCTTTTAGAGACACAGCGAGGGGACTCCAACCACAGTCTCCCTCGTTTCCACTAACTGGGCCACACACACCCCACTTGACTGGCATCGGTTGAGCCCCCTTTTGAAAAAGAAAAAGATGCTTTGCATGAAGCACTCTCAAAAATACGCGTGCCTTTCCCGTCCCCTGGCTGACCCAGGGGAAGAAAAGTCCTCTGAGAGCCATGACTTGTTCATCTTGGTTCTTTTAGAGACACAGCGAGGGGACTCCAACCACAGTCTCCCTCGTTTCCACTAACTGGGCCACACACACCCCACTTGACTGGCATCGGTTGACCCCCCCCTTTTGAAAAAGAAAAAGATGCTTTGCATGAAGCACTCTCAAAAATACGCGTGCCTTTCCCGTCCCCTGGCTGACCCAGGGGAAGAAAAGTCCTCTGAGAGCCATGACTTGTTCATCTTGGTTCTTTTAGAGACACAGCGAGGGGACTCCAACCACAGTCTCCCTCGTTTCCACTAACTGGGCCACACACACCCCACTTGACTGGCATCGGTTGAGCCCCCTTTTGAAAAAGAAAAAGATGCTTTGCATGAAGCACTCTCAAAAATACGCGTGCCTTTCCCGTCCCCTGGCTGACCCAGGGGAAGAAAAGTCCTCTGAGAGCCATGTCCACATTGTCAGTGGACAGACATGTGTGCTTATCTGCCAGCAGACCCCAAGCAGCACTGAAGACAGGTTCCGAGAGAACGCTGGCTGCAGGACACGACAAGATCCCCAAGGCGTACGTGGCGAGCTCAGGCAATTTATCAAGATTGGAAGCCTAAAATGAGCAGGGCTCAAGTTGCACAATAATGGAATCGATGTTTCCTTGCATATACTCATATATCTGTGTGTCCTCCTCTTTTTCCTTGTCCTGCTCTTTTGTTTTCACATGAGTATATGTCCTTGTCACTTTCCGATGTGTTGTGAGTTGTTTGTCACCTTTTGGACACCTTTGAGGGTGTTTTCTAGGTGTTTTTCTGTGTTTGTGATTGCCTGCCATTGTTTCCTATGCAGTTCGAGTTCGGTTCGTCGAACGTTCGACGAGCCGAACTCGAACGGGACCTCCGTTTGGCGAACCGACCTCGAGCCGAACCGGGACCGGTTCGCTCATCTCTAGTGTGGGGTTAATCTGCAGGTTAATAGAATTCTAAACCTGTCCAGCACCTGCACATTAAATCCCACTGCTGTTAGGAAATTAACTTTCTTTCTCCCTGCAGAAAAAGGGTTTCAGTCACAGGGGCTGTGCTGGCACAGGTTCAGTCATCGCTCTGTGTATGGAAAGCAGTGGCTGTAACTCCACCCCCCACACTGACTGTCAGCTTCCTCTAATACAGAGCAGCTCTCTAAATGTTAGCGAGATAGATAATAGATACAGTAGAGGATAGATAAAAACATAGATAATAGATAAAGTAGATATAAAGATAGATGATCTATAGATACTAGATGCAGATAGATAGATAGATAGATAGATAGATAGATAGATAGATAGATAGATAAATATATAGCCTGTATAGCTGTTTAACAGCGTTAATAAATAATTTTAGAAAAAAAAAGTGTTGTTCCCCTTTATTTTCATAACCAGCACTGGTACAGCGGCAGCTGCAGGCTGCAACACTCAGCTGTCAGCTGTCCCTTGACTGATTTTGAAAAATAGAGGGGATCCCAAGCTGATTTTTTAAATTATTTGAACAAATAATTTTAAAAACTACCCCTTTTTCAAAACCAGCCAAGGAAATGCAGACAACTGGGGTCTGATATTTTTAGGGTGGGAAGGAGCATAGTTATTTGGCTCTTCTCAGCTTAAAAATAACAGCGAGCAGTCGCCCCGGAGGTGGTGTATTTCAATGTTGAGGTACAGTATATGTGAGCATAGTACAAGAGAAATTACTTCATTAAAAAGTACCCGCAAAATGCCAGTGTTAACATCTACAGTGAAAAGGCGACTTCGGGATGCTGGCCTTCAGGGCAGAGTGGCAAAGAAAAAGCCATAACTGAGACTTGCTAATTAAAGAAAAAGGAAAAGATTAATATGGGCAAAATACCACAGACACTGGAGAGAGGAAGATTGGAAAAAAAATGTTATGGACCGACGAATAGAAGTTTGAGGTGTGAAATTTTGAACTGTATATATATGTGTTAGAAGGCATCTCTGACTATCTTCTCTCAAAGAGTTCACAATCACGACCTTTTCAATGCCAAAGACTCTGAATGAAGCAGGGCATTATTCATGGTGATTGATGACATTTTCAGATGCATGCAATATATTCTTTTGTAAACTATTGGAAGAAATAATATCTGTCAAATATGGAGCTATGCAATTTAATATTTCTGGATGTGAAACCTACATACATCTTATTACAAGTATAAATGCAAATAATATATACAATGTTCTAAACATTACAATTAATATATTCTTTAATTTTGAATTGTTGCGATTCATCATAATCGGTGAAAAACCTGGCAAGTTATGCACCTGATGCCTCCACACTTATCAAAACCAGGAAAATGAAGCCAAGTTTTATGTTTAGCTTTGGTATGAAAGAAAGAAGGTGACAGAATGTTACCAAGAGATGCAGCATGTTTGACAACAGAGTAACTGGATTGAAGGATGATAGACAAAATCTGATCTTCATACAAGATCGGCAGATGTTTGTAAATAATAAACTTTTTAATGTTAAATTGAGGACTAAATTGTAAAGCTAGAACAGTCTTAGAGTTATTTTCATGCTTAATCAATCCTTCACCACTTATAAGTTCACATTGATCTTTGTCGCACTATATTTGAGGCTCTAACCAAAGATCATGGTTTGTAATCACTTGATCCTAGCTTATTGCAAGATTTTTTTTTCCGTTAATTTGCAAGAATATCTTTATTGCAATTTCTGGTGATGCATATGATTTCATCTACCAGAATGGCTTTGATTGTATGCTTGGGATGGCTGCTATGGACATGAAGTATTGTATTACCTAATAATGCTTTGGATGAAATGGAATTGAGAATAGGGTTAGTACTGTCATAGCTCCAACTCTGGAGTTTGAACTGGTGATCTCTGATTGGTTGATTTCCCTCCTTTTTTGGACCACAGCCTGTTTTGTGTGGGTCCAACTCCTAAAGGATTTCTTGTCTTTCTAATATGCCTTCCTGTTTCATTGCTATTCAGGTTTGTGCACTTCCTGGTTTAATTTACCCAATCACATTTTGGGAAAGGGTATTGATACTTACGACTCACATGTCTCAGTGCTGGCTATAACCTGGATAGATGGTTTTCTGGAGTCCCAGCTCCTCAGTTAAAGTTTTCTTAGTCAGTGCTAATGCTATTCTCTGCAGTTTGTTTGTTTGAATCCTTTCCAAGTTATCTCCTATTTTGTTTCATGTAGGTTTGGGAGGTTTTCCACATATTCTGTAATGCTTTTTTCTTTGTTATATTCCATCATTCCTGTATGACTGTGTTTGCATGTGTCTATTCCTGTGTCTTATCTTCCTCTGTACAATTATTTTATGTTTATTGTGGTTTTTGTGTTAGACTAGGTTTATATTTTAAGGTGTAGTTAAGTACACTCAGGTTTATCTGTCGACAAGCGGGGGGCACCATTACATTATTTAGGGTGCCAACCTCCCCTTTCATGCAGCGAGATATCAGGGTCAGGTCTAAGGCAAGTACTAACCTGTTTTGGTACCTGTAGAGTTCTGGTTTTACATCTTCCCTGTTTTGTCCACCTCTGTCAGGTTTCAGTTGTTACAAATATCCTTCAATTGTAAATCAATAAATTAAATATGCAACTTGTGAACGGAAAAAATACAAATTACAGTGATTGTTATTAACATATTCCAAAAGATTTGATATGGTAGGCAAATTACCCCTCCAAACATTTAGGACATCATCGATGTACCTGCCATAGCCGTGAATGCAATGAGAAAATTGACCATCCACATTGTATAGATAATTTTATGACATTACTAAATTGTCATCGAAGGCAAATTATTTGTACGCATGGACATTCCTTTTCACTGTAAAAAGAAAGCATCATCAAAGGAAAATAATTATGGGTCATAAGGAACTGTGTTAACAAATTGACATAAAAACATTAATTCATGGAATAATTACTATATTTGTAAAAATGGAATTCTAAAGCATTATTACCAACATCATGAGGGATCAAAGTCTACAGAGAAACATCACAGCTGAGCCAAATTCAGTGGACCATCTTAGGCATGCAAGTTGTTCCAAAATATCTTTACTGTCCCTAAAGACACCAGATCTTCTTTAAGATAAGGACTGCAGCAATTACTCCAATCATTCACTAAGGTGTTGATTGACAGATCTGATGTCTGCAATGACTCGTCTCATAGAAGGAAGATTGATTTGTAGATTTTTTTGGATTTAGAAGGGCATGCAATATTGGTAGAATAGGATGTTCCTTCAGATAATCTACCTTAATATTAAATCTTAAAACACAACTTTATTCTTAAATTATTAAAAGAAAACAATATACCACATGACAATAAATACACACAATAATTACAAGACAGAATATCTCGGATGGAATAACCTTAATAATTTTGATCAAATAGGGGTTTACCCCAAATTTTCATTAAAGGGCCACCAACTAAACTGATAACCAGGGGAGAATTGTTTCCTGCCTAACAATGGAGATATAACAATTCAGATACCCGCACCCTAGGGTTCAAGTGGTGCCCCCATTCCATGGCCGCTGTCCCTCTAAATTATCCCTAATCTCTCTCAAAGGATTATTATTAGCCTCAGTTGAACTATATATTTATCTCACAGTCCATAAATCTATACACTTAAATTCATACGGCAGCAATCACTTATCTTGAGGTGGTATACAGGACAGCATCCTCCTATTTCCTTTAGATGATACCATACACTCCCAAGATGTTCTTAAATAGTTGTCAAAGAATACAGAGGTATACCCCAAGCTCATCATCTTTCCCCTCAATTATATGCTGGGGTTTATCAGGAGACAAGATGAAGCACAATCGCCATTCCTCTCTGTGACTGCTCATATGGCAGGAAATGTAACCCAGTGTGGTTCCCTTAGTAAACAAGTTGCATCATGCTTTTTAGTAGCCTGTAAGCCAACATTTATCACACTGACCCAAAACTCCACCAAACACCTCCCTCCTTCCTCTATCTTCAGCCTCCTGCATCTTGTGACACAGTGCAAGCACTGCCAATGTGCACCCACTTACACTGATGTCAACTGCTGGCATATTTGCTGCTACCCATGCTTAGGATTATGAGCATGGGGAGCAGTGAATATTTATTTCCTTAAATAGTGGGCACACATGATCGCCCAGCAGCTACAGTAAACTTGCAACTGGGTATTCACCAGTGCCTTTTGTTTAAGGAAATTAATATTCACTTCTCCCCATGCCCGTAATTCCACCCATCTGTCAATCCTGGCTTCAGTGCAGAGAGGTGGGCAGGATTATCGATATGGAGAGCAGTAAATATTCATTTCCAAAAAACAGCAGGCACATATGATCATCCAACAGGTGTAGTAAGCCGGCGACTGGGTGTTCACATGTGCTCGCTGTTTAAGGAAATTAATATACACTACTCCCGATGCCCAAAATCCCTCCCACCTATTGGCACCAGCTTCAGTGCAAAGAGGTGGGTGGGATAATAGGCTCAGAGATTAGTAAATATTAATTTCTTCACAGGAGTCTCCTGTGACCACACTCCACTGCAATTTGCAGTGCAGGGATCTGACAGGTCTCTGTGCTGCAATGATTTCAGCTAGATGTGTATCATCAGATGCACATCCAGCTGAAGTAGAATCTGGGGTTGGTGGGCTCCTGTACCACATGCTCCGTTCTTAGGCTGTCCAAGTGGTGAAACACCACCACAGTCAATCAGGGTGAGCAGCCACACGTAGGGTTCACATCACCTTCTAGGGCCCAGACATAACCAAGTACCAGCAGACATGGTAGCCGTGGGTTACGTGATCAGCACTGAGCTAGAAAGATAGTGCCGCTCAGTGCAAAAATTGATATAAGAAGGTGTTAGACAATACAATTAATTTATTTATCACAGTTAATGTGCAATATATATATAAAGTTGTTGCCAACCTATTTAATTCCTTCAGTACTCAAGGGTTTATGTCCTCCCAGCCTGGCGGTTTTGTCTACTTTAGTCCTTTTCAAGCAGTGTCATACTTCCTGCTTAGTTATTAAGGTGACAGTTACTAGAAAACTTATGTTTTCCCTGATTATCTTATCGGTCATGGGATTCTTGTGTAAATACTGCAGAGAAAAATGCATTTAGTAGATTGGTCTTTCCCTCATCCGCTTTCACAAGTTCACCCAGAATATTTTTGAGGGGGCCAACACTGTAATTATTGTGCTTCTAAAAGGCTCGTTACACGCTACAATTTATCTGATGATCGCATGTGCGACGTGACACGCCGAGATCATATTTACGATTTGCCGGTATCACTTATAGCTCATTTATTTGCTGTCACACGTAATGATCTCAAAATCGACGCACCAGTGATCAATGATATATTGTTGGACCAAGGCGGTCATTTGAATGTTGTTCGATGTTGGCAGGGTGTCAAACGGAGCAATATGTCGTCTGCTTCCCCAAAACGAACATTTTATAAAATAAATCGACGTGTCAACGATCCATGATTTTCATCCTATTTGCGATCGTTCAGAGTCGCTCGTAGGTGTCACACGCAACGGCGTCGCAAACGATGCCGGATATTCGTCACGGAATCCGTGACCCTGACAACATATCTGCCGATAAAGCAACGTGTGTAACGGGCCCTTTAGTCTTTATGTAGTTGAATATTCTTGGAATATATTATTACTTTCTTTGGCAATGAGTTTCTATGCCTCAATCTTGGCTGCCTTGGTTTGTTTTTTACATAATTATTTTTTTTTATATAATTTAATTCCTCATCACTACCCTCTTGCTTTACTTAAATGTTTTTGGGTTTTTATGTAATTTATTGTACCCCATTCAGCTCTATTTAGCCATAGTGGTTTCTTCCTATTTCTAACTTGCTTGTTTCCATAAGGTATATATTATGCAGAAGCCATATTTAGGATGCTTATAAAAGTATCTAATTTGCTTTGTGTTCTTTTATTTCTCAGGACATTGTCCCAGTTTATTGCATTAAGATCATCTCTTAGCCGCTGGAAAATTGCCTTCCAGAAGTTTAGTGTCTTTGTGGCCTCTTTACTTTATATCCTATTAAAGTATACATAAAAACGTATTATTTTGTGATCACTCTTACCGAAGTGTCTTCCAACCCATGCATTTGATTTGCTTTCCTGCCTATTGATTAAAATTATGTCTAGAATTGCCCCTGTCATATTCTGTCCTACAGTTGTGAAAGTTAAATGTATTTCTTTTTATTCTCATAAACCTTTTTGTTTTCTGGACCTGCAAGTTTCTGCTCCTCAATTTGTACCATATTGCAAATTTGATAAATCATTTGAAGTCAAAGGCACATATTCATCATAGGTTTAACTGCAGAAAAATGCTATAATAAACATTGAAAAGTCACAACATTTTTGCACATTTCTAGGCTTTGCAAAACTTTTGAGACCTTTTGCATTTTCATGTGCAAATTAAAAAAAATCCTTTAAGGAGTGTTGGCTAGACCACCAAAAAGAAATTAGTGACAAAACCAAATATATAAATACAATTCAAAACTTTTATTGAAAATAATATTAACCCAAAATAAGACCAAATATAATGTTATAGTAAGTAAACTGAAACAATGCAAAGATAATAAGGGGCAAAGACTGTAAAAAAATAGATTTACTGTGTTTTTTATTTTTTAAAACGCACTGGATTATAAGATGCACCACAAATTTAGAGATAAAAAAGGTTAACAAAAAAAATGGGGTCTGACTTACACTCCTGTGTTGTCGGAAAAAGAGGGGGAAGGAGGCGGCAGCGGTGGGGTCTGTGTTGGCAGCGAAAGTTGTGGTGGCTGTGTGGAGCAGACTGGTGAGACTGGTGTCCCAGATTATTTGTCGGCGGTCCAGGCTTCAAAGAAATGGCGGCACGTGTGCAGATAGAGCTCTCAGCTGAGAGCTCCATCTGTGCACGCACTGACTCCGGATGCCATCACTTGAAGCCAGAGCACCTTGGACACCCGCCGCTTAGACACCGCAGATTACACTGCCAACACAGCCAATGCAGCCTACACAGCCAGCCGGCCACCCATACAGAAAGGCAGCTAGCCAGCTGCCCAACCGCAGAGAGAGAGAGACAGCTGACCTCTCGCCCTCAAGGAGAGGCAGCCAGCTGGCCACCAGCCCGCACAGAAAGGCAGCTAGCTGGCCGTCCACCCACCCAGGGAGGCAGCCAGTTGGCCGCCAGCCCGCACAGACAGCCCCCCCATGCCAATTCACCTCCCGATAAGTTACATTCGGATTTAAAGATGCACCCCTCATTTTCCTCCCCAATTTTTGAGAGGAAAAGTACGTCTTATCTGAAAAATATGGTATGTAAAGTGTGACAGTGCAGAAGAGATCCCCCAAAAGACCGACTGTATGATGAATTTCAAAATATATACAGTCTGGACTCCAATCTAAACAAAGCCCAAAAGTGCAAATGCAAATTAATGACAGGTAAGTACCTTAGTATATGGTCAAATGGGGTCAGTGACCATTTGTGCTGCACACCTGTAACGTGGCACGGGGTGGTAGTCGTGGGCGAGGTAATTTTCTGCCGCACCCCGGCACGCTACATGAAAATGGGGGTCCTGGCTGGGTGTATGGTGAACTACAGTAGCGATACACCTTTGCAGGCCGCATGTTGCCGATGACTTTGGCAGGCCAGGACCAGATGGTACACAGTTCCAGAGAGGAAACCACAACTTCTTTATAAAAACAAAGTCTTTACTGAACAGACGGCTGATGATAACACCAAACACACGAAAGTGGGCACATTGCTTCTCGGACGTTTCATATGCATTAAAGAGTAAGTCCAGACATATTCCTGCAGTGTGTTCATTCTCATATGTCCTTACAGTTCCACATAGGTCTGAGCAATTCACCATCACCCAGCTAGACCTGACATCACAGTGCTCCAGAGTTGCTCCGTCCTCTCTGCGGCTTCGCGTCATATTCCTCTCCTGTAGAGATTGTGCCAATATGGCCGGACAAGGCTACTCGCCTCCTGACGCTTCTGGATCTGCTACCCAGGACTCTCTATTCGACTCATGCACTGTTTCTTCTAGGCCTGTCCCTTCTTAAGCTATAAGCCATTAAGGGCCATACTGCTGAGTGTCTCCCTTAGGAATCAGTCTCTCAGTCACTCACTCACTCAGTGGATTCAGACTATACTCCAGTCACTCTGTATTGTAGATGGCTCTTTTCTCTACTCAGAATCTCACTTTCGTGGCTCTTGGTCTCCTCTCCTGTTACAGGTCACCCATATCATACGGCTCTGCTTCTCCTCAGACCTGAGGTCTGTTCCTGTCAAAGGCTGGGCCCTAACTGACGTTTCCACAGCAACCGTTTCTCTCCCTCAGCAGTAGCTTTTTCCCTATTGGTTAATCCTAGAATCCCAACTGTCACATGTCTGTTAGCGGGCAAATTTCACTTTTCAGCTGCATACCCATAACACTAATAAAACCTTATTAAGCATTATACTACATAACATTACACCTTATACCAATACACATACTATACATTACATCTTCAATACTGCTACACCTCTGCATAGTAACATTCTCTACCCTGCTACATCTTATACATTACAATACCTTACACTATACACTTTATATCTTATCACATGTATATATTTAAGAACACATTTGGTGTTTTCAGGGGTAGGAACTCGACCACCATCTTACATTCCTCCCCTCTTGAACATGGCCGTCCTCAACCATGTCTGGACCTGTAAGACACCAAACAGACATACATATATGCTTAAAATGACACTCTCCGTTCCCAGTACTGAAGGGGTCCTCCCCTCTTTCGGATCGGTACAACCCTGGTCCCACTGGATTGGGACCCTGGAACAAGTGTTCAAGTTCTTTTAAAGGAGAAGGCCATAGGCCATAATCCTGTTCACCCATCTAGCACAAGATGAGGACACAATAGTTAAACATTTAACAATAGCCCAAAAGTTCCAAGGGCTCACATGTTGCAGTCCTTCCTTGAAACTTGAAAATGGGGCAAAGTCTCAAACTATGGTCTCGGCAGGCACATTGAGTCATCTGTTTCCTCTCCTCCCGTGCCCCTCAACAACAGTCCACCTGTCATCAACCTGAGGAGAGTGACAGGCTTCCACCCTACTCTCCCCAAACATTGGCAAAGTCCATGGGGGAAGAGTCCAGAGTGGACTGGGCAGAGCCCATATCAGGGGCTGGTTGAGTCAACGGGGGTAATAGGGACAGAGTCCAGGCTTGAAAGGCAAAGTCCTTAGTGAAGGGTGTAGAATCCACTCACAGCACACAGTCCTTTAATCCAGCAGTGGATTAAACAGAGGAAAAACAAAAACAAACCAAACTTTCAGGCATCTATGGCCAACAAGAGTCCTGGACTTTTGTTACTCCATCCCAGTGCACAATGGGTGCAACATGGACTTCAGCGTACCAACTCCTTCTGTCTCCTGCATGCTCACCAGCAATGACTCCATTCTGCTCTGTTGAAGACGTTTTCCTGCCTTAGTCCTCCTATTCCAGGGTGGAGCTTCTTCCGCCTCAGTTGCCCTTTTCTTTTGAGCCGCATCACATTCTCTAGTAGCTTGCTGAGATGGGCGGGGTCTCTCCTTCCGCCACTCTCTCCTTGGGTATTCAATGTTCAACATGGGCCGGCACCTCCAGACACGATTCCTCCTCCTGCAGGCATAGCCTTTGGAGGGCTGCATGGACCTTGGCGCACTTTCATTCTGTTTCCGCCCAGGATGAGCGGGGTCTTCTTTTAAACCTGTGCCATCGTCCACCATCTTAGTTCCTATTCCCGGCACCATGTTCGACCACAGAATGGTTGCAGTTTTCACAGTGGATTGAGCCTTCCATACTTTTAGTTGGTTTTCCTTAATCAAGGCCCAATCCTGCCAACTACGCCAAGTATAACGTTGCACGGGGTGGTAGTCGTGGGCGAGGTAATTGTCTGCCGCACCCCGGCATGCTACATGAAAATGGGGGTCCTGGCTGGGTGTGTGGTGAACTACAGTAGCGATACACCTTTGCAGGCCGCATGTTGCCGATGGCTTTGGCAGGCCAGGACCAGATGGTACACAGTTCCAGAGAGGAAACCACAACTTCTTTATAAAAACAAAGTCTTTACTGAACAGACGGCTGATGATAACACCAAACACACGAAAGTGGACACATTGCTTCTCAGACGTTTCATATGCATTAAAGAGTAAAGGGGGCTTTACACGGTAGCGATATCGCTAGCAATTTCTAGCGATAGCGACCGTGTAAGTACCCGCCCCCGTCGCGCATGCGATTGTTTGTGATCGCTGCCGTAGCGAACATTATCGCTACGCAGCGTCACACATGCTTACCTGGTCGGCGTCGTCGCTGTGACTGCCGAACAATCCCTCCTTCAAGGTGGAGGGACGTTCGGCATCACAGCGACGTCACCGCAACGTCACTAAGCGGCCGGCCAATTAAAGCAGAGGGGCGGAGATGAGCAGGACGTGACATCCCGCCCACCTCCTTCCTTCCGCATTGGGGCCGGCGGCAGGTAAGGAGACGTTCCTCGCTCCTGCGGTGTCACACATAGCGATGTGTGCTGCTGCATGAGCGATGAACCACGACGCTAAACAACCCTTAACGATTTTTGACGTGGGACGACCTCTCCATGGTGAACGATTTTCACCATTTTTGAGGTCGCCTAAGGTCGCTGGTGATATAGAAGGGTTAATAGTTTCTATATTTCTTCATTAAAGATATTTTATTGTTATTAGTAAGTATATCTGGTGGTAGTTCATAGTCATTATGGAGCCTTCGGAATAAGAGACATGCTCAAGGATTATTTTGTCTCTAAATGTTCTTCTTATCTTCTTCTTATCTCATATGCATGACTCTACATTTTTGCTTTGCTAAAACTTAAAGGTCATATGAGCAACTTGTAAAGTCCAGCTTAGAAGCCTTATTTGCAATATCACATTGATCTGTAAATGGTATAAATAAAGTGTACTTTGGTTAAATAAACAGAAAATTGATCATGCCCACATGGATGCTGGTCTTTTTCTCCGAGCGCTCGATCTTGATTAGGTCTGAAGAGGCCTAATTGAGAAGACCTCACTGGTGATCCCATAAGCTGACTTGTGACAAAACAGAACAGCTACAACACTGGCAAGTATTACACGCTGCGATATCGTTAATGACGCCGGATGTGCGTCACTAACAACTTGACCCCGGCGACCAAACCTTAATGATATCATAGCGTGTAAAGCCCCCTTAAGTCCAGACATATTCCTGCAGTGTGTTCATTCTCATATGTCCTTACAGTTCCACATAGGTCTGAGCAATTCACCATCACCCAGCTCCACCTGACATCACAGTGCTCTAGAGTTGCTCCGTCCTCTCTGCGGCTTCGCGTCATATTCCACTCCTGTAGAGATTGTGCCAATATGGCCGGACAAGGCTACTCGCCTCCTGACGCTTCTGGATCTGCTACCCAGGACTCTCTATTTGACTCATGCACTGTTTCTTCTAGGCCCGTCCCTTCTTAAGCTGTAAGCCATTAAGGGCCATACTGCTGAGTGTCTCCCTTAGGAATCAGTCTCTCGGTCACTCACTCACTCAGTGGATTCAGACTATACTCCAGTCACTCTATATTGTAGATGGCTCTTTTCTCTACTCAGAATCTCACTTTCGTGGCTCTTGGTCTCCTCTCCTGTTACAGGTCACCCATATCATGCGGCTCTGCTTCTCCTCAGACCTGAGGTCTGTTCCTGTCACAGGCTGGGCCCTAACTGACGTTTCCACAGCAACCGTTTCTCTCCCTCAGCAGTAGCTTTTTCCCTATTGGCTAATCCTAGAATACCAACTGTCACATGTCTGTTAGCGGGCAAATTTCACTTTTCAGCTGCATACCCATAACACTAATAAAACCTTATTAAGCATTATACTACATAACATTACACCTTATACCAATACACATACTATACATTACATCTTCAATACTGCTACACCTCTGCATAGTAACATTCTCTACCCTGCTACATCTTATACATTACAATACCTTACACTATACACTTTATATCTTATCACATGTATATATTTAAGAACACATTTGGTGTCTTCAGGGGTAGGAACTCGACCACCATCTTACATTCCTCCCCTCTTGAACATGGCCTTCCTCGACCATGTCTGGACCTGTCAGACACCAAACAGACATACATATATGCTTAAAATGACACTCTCCGTTCCCGGTACTGAAGGGGTCCTCCCCTCTTTCGGATCGGTACGACCCTGGTCCCACTGGATTGGGACCCTGGAACAAGTGTTCAAGTTCTTTTAAAGGAGAAGCCCATAGGCCATAATCCTGTTCACCCATCTAGCACAAGATGAGGACACAATAGTTAAACATTTAACAATAGCCCAAAAGTTCCAAGGGCTCACATGTTGCAGTCCTTCCTTGAAACTTGAAAACGGGGCAAAGTCTCAAACTATGGACTCGGCAGGCACATTGAGTCATCTGTTTCCTCTCCTCCCTTGCCCCTCAACAACAGTCCACCTGTCATCAACCTGAGGAGAGTGACAGGCTTCCACCCTACTCTCCTCAAACATTGGCAAAGTCCATGGGGGAAGAGTCCAGAGTGGACTGGGCAGAGCCCATATCAGGGGCTGGTTGAGTCCATGGGGGCAATAGGGACAGAGTCCAGGCTGGAAAGGCAAAGTCCTTAGTGAAGGGTGTAGAATCCACTCACAGCACACAGTCCTTTAAACCAGCAGTGGATTAAACAGGTGGAAAAACAAAAACAAACCAAACTTTCAGGCATCTATGGCCAACAAGAGTCCTGGACTTTTGTTACTCCATCCCAGTGCACAATGGGTGCAACATGGACTTCAGAGTACCAACTCCTTCGGTCTCCTGCATGCTCACCAGCAATGACTCCATTCTGCTCTGTTGAAGACGTTTTCCTGCCTTAGTCCTCCTATTCCAGGGTGGAGCTTCTTCCGCCTCAGTTGCCCTTTTCTTTTGAGCCGCATCACATTCTCTAGTAGCTTGCTGAGATGGGCGGGGTCTCTCCTTCCGCCACTCTCTCTTTGGGTATTTAATGTTTAACATGGGCCGGCACCTCCAGACACGATTCCTCCTCCTGCAGGCATAGCCTTTTGGAGGGCTGCATGGACCTTGGCGCACTTTCATTCTGTTTCCGCCCAGGATGAGCGGGGTCTTCTTTTAAACCTGTGCCATCGTCCACCATCTTAGTTCCTATTCCCGGCACCATGTTCGACCACAGAATGGTTGCAGTTTTCACAGTGGATTGAGCCTTCCCTACTTTTAGTTGGTTTTCCTTAATCAAGGCCCAATCCTACCGACTACGCCAAGTGTAACGTGGCACGGGGTGATAGTCATGGGCGAGGTAATTGTCTGCTGCAACCCGGCATGCTACATGAAACTGGGGGTCCTGGCTGGGTGTGTGGTGAACTACAGTAGCGATACACCTTTGCAGGCCACATGTTGCCAATGGCTTTGGCAGGCCAGGACCAGATGGTACACAGTTCCAGAGAGGAAACCACAACTTCTTTATAAAAACAAAGTCTTTACTGAACAGACGGCTGATGATAACACCAAACACACGAAAGTGGGCACATTGCTTCTCGGACGTTTCATATGCATTAAAGAGTAAGTCCAGACATATTCCTGCAGTGTGTTCATTCTCATATGTCCTTACAGTTCCACATAGGTCTGAGCAATTCACCATCACCCAGCTCCACCTGACATCACAGTGCTCTAGAGTTGCTCCGTCCTCTCTGCGGCTTCGCGTCATATTCCTCTCCTGTAGAGATTGTTCCAATATGGCCGGACAAGGCTACTCGCCTCCTGACGCTTCTGGATCTGCTACCCAGGACTCTCTATTTGACTCATGCACTGTTTCTTCTAGGCCCGTCCCTTCTTAAGCTATAAGCCATTAAGGGCCATACTGCTGAGTGTCTCCCTTAGGAATCAGTCTCTCGGTCACTCACTCACTCAGTGGATTCAGACTATACTCCAGTCACTCTGTATTGTAGATGGCTCTTTTCTCTACTCAGAATCTCACTTTCGTGGCTCTTGGTCTCCTCTCCTGTTACAGGTCACCCATATCATGCGGCTCTGCTTCTCCTCAGACCTGAGGTCTGTTCCTGTCACAGGCTGGGCCCTAACTGACGTTTCCACAGCAACCGTTTCTCTCCCTCAGCAGTAGCTTTTTCCCTATTGGCTAATCCTAGAATCCCAACTGTCACATGTCTGTTAGCGGGCAAATTTCACTTTTCAGCTGCATACCCATAACACTAATAAAACCTTATTAAGCATTATACTACATAACATTACACCTTATACCAATACACATACTATACATTACATCTTCAATACTGCTACACCTCTGCATAGTAACATTCTCTACCCTGCTACATCTTATACATTACAATACCTTACACTATACACTTTATATCTTATCACATGTATATATTTAAGAACACATTTGGTGTCTTCAGGGGTAGGAACTCGACCACCATCTTACACACCGTTGTTCCTATACCTATTATATTTGCATTGTTTCGGTTTAGTTGCTGAAACTATTTACACTGTTATTTATATTTTGCTGCTTATTGGGTATTTCCCTGTCTTTATTACTATTTCGCATGATTTTGGTTTTAATATTGTTTTCATCAAAAGTCTTGAATTTTATTTATATATTTGGTTTTATCACTAATTTCTTTTTGGTGGTCTAGCCAACACTCCTTAACCCCTTCACGACCGCGGGCAGTAAAATTACGTCCTATTTTAACTTGAGTTAATGACCAGGGACGTAATTTTACTGCCTAAACTTCATTTGATTGCCGTGGCCATAGCAACGACTTTCTAATGATGTCCCCTGCTGTTTCTTACAGCAGAGAACCTTTGCTTGACCCCAGGGGGGGTGGCATCGCCACCCCCCATAGGCGATTGATGTGATTGGCTGTTCAAATCTGAACCGCCAACCACATCGTTCGCACTAATTTCGGCAAAAATAATGCCTGAATTAGTGCGATACTGTGAGATCCTGCTATGATTCATTGTAGCAGCTACAGCAGATCATAGATGGATCTCAAACATGTCGCCCCCAGCCCCTGCAGCACTGATTGGAGCGATCGTGCTATGACGCGCAATCGCTCCAATCAGTGTGCAGTGGGGCGGTGTGATTGTCAAGTGGCCGCCCTCCCCAGGCCTGTGCTGGTCTGGGGACCCTCCCCCAACATGTCTGCAGCGTGCACTGGCTGGTACTTTTGGTACCACGCCACCGCTGCTGCCGCTACCGCCGCCTTTGATGTCACCGCTCCTGCTCCAATGGTAAGTATTCCGCTCCCTGCGTGCTCCCGCGATGGACCCTGCACGCTCCTGTGAAGGCCCCTGCCCGTGCCCCCCCCGATCTGCCCCCCTACGCCCCGATCTGCCCCCCGGCATCCCGATCTGCTCCCCACGCGATCTGCCTGCCTCCTCTGTCATCTATATTCTGCTTCCAAAGTTCCTTCCTTCTGCCTTTGCTTCTCCGCCCCCTCTGCTCTCCCTCTCTGCCCCCCCTCTCCCCATCCCCCTCCGCCCCCCCCGACGTCCTCTTACCTGCCTTCACGGGTCGTCCGAAGTCTTCACTGGCCCGATCACATCTGCCTCCATCGCTGGGTCCTTCTGCTGATCTGTCCAACGCCCTGCCTGCTGCTCGTGTAAAGCTGTCCATCTCACTGCCTTCTTGTTCCTCTGCAGTTCCTCTGGTCAGTGATCCTCTTGGTACTGTGAGTATAACTTTTTTTTTTTTTCTTGTACCCTGTCCATTTTTATACCTCATCTGTCCATGCTTCCCGCCAAGCGCTGATCAGGGATGCAGATAACGGATCTGCATCCGTGGTCAGTTTTCAGCGGGACTTTTTTTTCCCATATCCCCGACTCTTCTTGTATCTCATCCGTTCATGCGTCCCGCCGAGCGCTGATCAGGGAAGCACATAACGTATCTGCATCCAAGGTCAATTTTTGGCGTGACTTTTTTCCGTATTCGCAGCGCTTTTTGTATCGCATCCGTCCGTGCGTTCCCCCAAAAGCGCTGATCAGGGATGCACATAACAGATCGGCATCCCTGCTCAATTTTTGGCGTGACTTTTTTCTGTATTCGCGACGCTTTTTGTATCGCATCCGTCCGTGCGTCCCTCCAAGTGCTGATCAGGGATGCACATAACGGATCGGCATCCCTGCTCAATTTTTGGCGTGACTTTTTTCCGTATCCCCAACGCTTTTTGTATCTCATCTGACCATGCGTCCTGCAGCGGCCGATCAGTGCACCGCATCTGTGCATTTGAAAAGTTAAATGGCGTTCCTTCTCTTCTGAGACCCACCATGTGCCCAAACAATTACTTTCCACCACATATGAGGTATCTACGTACTCAGGAAAAATTGCACAATACATTTTATGGTGCATTTTTTCCTGATACCGTTGTAAAAAAAAAAAGCTACATGGTTGATACAAAAATTTTGTGGTTAAAAAAAAAAAAAAATGTTCACGGTTCAACGTTATCAACTTATATATCTAGATAAATTCCTTGTGGGGTCTAGTTCCAAAATGGGGTAATTTGTGGGGGAGCTCCACTGTTTAGGCACCATCGGGGGTCTCCAAATGTGACATGGCGTCCGCTAATGATTCCAACCAATTTTGCTGTCAAATGGCGTTCCTTCTCTTCTGAACCCCGCCATGCGCCCAAACAATTACTTTCCACCACATATGAGGTATCTGCGTACTCAGGATAAATTGCACAATACGTTTTATGGTGAATTTTTTCCTGATACCCTTGTGAAAAAAAAGCTACCTGGTTCAAGTGACAGTTTTGTGGTGAAAAAAAAAATTGTATTCATGGCTCAACATTATCAACTTCTGTGGAGCCCCTTGGGGCTCCCTAAACATCTAGATAAACTCCTTGAGGCGTCTAGTTTCCAAAATGGGGTCACTTGTGATGGAGCTTCACTGTTTATGCACCATAGGGGTCTCCAAACGTGACATGGCGTCCGCTAATGATTCCAACCAATTTTGCTGTCAAATGGCGCTCCTTCTCTTCTGAGCCCCGCCATGCGCCCAAACAATTACTTTCCACCACATATGAGGTATCTTCGTACTCAGGAAAAAATGCACTATAAATTTTATGGTGAATTTTTTGCTGATACCCTTGTGAAAAAAAAGCTACCTAGTTGAAATTTTTTTTTTTCTTTTCACAGCTCAACGTTATAAACTTTTGTGAAGCCCCCAGGTGTTCAAAGTGCTCACCAAACATCTAGAAAAATTATTTGAGGGCTCTAGTTTCCAAAATGGGGTCACTTGTGGGGGAGATCCATTGTTTAGGCACCTCAGGGGGTCTTCAAACCGGACATGGCGTCCGCTAATGAGTGCAGCTAATTTTGCACTCAAAAATTCAAATGGCGCTCCTTGCCTTCCGAGCCTTGCCGTGTGTCCAAACATTTGATTTCCACCACATATGAGGTATCTGTGTACTCAGGAGAAAATGCACAATACATTTTATGGTGCATTTTTTCCTGATACCCTTGTGAAAAAAAAGCTACCTAGTTGAAGCAACAGTTTTGTGGTAAAAAAAAAAATGTTTCTTTTCACAGCTCAATGTTATAAACTTCTGTGAAGCCCCCAGGTGTTCAAAATGCTCACCAAACATCTAGAAACATTATTTGAGGGCTCTAGTTTCCAAAGTGGGGTCACTTGTGGGGGAGCTCCATTGTTTAGGCACCTCAGGGGGTCTTCAAACCCAACTTGGCGTCCGCTAATGAGTGCAGCTAATTTTGCGTTCAAAAATTCAAATGGCGCACCTTCCCTTCTGAGCTCCGCTGTGCGCCCAAACAATTGATTTTTACCACATAAGAGGTATCAGCGTACTCAGGAGAAAATGCACAATAAATTGTATGGTGCACTTTCTCTTTTCTCCCTTGTAAAAATGAAAATTTTATGGCTAAAGTAACATTTTTATGTTAAAAAGTAAAATTTTCATTTTTTCCTTCCACATTGCTTTGGTTCCTGTGAAGCACCTAAAGGGTTAATAAACTTCTTGGATGTGGTTTTGAGCAGAGTGAGGGGTACAGTTTTTAGAATGGGGTCATTTTTGGGTATTTTCTGTCGCCTAGGTTCTCAAATCACTCCAAATGTGATGTGGTACCTAAAAACAATTATTTTCTAAATTTTGTTGGAAAAATGAGAAATTGCTGATGACCTTTGACCCCTTCTAACTTCCTAACGAAAAAAATAGTTTCAAAAATTGCACTGATGTAAAGTAGACAAGTGGGAAAGTTTATGTATTAACTATTATGTGTGACATATCTCTCAGATTTATGGGCATACATTTTCAAAGTTTGAAAATTGCGAAATTTTCAAAATTTTCGCAAAATTTCCTAAATTTTCCCAAATAAACGCAAAAATTATCGGTTTAAATTTACCACTGACATGAAGTACAATATGTCACGAAAAAACAATCTCAGAATCGCCAGGATCCGTTGAAGCGTTCCAGAGTTATAACCTGTCAAAGTGACACTGGTCAGAATTGCAAAAAATGGCCCGGTAATTAGGGTGTTTTAGTGGCCGGGGGTGAAGGGGTTAAAGGATTTTTTTGATTTGCACATTTACTTTTGGTGACTAAAAACTGTGTTTCTTGATCTTGCTTTTGCATTTTCATGCCATTTGTTATCATCTTTAAATAATAGGTTTAGCTATGGTAGGACAAGGTCTGTATGAGTATGTGAAGGGGCTGTGTAACCCCTCTTTAAATTCATGATAATCTTCAAATGCATAGCATTCCTTTTACTACATAATTTAATCTTTTACTCAGTCCTTGGCTGGAAAACAAATTATTGCTACGCACACATAGAGGCGCATGCCACATCACAACTCACTTAGATTCATAACAAGATGTGTTCTTCTTTATGAGTTAGACACCTCACACTCCAACTCGCTCACTCATCAAGACTGACATAAAACACAGATCCTAATAACAGGGATTATATGCTTTTCTGTACATTTTGTGCATTGCAAAATTGCTATGCAATTTGTAAAGTGAGGTATGATTGTCTTGCTTTGATCAGTAAGATTTGAAGGAAAATACATCTTCCTTTTTTTCAGTAATTAACAAATATATAGGCAAATATTGATAGCTACTCTCTGCCCGATATATATTCGATTTGGCTATATCTGAGGTTTCTTTTTATTCTGTATATATGAGTTGGAATAAGAAAACATTTAAAACATTTTACAATAGGACTGTGGCTAACCATATGTTATCTGTATTATTTTAACAGGATATATAAAAATTGAAATACTAGTTTCTGAATCGTGAGGGATTTTTGTAGAAAACAAGCATAGGTCAGCTTAGTCATGTTGACCCAAATGTATACATAGCATCTTCACTAGAAAAAAGATAGAACATAATGATTTGTGACTATAATTTTTCCCATAAAGTGTGCTCAACAATACCATAACTCCATTCAGGTCAAGAAGAGTATGTAACCACCTTATTTTCAAAGAATTGCTTTTCTGAGAGTCCCTGAATGTGGAGGTCACAATATCTATCTGTTGTTATAATTGTGTGAACAGTTTTATTTATTCAGTGTCAGGATCAGTTCATCTGACCTTACAAAGACAGCTGCATTTCGCATAGACGTGATCTACAGGATATATGGATTTCTTGTGTAAAACAAATACTTCTTTAACTGTACAAGATACAGTTTTGTCTCCTGACTCCCCCATAAACTTGAATATTTAGCTCCACTGAGACTGACAATCTGGACATGAAAACAATAATACATAAGTAAATGTACAACATGGTACTTGGATTTTTAGCTGTTAGTTATCAATACATTTACACAATATTAGTGATGGGCGAGCACTAAAATTCTGGGGTGCTCGATACTTGAATTGAGCAAATCGGAATGATCGGGTGCTTGTCTCAGGTAACGGGTGTAATGTAAGTCAATGGGAAACTTGAACATTTTCTGCCAGACACTCATAGGAGGTTTGCGTGGCAGAGAGATAGATTAAATAAATGAAAAAGGTGTTCAAATGGAATGGGAACAGCATGGGGAAGATGCCTGGACACATCTCTGTCTCCCAGATTACTGCTGGGATCAATGCTGCCAGAGTATTATGCCACTTTTACGGACTGATAAGAAAACATATCAAATCGAATCTTGGCTTTAACAAGAAATTTTTTTAGGAATTTTTTTTTCCTGTATATCTTGCATATAAGGTAAATTTAACTATAGAGAAAAAAATGCTTCCTCCACCTCATAGGCTGTATTCACACGTAACATTTTTGCTGTGTTTATTGCAATCTCATTGCTTTCAATGGTGAAAAAATGCTGCAAAAACGCTGAAAGAATTGACAGGCTCAACTCAAAAATGCAGCCGTTTTCAAATTCAGTTAGGAAAATAGGAAGCATATGCATGAGATTTCTCATTTTTTCCCCATTTGTAAGGATTGGGACTCCTAGATTAGTTAAACCTATGCACTAAGTGAGAATATATCAGAAATTAAAAAGAGGAATTGCAATACACTCTAAAATACAAGTAGTGGTTGGCCACAGAAAACATTTTTTCCTCATTTGGAAGAAGTGGGACTCCTAAACCGGTAAACTATATGCATTATGTGCAAAGGCTTCTAAAAATTATAAGGAGGCAATACACCCTGAAATACACAGCTGAAATACACAGAGAGCAGGGTGTCAGAAAGCATTTACATTTAGAAGGAGTGGGATTTATTTGGGCAACGAGTCTCAAATTTGAGGGCACTACGCGTAATACAGGTGGCCCAACAAGAACATTCTGGAATGCAACTTTGACTTTGCTCCAGTTAAGGTGGGCAGCAGTGTCTACTTTGTCGGTTCACGACATAAGCTAGCCCCAAGGCTTCAAATAGATTGAAGCAGTGGTTTTCAAAGTTTTTTTTTCTGGAGACCTTTACAAATGAAAAGAGTTGAGTCACATCTGAGGGTCACAGGCTGCAGTCACTGCTTCCTCCCTGCTTAGTGTGACACTCACCACTGGAGATGGTAAAGTGGCGATCAGGAGTGGACCCACTGGACCACAGCGGGACCCAAGGCTCACCCTTTAGAGGGAAGGAATTGACTATGTACCCATCATGAGGCAGACACCAGGTACCAACTCCTAGTCCTGGTCACTGCCCTGTTGCAGCTGACCCCCAGGGCAAGGACGGACACAGGTGTAGACAGGCAGAGTCACTGGAGTAAAAGGTGCAGCCAGGACAGCTGAGACTGACAGTACAGCCAATATAGATGGACAGAGCTACTCTTACTACAGGGTCACCAGAACAGCTGAGGCTGGTGGCTTGACCGGGATGGATGGACACAGTCTCCAGAATAGCAAGGGCCTCCCGGGTAACTGAGGCTAACGGCACTGCCGGGTAGATGGACACAATCTCTATTATACCAAGAACCTCTGTGGTAGCTGAGGCTGGTGGAATGGCTAGGGTTAATGGACACAGGCACTAGTACAGCTGAGACCACCAGAGCGGCTGAGGTAAATGGCAAGGCCGGGGTGGACATGCGCCAGGTACCAACAGGGCTAGGACAGATATGCGCAAGGTACCAACAGGGCAGGATAGACAGGATCCAGGTACAAGCAGGACAAGGGAACCTGACAACTAGCCAGCTAGGGCACAGAACTACTACTAACTGAACACATTGATCAGACACTTCCCCTGATGGGAGCATGCCTTATGTACTCAGTGCCTCTCTGTGATAGACTGTGTAGGAAGGAGTACATTGGAATACACCAAAAAAAAGGAACATTTGATTTTTCTTTATACTCCGCTGCTGTCACCTAATGGGGTTGTGAAGTATGGGCCAATCCAGGTATTGTTCAGTTGAGCACATTCAGCCTGTCAGCATTTAAGCCAGGTGAGAGCCATTACTGCGGCATATGAGGCTCAGATTTGTCTCAACTTTGTGGATGATGCAAATTATGAGTCAGGGCCACCCAATATCCCTCTAACAATTTGGAGCGAGGATCGCATGATGACCTTGTTCATATGGTGAAGGAGGAAGAGGAGGAGAAAAAGAAAATCTACTCCATAGACAATATAAATTATTATTGAGGGCTGCCAGATGGCTCCCTAAAATGTATGACTGAGGATTGCCTGATTGTCCTCTAAAAACTTAGAGCAAGGGTTGCATGATGACCCTGTTGATATGGTGGAGTAGGAGAAGGACAAGAAAAAGAAGAAACCATGAACCATATATCATTTTGGGTGGAAAGGGGTGCATGGGAATACACCAAAAGGAACATTTAATTTGGCTATTTGTTTCTCTGCAGTCATCTAATAGCCCAAACATTAAGGCTTTGTTCACATGTTGCATTTTTGCTGCGCTTTTTTGCAGTGGTTTTAATGAGTTTATGCTAATTAAAAGCTGCATTCTACTGTATAAATAAAAGCTATAAGATTTCAGAAATCTAATGAGCACATTGTTTTTTTTCCTGACTGAAAAGGAAAATGGCTGCGTTTTTGACAAAAACACTTCATGTGAATATAGCTTGAGGCAGGGGTTTCACATTGTGCTGGATACAAGGGCCATTCAGAGAAAAAAAAATATTTGGGGGCCCTCATTCATTGCATTTTTTAATACACCTTTTAATCATTTTTTTTAAACATTTTTTAAATACTGTTCATTATATGGGATATGTTATGGTTTTACACCTTAGGTCGTTACTGATGTGGCTATAACATACATGCACATTTTTTGTTTTCTTTACAAATTGGAACCATATCATGGATGACACTACAGCTACAGATATGACTATCTGATAGCCCAGCTAGACTACCCATCTTCTGCTGAAAACGCTTTCAGTTTTTGAGAGTTGGGCGGAGGACATCAGCTCTGAAAATAGGGTCCCATAGCTGCCTCCCAACAGTTTGTGCAGCACTCATGGAAGAGTCAGTGCCCTGGGACCATATGGGGCATGTAAGCCCTCACTTTGTCACTGTTGAGAGATTTGTCTAGAGTGGTTCTTATCGTGGGATGCAGATATGGACAGCTGTTAACAGGATGATAGATGTGATAGATAGATAGATAGATAAGAATTAATTTATGCCTGTGTGTGCATTATTAATCCCTGTACCCCAGGGCAATTTTCCATTTTTCTATTTTGTTTTTTCTACCATACCTTTTTTATTTTTCAGTCAATCTTGCCATATAAAGGCTAATTTTTTTGCGGGATAAGTTGTACTGTTAAATTAAACCATGAGTTTTACCATATAGGGTACTGGAAAATGGCAAAAAAAAATCCAAATGAGAAGAAATTGCAAAAAAAGTTTGAATGCACAATTGTTTTTGGGATATTTTTTTCACTGTGCTCATTATATGGTAAAAGTGATGTCGGTGTGATGCCTCAGTTTGGTATGAAGTCGTAGACACCAAACATGTATAAGTTTACTTTTATCTAAAGGGTTAAAAAAATCACAAGTTTTGTACAAGAAAAAGTGGCGTACTTTTTGCGCCAATTTTCGCAACCCATAGCATTCTTATTTTTTGGGATCTGGGGTTCAGTGATGGCTTATTTTTTGCATCTCAAGCTGACGTTTTTAATGGTATTATTTTTGCACAGATGCTATGTTTTGATCCCCTGTTATTGCACTTTGCACAAAATTTGCGGCAACCAAAAAACGTAATTTTGGCTTTGGAATTGTTTGCCGCTATGCCATTTACCGATCAGATTAATTGATTTAATATTTTGATTGATTGGGCATTTCTGAACTCAGAGACACCAAAACTTTAACATATAAAGCTGAGTGTATGTGTGTATGTGTGTATGTCCGCTAAAGGAATCCGCACCGTCGCATTTACAATCACAAAATTTTGCACAGAAACCCCATGTGACTCAGGGAACGTCATAGACTATGTTTTGACAGGAAATTTTAACCTCGCGCTTTACAGTTACTCTAAAAAAAAACTGCCTCCATTTAAGTCAATGGAGCTGCGAGCTACAGGCTATTTATAGCAGAGTGGTTCCTATAGGAACAAAATACATTCTTAGTATTATAAGCTTATGTATGAGGTAATAAGATGGTGGGGAGACGGATAGAGAGAGAGAGAGAGAGAGACAGACAGAGGCAGAGTAAGATGCAGACAGGGAAAGAGACAGACAGAGACACACATACAGACAGACAGGGAAAGAGAAAGAGAGAGAGACAGTCAAGAGACAGAGGCAGACAGACACAGACAGACAGGAAAAGAGACAGAGACAGGGAAAGAGACAAAAACATGAAAAGAGACAGAGAAAAGGAAAGAGACAGGGAAAGAGACAGGAACAGATGGGAAAAGAGCCAGACGGGGAAAGAGACAGACCTAGAAAGAGACAGATGGGGAACGAGACAAACCTGCAATGTTTCAGACCTGGAACGAGACAGACAGGGAAAAAGACAGACAGACACAGAGATAGAGAGACATACAGACACAGAGATAGAGAGAGACAGACAGACATGGATAGACATAGAGACACACATGGATAGAGACAGACACACAGACACAGAGACAGACAGAGACAAACTCACAGAGACACACAGACAGACACACAGTCAGACAGACACACAGAAACAAACAGACAGAAACAAACAGACAGAGACAGACAGACATAGGCAAACTCACAGAGACACACACAGACAGACACACAGAGATATACACACAGAAAGACAGACAGAGACAAACCGACAAAGACAAACAAAGACAGAGACAGACAGAGAGTGACAGAGAGAGACAGAGACAGACAGACAGAGACAAACAGAGACAAACAGACAGAGACAAACAGACAGAGACAGACAGAGACAAACAGACAGAGACAGAGAGACAGTTACTATCCCGGGCAATGCCCGAGTACTACAGCTAGTATGTGTATATTTTTATTTTTTTAACCCTTTAAGTTTCAATGAGGTGAATGGGGGGGTGATTTGAACTTTAATTTTTTTAATTTTTTAAAACTTTAACATTTTTTTTTATTTTACTAGGTCCCCTAGGGGCTATAAGGATCAGCAGTCTGATCACTTGTGCATTTCTGTAGATCATAGCTGCACAGCTCTGATCTCCTATAATGTTGCTTTCTTCTTACAGCCAGTGCTCTCCCGGCAGTAAGAGGAAGTGAGTCATGATAGCTACTGGAGTCATCACATGACCTTGTGCTACCATGTCAACCATCGGCTCCATGTGATCACGCTACGTGACTTCTGATGGCGGTGAATGAGTGCAAGATTACCGCTACATCCCGCTGTTACATTTTGATAGCGCGATCTAAGGGGTTAACAGACACGAGTGGATCGTAATGGATGGTAATTAGAACCAATTCAAAAGTGCATAGTGCATGTATTAAGATGAAACAGAATAACAATTACTTATAGGAATAAGCTGACCACCAGACCCGGCCACCCCAACTAATGTTTCAAAAGCGTCTTATTCAGGAGTGGTGAATTACCATTAATTTAGCACTGGCTATTTTTCCTATTAAGAATAATCTGCACTTTGCACTTTGATCTTGATTTCTCACAGTGATTGTTATTTATTATTATTATTTTTAACATCTGTTTATATATTTATATACACTTACTTTTTAGGAATCCAAATTAATATATATTTTTCTGCACTAGTACTATAATATATATATGATGGATGGTGTCAGTTTATATGTGTGTAATCTATTTTGAATTATTTTAATTTCCACCAGATTGTGGCATTTTATTAGCAGCTTTTTATATTGAACATTATTTTAAATGAAGTTTTATCAATAAAAAAATATTTTTAGCCAAATACTTAGGTTTTCTATGTGTGTTATGATATAACATATACTGTTTATTGTGTTTAATAGTGAGATGTCTTGATAGACTGTTTTAAAAAAAAAAATATTAATTATTAATCACGGCACGGATATGAATTAATAAAATAGTAGAGGTGAGGTCATAAAACCTGGGACCTGGGATCAGATTTTGGTCAAGACATGCTTAAGTCAGATTGAGACCATGTATGAGACCAGGCAGTGTTGAAAGCCAATAGTGGACTTACAAAATACTAACAAATTAATAGAAATTAAGATTTTTAGGAGCAAAACAGTAAAAATGCAGTGACTTGACAAAAATATTATACTAAATAGTTGCAAGTCAAATTTATGCATGAAATAGCCAAGATGATTGTCTATAAAATGAAGGTAATCTCATGCTCAAAGCTTTAGTGGATGGTGAGATATGGAACCTGAAAGACAACAGTTCAAAACATTGTTACCCTTTTGCTCACTAGTGTACATGTATGTTATTGGTTGATCAGGTGTAACACCTAACAGAGTGGAAATGACACTACATCATTGAGAAGAAGATAACAAGCAATGCAGTGTCATTAAGATCTAGTACAAGTTGGAAACCTAATGTTGGTCTCAGTCTGTATATTAACATTACTTATGCTGACAATGTGATTTGTGAAAAAATTGTGATTGTGGGAATAACACTTTTATAATGTGGAGCATTATTTAAAGGAAACACCAGAGAATCTGATAAATAATGTATTGCTTAAGAATGTTTACCAATCATTTTTTTAATCAGTATTTAAGACAGGAAAAAATACAATTCCCTTTAATCAGAAAGCAAAACCTTAAAGGGTATATCAGGGACTTTTTTCTTAAATGTTCCTAAGCACTAACAGGCAGATAGTTGCTACCTACCTGCCTATTGTGCCCAGTGCCACTCTTTGACGAACCGCTCCTGCCGGCAATTCAGCTCCTTCTGTTTACATTACAACAACAAAGCGGAGGATTCTCAGTCGCTGTGCTCGGTGGATTAGGTAGTACTGCTGATGACATGCTAATTTACAGCCGCCCCTTCAGGTAGGCAGCTAGGGAGCCAGCTGTCCATCGGCATGACTTTGGCAGTCCCGCCTCATCTACAGGGCAAAGCAGAAAAGAAGCCTTCACTCAGTAGATGAAGTCATTGTTTTGCCGGCAGCAGCGTTTGGTGACTGCTTTATGCCGGCAAAGAATGACAGCATGCACAATAAGCTGATAGGTAGCAATTACCTGCGTATTAGTGCTTAGGCACATTATTTTTTGTTAAAGTCCTGGGAAATATCCTTTAATTACTGATTCATCTTGCATTTCTTGACTGAGATCAATGGGGTTTAGTGCAGTTTATTTGAATAAAATAATGGAATTATTGGTTTTAGGTGGATTTGAGCTGTTTGCATCGTAAATGAGGCCGTCCCAGGCTTCATTATCGTTATGATATAAAGTAGCAGCACAAATAGTCTTTAAGAAAACAATGGAAATGTTAAAAAGAATGATTATGTTCCATTCTTTTTCACTAAAGTGCTTGGGAATGTAGGCTTTGAACATCAAGGTCACTGTGTTACAATCAGCACACCTAGAACATAATAAGCAAAGTTTCTTTCATCTCATAAAAAAGGCAATGACTGCAAAAAGTGTGTTGCTCTGAAAGCTTTTATACTAAGGGCGTCAATAAATTAAAGATGTGCTGAAGTACGGCAAATTACAACTAGGGGAAATAGCTGGATTTTATTCTGTGCTCAGATGATGGACAGTTTCGTTTCTGTAGCTTATTCAGTGAACTGTAATGCAGAAAGAATTCCCTTTGCTTTATATAAACAAAGAAATGCCTAGCAGAGTAGTCTGACATACAGTAGTGCTCAGCATTTATATGTGAGTGAGGCTTCACCTTGAGTTTCTTCCATAATTATAGTTTCCTAGAGTTCATAAAGCAAGAAGATAAATTAGGAAATAAATAAGAGTTTTCAAGAGATAAAATGCTGAATAGCACTGTATTTTTCTCTTTCTACTGAAAATAAATATCTATAAACGATCCATACCTATATATAGTGAAGAAAGTGTATAACTCCTGGTGAAGTTCCTTAGTTTGGCTAAATAATTCCTTCTATAGGACTATTTAATAATTTTGAGAATTGGTGCCTACCTAATGTGGATGACTGGATGACTATTATCAGATGATATCAAGAGGCAACTAAGATTGGGTATGTTAGCAGCTGATAAAATCTTTGGCTGACATCTGTTGAAAAGATGTATTTTTTTTTTAAACTCGTTTTATGGAAGGGTACACAAATGTACAAAAATACTTTGTTTCAAATATAAAAAAACACAGGATCAAAACATAGATATCAATCATTACAGTTTGAAAGAATACGTATCAGTTCATATATATCTTACTATGCTCATAGGTAACTTATATGCATATAAGTATATATATAAAATGTGAAATGTAAAATGTGTGTAAATATATACTCATATGCACAAGTTAACTTATATGCCACAAACTCTTTGAACAGTCCCCGGAGTTCTTTTCAACTCAGGGGTCAACTTAAGGAAACCAGAAATAAACCCAATCTTAAAACAAGTTGGTATGGACCACGAAACATCATTACTGGATAACTACAAAGGATTCAAAGCAAAAATGTGACTATCATATTAGGGGCATATCAGGTCCCTCATCTGAGATCTGAAGCCCGATACACATCCCCCGGTCAATGGTGAGTTCAGCCACCTCCCCATACCCTGTCAAACATTTTTTGTTGATGAAGTATCCAGTTAGATATGCTAGTAGGGTGTCTGTCTATCCATCTTAAGACTATCCCCTTACAAGCCAAGAATAATGCCTTCTTCAAGAAAATATTATTATACCATTATAATAATATATTATTCCTCAGCATCAAGGACTCGAAAAATACATAATAAGGGGTCAACCATTATTGGAATAAAATGAAATTTTAACTTTATTTCAAGCTTCTATGGACGTTCTTTGTGCTTGGAATCTGCCTTTTTTTAATTGCATACAATGCCAACCTTTCCTTTCCCAGCCCACATACCACACCCCCGAAAAGATGTATTTTAGAGGAAATCAAGTCGATGAAATGAATATTCCATTCAAGACAAATTTTTATCAAATTTGAACAATTTGCAATTGTATTTGTGCAAATCTCCAAAAAAATGTGCCATGGCATTTTTACACGTTGCATCAGCAAAAGGCTCCCGTGACCTCAGGCTTGACAAGGCAGCTTTTCCCATAATGTTTTGTAGCTATCACATTATACATAGCTCAGCTTATTACTGGGAACAATTATAGCCTGTATAAAAGCCTGGAAAGGGAATTCAGAACCCATTTTAGAGTGATTTTAGGTTACTGAGCGTACAGTATGACAGAAATCCCTGCTACAAAATAGAGACAGTAATGGAGATCTCTTTAATATGAGACAATTACTCCAGAAGGTAATATGTTGAAGAACATCAGCAGAGAAAAAGTGTGAATAATAAAGAGATTAAATTTAAAGGGATGAGAGAGAGAAACAGTCGGGAGAGGTGTTACCAGCAGTAACACCTCTGATCCTGTGATTTATCAGTGGTATTGTATACTGGCATCTGTTAAACTGTATTTTAATGACAATAATATTTTTTTTTGCCTCATACTTAAAACACTAAAATGCAGAAACAAGACAGCACAATAGTTTTACAGAAAAAAATACTAAATTGTCAGGTGGTGTGCTTGCTTGTCACAATAAAGTATACTGAGAGTTTGCATTTCTTCTGAAATTATTATTGTGAAGAAGGATGAATAATTGTTTCGTTTTTTAAAAATACAAAAGAAAATTCCCCAAAATCTAGATATCTAACTTTGAATACCTACCTCACAAAGTGTGCAGATCACAAATATTGTTTTTTACATTTCAGTTTTACCAGTGAAATTTTATATCCATGCTCGCCACATGTATAAATCGCCTTATTGCAGTACCTGGATTTTTGTTCATATATCTAATAACAATTTCTTATTACATCATTTTTGGGAAAGGTTGAGTTGAGTCATTTAGCTTTGAATGTCTGTTTTTGCACACCTGTTTTTGTAGTCCAGATAAACCCCTTCCTCCCCAGGTGATTTTCCGTTTTTCCGGGGAGGGTTTTTTGCTCCTCTAAAGCCAGCTTTACACCTTACAATTAGGTATGCGATCTCGTATGCGATGTGACACGCCCAGGTCGCATATGCGATTGAATGAGATTGCACGTAGGTCGTTCATTTGTTGTCACACGTGCGTTAGTAGTCTATGTTAAATTGATCAATTTTGTGTGCGATCCTTTAGATCATGTGTTTTGTGACGTATGCATTGGGCACCTTTTTTTTTTTTATTTATTGACTTGCCAAGCGTGTGTAATGTAGAGATGCGTTTTTTACTATGTCATCTGCCATTCAGCTCTGCTACATGGCCGCTAACAGCAGACACAGACAGCCATGTAGCAGCGGTGAATGTTAGTTCACAGCAGACACAGACAGAGCCGCACTGTCAGAATGAACTCGGGTGAACCTCACCCAACTTCATGGTCATGCTGCGGCTCTGTCTGTGTCGCGTCCCGATTAGCGGTCACCTGTGAAGGACCCACCGGTGACCGCTAATCTCCTGAGTAAGTGAATTGAGCAGCCCTCTCTCATATACTCACCGATCCCCGATCCCCGGCGCTGCACGGCATTCACACTGCTCCGGCGGCTTTTACTATTTTGAAAAAGCCGGCCGCCCATTAAACAATCTCATATTCCCTGCTTTCCCCGCCCACCGGCGCCTATGATTGGTTACAGTGATACACGCCCCCACGCTGAGTGACAGCTGTCACACTGCACCCAATCACAGCAGCCGGTGGGCGTGTCTATACTGTGCAGTGAAATAAATAAATAAATAATTAAAAAAAACGGCGTGCGGTTCCCCCCTAATTTCAATACCAGCCAGATAAAGCCATACGGCTGAAGGCTGGTATTCTCAGGATGGGGAGCTCCACGTTATGGGGAGCTCCCCAGCCTAACAATATCAGCCAACAGCCGCCCAGAATTGCCGCATACATTATATGCGACAGTTCTGGGACTGTACCCGGCTCTTCCCGATTTGCCCTGGTGCGTTGGCAAATCGGGGTAATAAGGAGTTATTGGCAGCCCATAGCTGCCAATAAGTCCTAGATTAATCATGTCAGGCGTCTATGAGACACCCTCCATGATTAATCTGTAAATTACAGTAAATAAACACACACACCCGAACAATCCTTTATCTGTGTGATCAGCTGAGCTGTCAGTGAGGTTACCCGCTGTCACTGGATCCAGCGGTGGATGCAGCGGTGGCCGTGGGTAACCTCACTGACAGCTCAGCTGATCGCGTGGCTGTCTTCATTAGCTGCGTGGAGGTGACCGGAGCGGCTGTGTCTGCTGCAGCTCCGGTCACCTCCATGCAGCAGCGCTGGATGCGACGCTGGACCATCCTGGAGTACGCCGGACATGGAGGGCGTTTTGGGGCTGATTAAAGTGGTGAACCAGGGTATATGTGTGTGTTTTTTATTTCTAATAAATGATTTTTCGGGTGTGTGTGTTTATTTACTGTAATTTACAGATTAATCATGGAAGGTGTCTCATAGACGCCTGACATGATTAATCTAGGACTTATTGGCAGCTATGGGCTGCCAATAACTCCTTATTACCCCGATTTGCCAACGCACCAGGGCAAATCGGGAAGAGCCAGGTACAGTCCCTGAACTGCCGCATATAATGTATGCGGCAATTCTGGGCGGCTGCTGACTGATATTGTTAGGCTGGGGGGCTCCCCATAACGTGGAGCTCCCCATCCTGAGAATACCAGCCTTCAGCCGTATGGCTTTATCTGGCTGGTTTTAAAATTGGGGGGGACCGCACGCCGTTTTTTTTAATTATTTAATTATTTATTTCACTGCACAGTATAGACACGCCCACCGGCTGCTGTGATTGGGTGCAGTGTGACACCTGTCACTCAGCGTGGGGGCGTGTCTCACTGTAACCAATCATAGGCACCGGTGGGCGGGGAAAGCAGGGAATACGAGATTGTTTAATGGGCGGCCGGCTTTTTCAAAACAGTAAAAGCCGCCGGAGCAGTGTGAATGCAGTGCAGCGCCGGAGATCGGAGATCGGTGAGTATATGAGAGAGGGGGATAGACTGACATGGACAGAGAGAGAGGGACAGAGATAGTGACGGACTGACAGAGATTAGTGAATGACAGACATTGTGAGGCGCTTCAGAACGCAGCTTTTCAGCTGCGCTCTGAAGCAGACCTTTTTTAAGCTGCGGTGCAGAGCGCACACCTGCGCACATAGCATCAGACACCGAAATCGTATGAGGGATGTCACACGTTACAATTGACTAGGTTCATACAACAAAACGTCCAATGTATGAGGAATAAACGACGTGTATGCGATCACCGTATTTTCGTTCAATCTTGATCGCACGTAGGTTTCACACGCAAATACGTCACGAACGATGCAGGATGTGCGTCACTTACAACTTGACCCCGACGACGGATTGAAAGATTTATTGAAGTGTGTAAAGCAGGCTTTAGAGCCGTAAATTTTTATTTTTCCGTCAATCTTGCCATATAAGGGCTTGTTTTTTGCGGGACGAGCTGTACTTTTAAATGAAACCATACGTTTTATCATAGATTGTACTGGAAAACAGCAAACAAATTTCAAATGCAGAAAAACTGCAAATAAAAGTGTGATAGCACAATAGATTTTGAGATATTTTATTCACCAAGTTCACTATATGATAAAACTAAGGTATTGGTGTGATATCTCAGGACGATACAAGTTTGTTGACACCAAACATGTATAGGTTTACTTTTATCAAAAGGGTTAAAAAAAATCACAAGTTTGTCCAAAAAAAGTGGCGCACTTTTTGCGTCATTTTCTGAAACTCATAGCGTTCTCATTTTTTGGGATTTATGGCTCAGTGACAGCTTTTTTTTCGTGCCTTGAGCTGACATTTTTAATGGTACCATTTTGGCACAGATGCTACATTTTGATCGCTTGTTATTGCATTTTGCGTAAAATTTTCCTAATTTTGGCATTTGGATTTTGTTTGCTGCTACGCTGTTTACGGATCAAATTCATTGATTTTATATTTTAATAGATTGTGCGCTTCTGAACGCGACGATACAAAATGTGTATATTTTTATTTTTTTAACCCTTTAATTTTCAATGGGCCGAACGGGGAGTGATTTGAACTTTTAGGTTTTTTTAGGTTTTTTTTACATTTTTTAAAACTTTTTTTAACTTTTTTTATTATTTTACTAGTACCTCCTAGGGGGCTATAAGGATCAGCTGTCTGATTGCTCTTCCATTTCTCCAAATCAAAGCTACACAGCTGAGATCTGGAGAAAAGCTTCTATACTCTCACACATGGCAGTCTATTGGCAGTGAGAGAAAATGACTCATGATAGCTACAGGAGACATCACATGACCCTGTGCTACCATGGCAACGACTGGAAGTCACATGATCACATCACGTGACTTACGATGGGGTAAGTTATCCTTATGGCTGCGCGCTGATACATCTCGCTGTCAGAATTTTACAGCGAGAGATAAGGGGTTAATAGCCGCAGGTGGAATGCAATTCCACTCATGTCTGGTACGCACATATGTCAGCTGTTGAAATCCCCTGATATGTGCACGGATCACCGCAGACTGCCCACGACAGGGGATTACGGTGACACGATCCATGACATACCCAGTACGTCATATGTCATGAAGAGGTTAACAGCCATGCATTCTACACAAATACTGCAGCCTGCATTCTTTAAATGTAACTAATTAAATGACATTAGAATTTCTTCTTATATCTTTTTGGCAAGGGTAGAATATTAGGGTTAACTTTAGTGTTGTTCAAAAGGTATGATATAAGAAAAAGCTTTAAAAAAGTTGTCCAGTTACCAAAACTGTTTTTTTTTTCCTGATAAATCTTGCTAATATGTGCCCCTCAACACATCTATTATGTTTTTTCAGCAAAATTACCTTTTATTGTGCACTAGTAGCACATGCTCATTGCTGGCACCAGCTCTGATGGGGTTAATCTCTCCTCTGACTTCCTGTGTTCAGTTCCTACAAGTACCAGAATTCTTTGTGGCTCTATTGCGGTGTCTAGCTTATCTAACACACCCACTGTGTGTAACACCCCCTCAGTTCTCCACCCAAAGCCTCCTCCCTGCCTCTTCCCTGTGTGGATGCACTGAGAGAAATCACACAGAGACAGCAGCAGCTCCCAGCTCTGCACACAACCAGGGGAAGAAAGTGTGTGTGAGTGTGAGTGTGACTGTGAGTGTATGTACAGAAATTATGATTATTAGCCGGCGCAACATGTGAAAAAAATAATTGGGGAAAAAAAAGTGACGGGGTGATGAGATTGCTTTTATCCCTCTTGCCTAGTCTGTGTGTCGTCCGTATCATCCGCAAACCGCATATGACCGGATCCTGTGGATTAAATGTGCAGCGCATGCAACCGTTATTTTACCGGATCCTTCTGCAGCGGGACACAGAATTTATCGTCCGGCACTGGAGTCAGCTAACTCCTGATCTCACAGCCCGCACACGCTGCAACGGCTGCAGGTGGGCTCATTCACATGACCGTTCCCTTTGTCCTGGTCAGTTCCTGTTTTTTTGCGGCCCCATAGACAGGACCATCTTTTCAATGTCTTTTGTGTAGGATCGGATGGTACACGGTAGCACTTCCATGTGCATCCGATCCTACAAAAAAAAAACGGAAATCGGATGCCGTATGTCCGCTCCGTTATTATGGAACATGTCCTATTCTGTTCCGTAATAACGAACCGTGACTCAATACAAGTCAATGGGTCCGCAAAATTCCCGGAAGCAACACGGAAGCACTTCCATGTGACTTCCGTTGGGTGCCCGTGCAGTCAGTGTCCCGCTCCAGCCCCAGCCCCGCGGCTGCCCGCTCAGCAGTGTCAGCAGCGGCCCGCACTGCAGTGTCAGCAGCCACGGGGATGACAAGCACTACCGTCAGGAGGTTAGTAAATTCATTACATACGGTGATGAAGTCCTGCCCTCCTGACGTCAGCGGTCGTCACTGCCTTCTATGCCCGCCGCTTGTAACATCACCTCTTGCTGTCGACCCGAGACTGTGACTAGTGGTGACGTCACGGGCCGCTCGCGATAATTTGTTTGTGAAGGCGGCGGTCATTGAACTCTGTGACAGCGCTGCTGTCAGGAGTTGAGCGATCATCGCAGGTAATATACCTCGCTAACCTCCTGATAGCAGCACTCGTCATGCCCTGCAGTGACCTGGGCTGACCTATTGATGTTCGCTCAGGTCATTGCACGGCTCTCCCAGCAAATAGGGAACATTCTGTTCTTCATTGACTGGGACATTGACTATGGTATGGATCATCGTGGGACCCCCTTGTATTACACCAGACCTGGATTTGTTTTTCTTTCTAATAAATTGGTGAAAGAGGGAATGTGTTGGGGAGTGTTTTTTCAAATAAAAATGGGTTTGTTGTCTATTTTTTTTTTTTATTACTGCCTGGGTTTGTGATGTCCCGCCTGACATCACTAACTCCAGGGCTTGATGCCAGGTGACATTACACATCTGGTATTAACCCCATATATTACCCCGTTTGCCACCGCACCAGGACAACGGGATGAGCTGGCGCGAAGCACCAGGACTGGCACATCTAATGGATGCGCTACATCTGGGGCGGCTGCAGCCTGCCATTTTTAGGCTGGGGAGTGTCCAATAATGGTGAACCTCCCTAGTCTGAGAATACCAGACCACAGCTGTCTGCTTTACCTTGGCTGGTGATCCAATTTCGGGGGACCCCGTGTTTTTTGTTTTAAATTATTTAGTTAATTTAAAATAACAGTGTGGGGGGGCCTCTGTTTTGGATTAGCAGCCAAGCTGAAGCTGCCAGCTGTGGTTTGCAGGCTGCAGCCGTTTGCTTTACCCTAGCTGGCTACAAAAGATAGGGGGACCGCATGTCATTTTTTTTATTTATTTATTTTTTGGCTAAATACAAGACTAAGCACCTTAGTGCCACATGAAAGTCACAAAAGGGTGCCAGCTTAGAATAGGCAGGGGGGTAGGACATTATATATGTCTTTCTTATCTATCTATCTATCTATCCAGCCCTCTATTCATTCATTCATTCATTCATTCATCCCTCTATCCCTCTGTCTCTATATCTATCTATCCATCTCTATATCTACTCATCTATTTATCTTTCTTGCTGCTTCCGTTTTTTGCCGTCCGCAAAAAAAAACCGGAAGGCACGCAGATGTCACACGGATGCCACTAGGATGCATCCGTGAAAAAAAAGGACCGTTTTTTGTGGCCCGCAAAAACGGAACGGTCATGTGAATGTAGCCTTAACAGCAGTCGCTGCCTGCTGCCGATCACATGTGACCGTGTGCGGGCTGTGTGTGCGGGCTGTGTGTACAGGAGTTCAGCTGAGTTCAGATCAGCTGACTCAAGTGTTGGCCGATCAGGCTGGGGCCACACGGGGATTACTGCGATCCCCTCGCATTACACTTGGCTCACGCTCAGTACAGCAGAGCTGAGTGTCATGCGTGTGTCCCTGCGACTGAGGTCCGACTGTGCGAGCAGACCTCAGCTGCGGGGGGCGGTCCGCCACTCGAGGGGTGGGCCAGCACTGAGAAGGGGTGGGAGGGATTTCTCTCCCTCTCGCCTCCGTAGTCCACCGATGTACCGCAAGTGCAGTGCGATTTTTCTCTCACCACATACACATGAATGGGTAAAAGAGAGAGTCTTGCATTACAGTTGTAGCATGCTGCGATTGTTTTCTCGGTCCAATTAGGGTGGAGAAAATAATCGCTCATGTGCGCTGACACACAGGCTAATTTTGTTCGAATGGAATGCGATGTTTTATCGCACTCCAATTGCACTGTGTTTCTCGCCGTGTGGCTTAGACCTTACTTGTTCTATGTCCCCCTGCATCCATCACAGCGTGTGCGGGCTGGAGTTCAGCTGACTTCAGATCAGCTGACTCCAGTGCTGGACTGAACTCTGCTGACCTCACAGCCCGTACACGCTGCAATGGATGCAGGGGGACACAGAACAAGTAATCGGCCGACACTGGAGTCATCTGATCACTTGGGATGAATTGAGCAGTAAAATGCTCTGGTGCTCGATGGGCGAAGTCCATGTCAATTTTTTTTTTTAAAAATTCATTAAAAATAAAAAAAAACAAAAAAATCACATTGTTTGTGGGCTCCCGCTGCATTTTCTATTGCTAAGTGTAACCCAAGCACCTACTGGCTGCTAAACCCCGCTGCTTGGTGTTACTTTCACTGGCAATAGAAATCCAGGGAAGCATTTTTTTTTTATTATAAAGGTTTTTGCCTGAAAACTTTTTTAAAAAAATGACGTGGGCTTCGCCATATTTTTGTATGCTAGCCAGGTACAGCAGGCAGCTACGGGCTGCCCCCAACCCCCAGCTGCCTAATTGTACCCAGCTGGGAACCAAAAATATAGAGAAGCCCTTTTTTTTTTATTTCATGAATTTCATGAAATAATTAAAAAAAAAAAAAAAAGACGTGGGCTTCGCCGAATTTTTGAGTCCAGCCAGGTACAACTAGGCAGCTGAGGATTGGAATCCGCAGTGCAGGGTGCCCAAGCTTTCTGGGCACCCCCTCTGTGAATTGCAGTCCGCAGCCACCCCAGAAAATGGCGCTTTCATAGAAGCGCCATCTTCTGGCGCTGTATCCAACTCTTCCAGCTGCCCTGGTGACTGGTGGCTCGCTGGGTAATAATGGGGTTAGGGCTAGCTGTAAATTATAAGCTGTCCCTAAGCCCAAAATTCATGGGGTCACGCCAATATTAGACATGGCCACCATGAATTTCTAGTAAAGATTAAAAAAACACAAAACACAGAAAAATATTTTTATTAGAAATAAAACACAACACAATTAGTGACTCCATCTTTATTAAAATAAAGAACCCCCCTCCGCAGTAATCCTAGGTCAAGGGTCCCGCGTCGTCCAATCTGGATCCAATATCATCTGATCGGTTTGCTGGAAGGCAAAGCGATCAGATGATGTCAGGTTAAAGGACATGAATCACACGACACAGCAGCTGATTATACAATCAGCTGATGCATCAGTGAAAAAAAAAAATACTCACTTATGTGCTGATTACCGACAGCTCCTGGAGCGATCGGACGGGAGTCTGATCCCGTCAGATTGCTGCCGGTAATCAGATGATGAAGTCTTCTGAAGATGGCGTCACCGCGAGACTACGATCAGCTGATGCGTCAGGTGACCGCATCAGGTGATCAGCGCCAGGTCCTGCAGGCATCGGACATGCCCGGAGAGTCTGCACACAGCCGGAGCGGCGGTCCTGGGAGAGGAGCTGGGAGCGGACATGGTACCGGGAGTCTGCAGACAGGTGAGTATGACATTTTTTTTTCTATTGTTCACTTTTGATTTAGCAGCTGCCTCCATCTCCCACCCGTACATTGCGCCACACGGTGTTATGGTTGCTGCGAGCACTGGAGACTATGTCCAGATTTCTTGCTACTGCACATGTGCGAGCGCTGGAGACTAAGTCCAGATTTCTTGCTACTGCACATGTGCGAGCGCTGGAGACCAAGTCCAGATTTCTTGCTACTGCACATGTGCGAGCGCTGGAGACTAAGTCCTATCTTGGAGCCATTGCACATGTGCGGGTGACATCATCGCTGACACGAGGTCACATGTCTCTGACACCTTCTATGCCGATTGGTCGCTGGTCATGTGCTTGTGACGCCTTGCTCGGTGATAGGCCAGCATGACGTCACTCTTGTCATTCTGGCAGCGGATTGGCTCGGGTGTCCTCCATCTTGGATGAGGCACAGAGTCTATATAAGACCCTGACACACGCCGCATGGTGCTCAGTCCTCTTGGTTCATGCATGAGAGTAGACGCTCTGTGCACGTTCCTCTAGGCATCTCTCTGTCTATGCTAGGTGAGCGCTACCGGCAGGGTAGCGTTCTTATACCTTACAGCTTCGGCTGCTGTCCGTATCCTTACCTCTTAGGGGAGCGGACATAGGCAGGTGCCTGAGGCACATGGTCTGGCTGGGCCTTGTGATTCGACTCGTAGGTGGACGTTGCCGCTAGGGTAACGCTCCTTATACTGCGTCTGTCAGTTGTTCGTATCCTCGCACACTAGGGGAGCGAACAGAGGTAGGAGCTTTGTGCGGCTTACGCTGCTGTTCGTCTCTTTTGCACCACTAGAAGAGCGGACCTAGGTAGGTGCCATTTCACACACATTGCCTTTGTCTCTGTGATTATTAACAGAGATCATTTCACAAACCCTCCAAGTAAGGGAGGAATTGCTTTACTTACTTATTATATCCTTCTGTGAGTTAACAGAGGTATTGCACTCTGCCATAGTCTGCAGCAGAGTCTCTGCACGGTGGACCCTGACTGTCTGATATCTCTTTGGTTTTTATAATCAGACAGCCCCCGTAACATTAGGACTGAGCCAAGGGTCTGGCAGTTATGGCAGAATATCAGCAGTTACATCGTTACCTACAAGTACTTGAGTCACGGCTCAAGAGTATAGAGGATAAACCTCAGACCATGGTGACATCTGCACATGATCCTCGACTTGCTCTGCCAAACAGATATTCTGGCGATGCCAGATCATGTCGTGGTTTCATTAGTCAGTGTCAGATACACCTAGAGGTCAACTCTTCTCGCTTCTCTACGGAGAGGTCCAGAGTAGGCTTTATCATCTCCTTACTTCAGGACAAAGCCTTAGAATGGGCGACTCCCTTACGGGAGCGCTCTGATGTGGTTACTCTGAGACATCAAGACTTTCTTGATGCTCTTAAGGCGGTATTCATGGGTCCGCAGGTTACCCATGATGCGGCCCTGAGACTGTTAGATCTATCTCAGGGTTCGTTATCTACTAGTTCTTATGCCATTGCTTTTAGAACTCTGGTGGCAGAACTAGATTGGCCAAAGAAGGTGTTGATTCCTATCTTCTGGAGAGGGTTGGCAGGCTATGTCAAGGATGCTCTTGCTACTCGTGAGGTCCCTGCTTCTCTGGAGGACTTGATCACAGTAGCAACGAGGATCGATGTACGCCATAAGGAACGTAGACTCGAGGTCTCTTCCTCACGCCCTAAGCATCGGGCTATTCCAGTTGTTGAGGGTCCACTACCATCTTCCTCAGCATCTGAAACATCTCCCACTCCTATGGAGTTAGGTCATACGTTCTCCAGACTACGCAAGTCTGGTCCTCCTATATGTTACGTATGTCGTCAGGCTGGGCACTATGCCAACAAGTGTCCTAGTCGTCAGGGAAACTCCCTGGCCTAGTAACCATTAGAGGGGGGTTACTAGAGACGTCTTCTGCACCCTCTAAGTGTTGTATCCCAGGTCAGCTCTCGTTATCTGAGAATACATGGCCTATTATGGCTTTTGTGGATTCCGGAGCTGACGGGACTTTTGCGTCCTCAGGATTTGTAAAGAGACACAATACTCCCTCTATCATGTTAGAGGCGCCTATTCCTGTCCGTGTTGTTAATGGGACTATGTTGTCTGACTCCATTACATTGAGGACAGTTCCCTTGCGCCTTTCCCTGTCTCAGGGTCACATAGAGGAGATTTCTTTTCTTGTTTTGCCTGAGGGTATAGACGACATCCTTCTGGGTCTTCCATGGCTTCGGACTCATGCTCCTCACATTGACTGGGAGTCTGACAGCATTATTAGTTGGGGTTCGAAATGTCAGTCCCGATGTCTTCCCTTACCACCTAAGGTCGTTGCGGTTGCATCAACTGATCTCTCTCCCATACCTACACCCTATTTGGATTTCGCTGACGTGTTCTCCAAACAGGGTGCTGAGGTTCTTCCACCCCATAGGCCGTATGACTGTGCCATAGACCTTATCCCAGGTTCGGTTCCACCTAAAGGCAGGGTTTACCCCCTGTCGATACCTGAGTCGGAGGCCATGTCGACCTATATAAGAGAGAGTTTAGAGAAGGGGTACATTCGTAAGTCTGTCTCTCCCGCGGGAGCTGGGTTTTTCTTTGTTCGGAAGAAAGAGGGTGATTTGCGTCCCTGCATAGATTACAGGGGTCTCAACGCAATCACAATAAAGAACAAATACCCATTACCTTTAATTTCGGAGCTCTTTGACAGACTGAGAGGAGCTCAAGTTTTTACGAAGTTGGATCTGCGGGGTGCGTATAACTTGGTACGAATTCGAAAGGGTGACGAATGGAAGACCGCTTTTAACACCCGAGACGGTCATTATGAATACCTTGTCATGCCTTTTGGGTTATGTAATGCACCCGCAGTATTTCAGGACTTCGTAAATGATGTGTTCAGGGATTTACTGTTATCCTCAGTAGTGGTGTATCTGGACGACATCCTGATTTTTTCTCCTGATCTGGAGACTCATCGTCAGGATGTCGTTCGTGTCCTTTCCCATTTAAGGGAGCACTCATTGTTTGCTAAACTCGAGAAATGTGTATTCGAGCAGTCCTCATTGCCTTTTTTGGGTTACATTATCTCACAAGAGGGCCTGGCTATGGATCCTGCGAAGCTCTCTGCTGTCCTGCAATGGTCCGAACCTCATTCCTTGAAGGCGGTGCAACGCTTCTTAGGATTCATAAATTATTACCGGCAGTTCATACCCCATTTTTCTACTTTGGTGGCCCCTTTGGTGGCCTTGACTAAGAAAGGTGCTAATCCCAAAGCCTGGTCTATTGAGACATCTCAGGCTTTTGAGGCAGTAAAAAGACACTTTTCAACTGCTCCCGTTCTTCAAAGACCCGATGAGAGTAAGCCCTTCCTCTTAGAGGTTGATGCCTCTTCAGTGGGTGCTGGTGCGGTCTTGTATCAAAAGAACGGTGCAGGTAGAAAAAGGCCGTGTTTCTTCTTTGCTAAAACCTTTTCACCGGCAGAGAGAAACTATACCATTGGGGATAGGGAACTGCTCGCCTTGAGATTAGCCTTGGAGGAGTGGCGTCACTTGCTGGAAGGAGCGAAACATCCTTTCCAGGTCTATACAGACCATAAGAATCTGACGTACTTACAAACCGCTCAGCGTCTGAATCCTCGCCAAGCCCGCTGGTCCTTGTTTTTCTCCCGCTTTCACTTCTCCATCAACTATCTGTCTGGGAGTAAGAATAACAAGGCAGACGCCCTGTCTCGCTCTATGCTTTCTACCCAGGAAGAGATTGACGAACCTCGTCTTATCCTTCCCTCCAGGGTTTTTCATACGCTCTCCCCTGTGACGTTAGACCAAATCCCACCGGGCAAGACCTTTGTTCCGCCTGATCGACAGAATGATATACTGTCATGGGCCCACACCTCAAAGGTGGGTGGGCATTTTGGTATTAGGCGGACACGAGAGTTACTGGAGAGGTGGTATTGGTGGCCACACTTAGCCAGCCACGTCAAGAGATATGTCGGTTCCTGCTACTCGTGTGTTCGCAACCGTCCATTACGGCAGAGACCGGCTGGGCTCTTGCATCCTTTACCAGTGCCAGATAGACCATGGGAGGTGGTAGGCATGGACTTTGTGGGTGATCTTCCATGTTCACAGGGACATAGATTTGTGTGGGTCATTACGGACCATTTCTCCCGGATGGTTCATCTCGTACCGTTATCGAGAATCCCATCTTCCAGGGTACTAGCCAAACTATTCCTCAAGCATGTCTTTAGGCTTCACGGGATGCCAGATCGTATCATTTGTGATAGAGGCCCGCAATTTGCTTCCCGTTTCTGGCGAGATCTTTGTAGCCTTCTGCAAATTGAGTTGAATCTATCTTCGGCATACCATCCGGAGACCAATGGTTTGGTTGAGCGTACCAATCAATCCATGATTATATACCTTCGACACTTTGTTGCTGAGAACCACGATAACTGGTCCTTCCTCCTACCCTGGGCAGAATTTGCCCTTAACAATTCGCTGGCTGAGGCCACTGGGCAGACACCGTTCGTACTCAATAATGGGCAACACCCTAGGGTACCGGTACCGTTTCCCGCTGCTGCACCTCCTCCTCTTGTGGCCGACTGGGCAACTAATGCCAGAGAGGTTTGGGATCGGACTCAAGAGTCAATCCAAGCAGCTAAGGACCGTATGAAGACGGTGTCCGATCGGTTTCGTCGCCCGGCTCCTGTCTTTTCTCCAGGGGACTTTGTGTGGCTCTCTGCAAAAAACGTGAAACTTAGAGTGAGCTCTGTCAAATTTGCTCCTCGCTTCCTGGGTCCTTATGAGGTTCTTCGACAGGTAAATCCTGTAGTCTACCAATTGAAGTTACCCGTCCATCTTAGGATCCATGACAAATTCCATGTTTCACTGCTAAAGCCGGCAATTTTACCTCACGCTCGTGAAGTGCACTCTCCTGCTTCTGATTCCTCTCGCTCTAGCTATGAGGTACGAGCCATAGTTGGTTCTAAGATGGTTAGAGGGCGCAGGTTCTTCTTGATAGATTGGGAGGGCTACGGCCCGGAACATCGCTCTTGGGAGCCTGAGGAGGCTGTCCATGCTCCCGACTTAGTTGCCGATTACCTGCGTCGCCGGGAGGGGGGCCCTTGAGGGGGAGGTACTGTTACGGTTGCTGCGAGCACTGGAGACTATGTCCAGATTTCTTGCTACTGCACATGTGCGAGCGCTGGAGACTAAGTCCAGATTTCTTGCTACTGCACATGTGCGAGCGCTGGAGACTAAGTCCAGATTTCTTGCTACTGCACATGTGCGAGCGCTGGAGACTAAGTCCTATCTTGGAGCCATTGCACATGTGCGGGTGACATCATCGCTGACACGAGGTCACATGTCTCTGACACCTTCTATGCCGATTGGTCGCTGGTCATGTGCTTGTGACGCCTTGCTCGGTGATAGGCCAGCATGACGTCACTCTTGTCATTCTGGCAGCGGATTGGCTCGGGTGTCCTCCATCTTGGATGAGGCACAGAGTCTATATAAGACCCTGACACACGCCGCATGGTGCTCAGTCCTCTTGGTTCATGCATGAGAGTAGACGCTCTGTGCACGTTCCTCTAGGCATCTCTCTGTCTATGCTAGGTGAGCGCTACCGGCAGGGTAGCGTTCTTATACCTTACAGCTTCGGCTGCTGTCCGTATCCTTACCTCTTAGGGGAGCGGACATAGGCAGGTGCCTGAGGCACATGGTCTGGCTGGGCCTTGTGATTCGACTCGTAGGTGGACGTTGCCGCTAGGGTAACGTTCCTTATACTGCGTCTGTCAGTTGTTCGTATCCTCGCACACTAGGGGAGCGAACAGAGGTAGGAGCTTTGTGCGGCTTACGCTGCTGTTCGTCTCTTTTGCACCACTAGAAGAGCGGACCTAGGCAGGTGCCATATCTAGTGGTTTGTGTCCTCGCACACTAGTGGAGCGAACGCAGGTAGGAGCTTTATGCGGCTTACGCTGCTGTTCGTCTCTTTTGCACCACTAGAAGAGCGGACCTAGGTAGGTGCCATTTCACACACATTGCCTTTGTCTCTGTGATTATTAACAGAGATCATTTCACAAACCCTCCAAGTAAGGGAGGAATTGCTTTACTTACTTATTATATCCTTCTGTGAGTTAACAGAGGTATTGCACTCTGCCATAGTCTGCAGCAGAGTCTCTGCACGGTGGACCCTGACTGTCTGATATCTCTTTGGTTTTTATAATCAGACAGCCCCCGTAACACACGGGAGCTGACATGACACCGGACGGGAGATGGAAGTGGTGGTGACGGTACCGGGAGGATTCACGCTTCTGTGTTTAATGACAGAAGGAATCCTCTTCCTGTGCACGTCACTTTACTACCCACCCCTTGCGTTTATAGCTGCATTTTTAGTCATAAAAACGCACTAAAACGCAGCTATATTTGCAAATTGTGTTTTTCATTGCATTTTTGAACATCTCATTCAACTCAATGGGTGTAAAATGCAGTGAAAAAACACAAAAATAATTGACATGCTGCGTTTTTGTGGGCACCACAAAAACGCAGCTGAAAAAAATGCTGTGTGCAGACAGCAAAAATGAAAACTCATAGACTTTGCTGGGGAAGCAAAGTCATGCAGTTTTCTGAGCAAAAACGCAGCGAAAAACGCACTGTGTGAACTTACCCTTAGTTGGTGACATGCAGCACCACAGGTGACAGAGCAGAGCAAGTTGGTGACATGCTCTGCTCTGACACATAGTGTGCTGCATGTCACTAACTGTATCCACTCTGGGACTTGTTGTGCAGGCGACTGGATGATACATGTCACTAACTGCCCCACTCTGTGACTTCTGCTGCATTGTACCAACTGTATACACTCTCACCTGAACAAGTCTCAGAGTGGGGCAGTTAGTGACATGTAGCATCCGGTCACCTGCACAACAAGTCCCAGAGTGGAGACAGATAGTGACATATAGCACACTATGTGTCAGAGCAGAGCATGTCACTGTCTCCACTCTGGGACTTGTTGTGCAGGTGACCGGATGCTACATGTCACTAACTGTCTCCACTCTGGGACTTGTTGTGCAGGTGAGAGTGTATAAGGTTGGTACTATGCAGCAGAAGTCACAGAGTGGAGCAAGTTAGTGACATGTATCATCCGGTCACCTGCACAACAAGTCCCAGAGTGGAGACAGTGACATGTAGCATCCAGTCACCTGCACAACAAGTCCCAGAGTGGAGACAGTGACATGCTCTGCTCTGACACATAGTGTGCTATATATCACTATCTGTCTCCACTCTGGGACTTGTTGTGCAGGTGACTGGATGATACATGTCACTGTCTCCACTCTGGGACTTGTTGTGCAGGTGACAGAGTGGAGCAGATTGGTCCCATGCAGCATCCGGTCACCTATATTGCTGGTAGGATTATATGATCACACTGCCGACACCGCCCGCTCTCCTGACAGCTGAGCACAGCGGGCGGGTGGACAGTGTGATCATATACTTGCGTGACAGGGGGGATTTCAGCGGAGGAAACCCCCCTGTACTCCACACTGGAGCCCATACCTCCCACATCTGACCAATGGTAAGCAGCGCGCTCTGCCTTCACCGCTCCACACTGGCGTCCTCCGGATCCTCCCCTCGATGCTGGGCTGTGACGTGCGGTAGTCACCGCCCACAGCCCAGTCAATCAGTGTAAGTGGCGCCGGCATCCTCTGACGTAAGCGTCAAGTTTGAGAGCCCGGAAATGCCGGGACGTCAGAGGATGCTGGCGGCCACAGCTCCAGGGGGTCATGTGACAGGCACTGAGCGTGCAGGATAGCGCCGCTCAGTGCCAGAATTGGAAATACAAGCCAATGGAGAAGATGCATACAATGGTAAGTGACACTCATTGGGAAAATAAAAAAAATGGGTGAACCACCCCTTTAATGGCATTTGACATTCATAGTGAGAAAAAAACATACTTTAGCTAAGAAAGTTGGAGCTGCTAGCTAGCAACAGAAAAACAACCATCACAGGCATCAACAAACCGAGCAGTAGTATTACCAACCATAGAAACACAATCCATAATTGACCCCCTTTGCCTCTGGTTGTCACCCACCAACTAGGTATACAAATCAGTACACCCCAGCACAAATGGTGAAGATGGTATGTCCTCTACCTAGTTAAGCACTAAAAAGAAAAAAAATCACTATGAATCCCAACCTATCAATAAGTATAGAAAGGGATATAAAGTTGCATAAAGGGTATTGGTTATAAACCCTTAAATTAGTATGTCTCAAATGCCAGCAAGGAGCGCGTTATTAAAGAATGTGATTAATATTGCCTCAATTTCTGTAGTGAATATTAAAAAAGTAATAAAAAATTGCCCCAGCACTAGTGATAACCAATATCACAGATACAATACTATTTTATCACAAGACTCTCCACTTACCAGATCCTAGGTGTTACCCTAGCTTTCACCCTTTAACCCCTCTACAATAGTCTGGACTTAAACAGGTGACCCTCCTGGGGCCATGGAATAAGCTGCTGTTTGGTGGTACTAGTTGAAAGGGTCAGCTACCTAGGTCATAACAAAGAAATCATGGAAAGTACAAAATAAGAATCTGTAACAGTCATAGACAAAAGCCGAGGTCAAAACAAGGAGCAAAGATAACATCCAGGAGAAAACCAGACAGGACTAAACCAGAGAAGTACAAGACTATATCTGGTAGCTTCCAGCAGTAAGCTGAAGCCTTTAGTAGCGTGTGGTGCTTTTTATTTGGCTGAAGCAAGGACCTGATAGCTTCAACTTAACAGCACACATTTCAATACTGTCAGACTGGACAGAACTGCAGGTCACAGCCACTGCAACTTTAATGGATGGAATGAGCCTGGGTTGTCCAATGCTTCGGGTTCCAACTTCTCTTTTATCATCAGTGCCACTAGCTGAGTGTAAACAGCAGTACCAGGCAAAAGAAGCAGATGTCGCAGGAGCAGGCTCTTTTGGCGATGTGAAATAAGGTCACTTTTACATTACTACTGTGTGATAAAGAGATGTAAAAGTTATGGATACAGTTCTAGGACACCTTAGAATATTAAACATATATTTTCAATGCAATTAGATTAACTGTGATTTCAGTTAAATTTACTAAATTTGCAGAACCTTTCAAATTTAAATTTCTCTTTGGTAAAGGCACCTTTACTTTTATATGTACGGCCATGACACAAACCAGATTTCCAGTAGATCTAACCACATATAGTTTAAGTTGCTAATGCTCTACAGATCAATATCTAATGTGTATTGTGTATACCCACAATTACTTATAAGTATATCTCAATCTTTGCTCTTACCATTGCACACAAAGTATGTACAATATATAAGGTTCAATATAGTATCTATTAATAATTTGATAAGAAAAGAAAATTACCACAGTCATATGTAATTGACCCCAAATAGTCTTCTGTTGGATGTTTCTGGCCGTTATATATAAGTTAACTAATATTTGGGTTCATTGATTGTAAAGATGATAGTTTGACATACATTTTAAGATACAGAGTTCAAAAACCAGTAGGAGATGACACATAACATGAAACTAATTAAAATATGACTAATCAATATTATAGTTGTGCAAGATTAATCAAATAGTCTTAATATTTTAAAACTCTCAGAGGATTATTGAGCATGTTCTGTTATTTGCCAACACATCAGTCTGGTTTGTAGACTCTGTCTTATACTCTGATATTCATACTAAAAAGCCTTAGTAAATAATTAAACGATGGATTTTAACATTTTTAATATTTTTGTCGAGTTTGCTTTTGTCAACTCTACTTAGCATCAATAACAGTAATTTGCTAATGGAAAACTGAACTTAACTTGACTTTATGGTCTGGTTTTCACTTGTAAAAAAAGTCCTGCAGTCAACTCATTGTATTTCGAGTTAGGGGCCAACAATGTTGTGTTTTTTTAAGTGGTAAATAGCAATAAGTATTTGCAAACCAAATTATCAGTTATGTATGCATTGTTATAGGAATAACCACAAACAATAAAACAGGACTTTGCTTCTAGAAATCTTGTTTTAATATAAAGACCTATTTGTTACCCAAGGAATGTCCAACAGACTAATACAAGCTTTAGAACTCCCTTTACAAACACAATACAATGATTTGATTTAAATTAAACTAATATACTAGAAGTAGGTTTGCATGGTAAAAATGCATTGATTAAAGGCAGCACAAAATCCTAGTGGATTTAATATAATGCAATTTTTAAAATTAATTGGCCTGATTATCCACAACCCCTACTGTTTATTATATTATGCAGGGAAATATTCTTTCTAATTGCATCTATGGTTAACAGAATGAAAAAGATCAGATGCATTAATGTTTAATTTGAAAGCCCCAAAAATATATTGACTATGCAAAAATTTGTTGATAGAAAAACTTTGATGTAGAACTAATTGTAGGATTTCATCCATAGTACTAATGCTACGTTGTGGAATTTAATTTTAATTGACATATTTAGGCCAGCTGAACCTTGGATAAAGCGAACATAGCAAACAAAACATTTTAGTAAAGTTAATATTTATTGAACAAAGAGTAATCACAGAATTCAGAGTTTGCCACATATATTTCCAAAGAATTTTGTATTTATTGTACAAAAGTAATACAACTACATAAGCATGGTATCACTGAAGTTGTACTGATCCAAAGAATAAAGTTAAAAAAATTGTCCGACAAAAATTCCAAATTTTTTTTAAGCTAATCTGTGTTGTATTCTTATATAAAACATCCCTACATTATTATTTTTGGTTTTCTAATTTTTGTTCCTCTTGAATTATCACTTTATTCTCTGCAGACACTTTATTTACCTGCAGCTCAAGCAAACTTTACTTTTTCCTTTCTTTGGTTGGCAAACCTCACAGTCAGAGCTGGCACCACCCAGCCTCAGTGTCCAGCCCCGCCCTCTGCACACTCATTGGCTGTCAGCAGTCTGCTCAGTACTGATAGCTCTAGCTTTGGAAATACAGCGCAGTGATACTACCTCTCATCTGTGACAGTAAAATCACCTCACAAAAACTGCAAATATAATTTAGTAATGTGCCCATCCTTGTCCCCATAATAGAGTAATGTGCCCCATCCTTGTGCCCATCCTGTAGTATAGCGCCCATCCTATAGTAATGTGCCCCATCCTTGTGCCCATCCTACTCATCCTAAAGCAATGTCCCCATTCCTGGTCCTCTTCTTGTAGCAATGCTCCATCCTGTAGTAGAGTCCCCTATTGTGCCATTCTTCACACACGCAAAAAAAAACAAAGACAAATTCTTCTCACCTGCCCTCGTTCCCTCGATGGTCTGTTTGCTGCTTCTTGAACGTTGCCGATCCAGGGGCCGCCACTGACAGAGCTTTATAATAGAGGACAGATTTCCGGGCGCTGCGAGGGGACGAGATCTCTGTACAGCTTCTCCAGCGATCACCTGCTGACCTCTGATTGGCCAACGGTTGATCATTGCAGTGGCTGTATACAGAGATCATCCATGCCCAGCACCCAGAAATCTGTCCTCTGATATAAAGCTCTGTCAGCGGCGTCCCCTGCACAGGCAACAATCAGAAAGGGGGCTGAAGGCCTGCAAGCTGCAAGCAGCATCAGGGGCCGCCGCTGACAACGCTTTATATCAGAGGACAGATTTTCAGGCACTGCGCAGGGACGAGATCTCTGTACAGCTTCTCCAGTGATCAGCTGCTGCCTCTGATTGGCCAGCGGCTGATCATTGCATTAGCTGTAGAGCTTGCATTTTCGCAGTGCCCGGGAATCTGTCCTCTGGTATAAAGCGCTGACTGCGCAGCCCCAGCACAGGCAGCAATCTGCAAGGGGGTCTGTGGGCCTGTTGTTGATGTACTGGTCCTGAGGAAGAGGTTTTACCTCGAAATGCGTAGACCTATGAAATAGAAGAATATTTATCTTCATCAACATTCTACATCTTCATTTGGCTGATGCGCGGCATTAACCCCTTCTCTACCCCATTTTGTATAATGTGACGTCACAGAAAGCAGCAAGATCATGGCAGGAGTGGTCACTTGACCACTCTGAGTCGGGGAAGAGGGGCTGACAGCAGGGCAGGTAGGTAGTTGCTATCTACTTACCTGCCCCTATGTAACCCAATAGTGAAATGACAAAAAAAAAGGCAAAATAAGCCAGATAACCCCTTTAAAGAGAGTTTCACATTCCATTTTAAAATACATGTTCTTATGGGGAATATGTTCCCTATGAAAATCATTATTTTCATTGAATTCCTTTTACTAATCCAGTGTAAATAAGCATGTTCTGTGCTCCTATGGAATGACTGAGCACTTTCAATCATTATCCAATCCCCTCTCAATTTTAACTATATACCTCCATATTGTCTAATTGATAGGGTTTACATTGTTAGAGCCAGTATTGTTTCCAAGGAAAGCGTGCTCAATCCAGTGCAAGCACCTCCACAGCCCTTTCTTCTGTAACAGAAGTCCCTCCATTACTTTTACTAGTGTAGATATGTGGTAAGTGATGTAAAGAAACTTATCTGTGTGTTTCAATGTTTACAAAGTTGAAGACTTTAATAAACTCTGCATAAACTTATTTTACAGGCATGCTCCTTTGAATCTGCCTCATACACGCTATACACATTTTCTGCTGTAAGGATTCACCGGTTTCAGAGCATGGAACAGTATTCAATATGAACAATCCCAGCCAGAATCCAACAAGATGGGAGCAGTTTCAATCAATTAAATTGTATTGAGCGAGGTCATGCTTGATTTAGTTCAAATGCGGAAGAAATGTGGCTGGGAGTGTGCATATTGCATACTCGCAACCACATGAGCACTATTCCCGGCTCTAACACCAGTGAATTCTCACAGCACACAGTGTGTGCGATGTGAGGAATCACAAGTCTGTTGTCTCATAAAGTGTATTTAGACCAGACAACTCCTTTAAAGACACATATGTTTTTAATGATAAAAACAAATGGACAAGTTCGTAAGAAATATTAGGACAATTGAAATCTAAATGTCAGGAATTTCACAAATGGTTCACGTTCTGATTAGAAAATGATATCCATGCAAAACAACTGATTGTTGACTAACTTCTTGCTTTAGGGGTACTTTGCACATTGCGACATCGCTACTGCGATATCATCGGGGTCAAATCGGAAGTGACGCACATCCGTTTCCGGTAACGATGTCGCAACCTGTAAAGCCTAGATGCGCCGATAAACGATCGCAAAAGCGTCGTAAAACGGTGATCTGTGTAGTGTCGGACATTTTCATAATCTCGCACCAATAGGAGATACGATGTTGTTCCTCGGTCCTGCGGCAGCACACATCGCTGTGTGTGAAGCCGCAGGAGTGAGGAACATCTCCTTACCTGCCTCCACCGGCTATGCGGAAGAAAGGAGGTGGGCGGGAAATTTACGTCCCGCTCATCTCCGCCCCTCCGCTTCTATTGGCCGCCTGCCGTGTGATGTCGCTGTGACGCCGCACGACCTGCCCCTTAGGAAGGAGGCGGGTCGCCGTCCAGAGCGACGTCACAGGGCAGGTAAGTGCGTGTAAAGCTGCCGTAGCGATAATGTTCGCTACGGCAGCTATCACAAGATATCGAATGTGCAAAGGGGGCGGGTACTATCTCGCTCGGCATCGCTATCATCGGCTAGCGATGTTGCAGCTTACAAAACCCCCTATTGTTTTATTTTAATAAAGATGTCCACAAATGTACAGATTTTCCTCAAATCTAACATGCAATCCTATTTCATACTGCTACGAGGGGCAGCTGATAAGTAGAGATGAGCGATGCTCGAGGTTCGCCAATTTCATGTTCGAGTGATTTTAGGGAATGTTCGAGTTGTTCGACGAACTCGAGCCTTTGCTAAAAGCTCAACAGTTCGAGTAACGTTCGAGAATGGTTCGATCAACAAAAAGCCTAGCTAGTTAGTAGCTGGCTTTTCCCTGTAATAGTGTGAGTCACTGTGAATCACGCTATTATCAAAATTCAGCGTATAGTGTGCGGGGGGAGATGGGCTTTAAATCAGTGCTGCTGCTGAGTGCTGCGAGAATGCCGATCGACTTTTTTTTTCCCCTAACCGTGCATACAGTGGGGTGGGCCAGGCTGTCAGCAAATCACAGAGAAATTCATTGCAAAGTGGATTTTTGCCAGGCAAGCAAGGGAATGTGTCATAGGCTGTGCATGTCACATGTCCTTGCCTTATAAGACACGGCTATTTTCCCCGTCGCCGCCATTATCTCGCTGCTGCGTGTGGATGACAGTCGCCGCTCCTGCTGCTGCTGTTTGCGCTATAGAAATACAGTGCAATCTACACAGCACTTTAGAGATTAGGGGCTACTGGTTATTTCAGCCCTTTTCAAGGCTGATTTACAGGCGTTCATAGCCATAGCTGCTAGGCAGGTCCGTGCAAACGCTGTGTAGGGCTTTAGATAACAGTATCTGGCTACCTCAGCTCAGGCAATTCCTTGTTGCATTTTTTCATTAGCAGGGATAGAAAGTGAGGCTTCCTTTTCTGCCCACTGACCCACAGCACCCGTGCATTCTACCCACCTGCCCATTTTTGCCACACTATTTTATTTCCCCAAAGAGCTGACACTTTTTGTGGCATCCTAAAAGTGTCTGGAATACTAAGTTAGTGTTCCTTTGCTGTCCACTGACCCACAGCACCCGTGAATTCTACCCACCTGTCCATTTTTGCCACGCTATTTTATTTCCACAAAGAGCTGCCACTTTTAGGGGCATCCTAAAAGTGTCTGGAATACTAAGTTAGTGTTCCTTTGCTGTCCACTGACCCACAGCACCCGTGCATTCTACCCACCTGCCCATTTTTGCCACGCTATTTTACTTCCCCAAAGAGCTGACACTTTTTGTGGCATCCTAAAAGTGTCTGGAATACTAAGTTAGTGTTCCTTTGCTGTCCACTGACCCACAGCACCCGTGAATTCTACCCACCTGTCCATGTTTGCCACGCTATTTTATTTCCACAAAGAGCTGCCACTTTTAGGAGCATCCTAAAAGTGTCTGGAATACTAAGTTAGTGTTCCATTGCTGTCCACTGACCCACAGCACCCGTGCATTCTACCCACCTGCCTATTTTTGCTATGCAGTTCTAATTGCAAACTGTGCTGCCAGTGTTAGGGGCATACTAAAATTTACTGGGATAGTCAGTGTTGGTTCTTCAGCTGTCAATAAAGCTAGACCACCTCTGCATTGTACACACCTGTCCATTTTTAGCTATGTAATTCTAATTGCAACCTGTGCTTCCACTGTTAGGGGCATACTAAAATTGTCTGGGATACTACCTTAGTGTTCGTTTGCTGCCAATTACAGTACAGCACCTGTGCATGCTACACACCTGTCCATTTTTGCTACGCAATTCTAATTGCAAACTGTGCTGCCACTGTTAGGGGCATACTAAAATTTACTGGGATAGTCAGTGTTGGTTCTTCAGCTGTCAATAAAGCTAGACCACCTCTGCAATCTACACCACCTCTCCATTTTTGCTACCCCATTTTAAGTGTCCAATCTTTTTGGTAACAAAATGAGTGGCAAAAGAACAGATGCTGGTGGAAAGGGGAACAGGCATGTTGAAAAAGGAAAAAAGGTTGTGTCCGTGGGGTAGGTGGGAAAGCTACATTAACATCTGCTGAAGAAAGGCCACCTTGCAGCAAAAGTATGTGCTACCTTTTTTAAGGAAACAAACAACTGTAACAAAGGTAGATGATGCACAAAAAAAGAACATGCTTGAATGGATCTCAAGTGCTGCAACAAGTGGCCTCTCCTCTACCTCAACTTCAACATCCAAAAAACAACAGTCCTCTGAGTTGTCTCCCCAATCGCACTTGCTTTCTCCCAGCTTTCAAGTCTCCACCCGCCCTAAAGAGTATGGGTTAACAGAGATGGCTGAGTCTGCAGAGCTGTTCAATCACACTATAGCCTATGAATCAGAGGTCTGCTCCCAAGCTACAGTGAGTACAGACCAGGAAATAGTCTGCAGTGATGCCCAGAAGCTTTGTGAGTCAGATTCAGGCCCTGATGACCAAGTTTCTGAGCATAATGTAGACCCTCATTCCCAAACTGTGACACCTGTTGGTGGAGACAATGAGGAACATAGATGACGATGATACTCAGACACCTGATTGGGATGACATCTTAACTATTCAGTCAGAGCAGGAAGAGGTTAGGTCTGAGGGCGAGGGGAGTGCAAACATAACGCTTGATGATGAAGTTTTAGATCCCACTTACTGTCAACCCACAGTCAGGCACTCGAGGAGGTCACCAGAGGCAGTGGAGGAGGATGCGACTGACGACGAAGTTACCTTGAGCTTTCCTGGACAGAGTCGGAGTACTGGAAGCACATCAACAACTGCATCCTCAGCCACAACTCTGCCTCTGAGCACAAGTCGGGGTGGCTCTACAGGTCGCATGGGCTCTAAGCCTTGATTAGCCTGGTCCATTTTTGACATCGCAAAGGATCTCCCAAATCATGTGATCTGTAAGATTTGTCACCAATCTATAAGTATCGGCCAAAACCTGAATAACAAGCATAAGTCCCAGTGGGAAGCTCACTGTGCTACAATGTGGACTAGCGGAGCTGGCCAACCACCGTTAGCCCCTTCAAGTGTATCCGTACGCTCTTCATCCTCTTTGACTGTGGGGACAGCTGTCACACATGTTTTTCCACGCAGACCTTCCACCTCTTTAACCACAACAGGCAGTTTGCTTGGCAGGTCATCAGTTGTTTTGGAAAGGGAAACAAGTGCTGGTGTAGAGCTCTCTCAGACATCAAGAGCACCAACTTTGGATGAAGGCAACATCATGTCTCCGCCTGCACTTTCCTCACAGACCTGAAGTTTTCCAGGGACACCCTACTCAACACTGTCTCCACACAGCAGCCAGATCTCGGGCCCTCAGATGTGGACAAATAAAAGGCCATTTCCTCCGAGCCATGACAAAGCTAAAAGGTTGACTTTATCGCTCTGTAAGCTCTTGGCTACCGAAGTGTTGCCTTTCCGCCTGGTGGACAGAGAGGATTTTCTAGACCTTATGTCAGTCGCAGTGCCCAAGTACCAGATGCCCAGTCGCCACTACTTCTCCAAGAAAGGTGTGCCTGCGCTACACCAGCATGTCGCACACAACATCAACGTTTCTTTGAGAAACTCTGTGTGAGACAGGGTGCATTTCACCACTGATACTTGGACCAGTAAGCATGGAGAGGTGCGTTACATGTCGCTGACTGGGCACTGGGTAACTATGGTGAGAGATGGAGAAGGGTCTGCTCAACAAGTTTTGCCGCCCCCACGACTTGTGCGTCAATCCTCTGTATATCGAAGTTCCTCCACTGCTTCTGCCTGGTCACGCCACCCGCGTTGTAATTGCGCACAAGGAATCCCGCACACCTCCATACTATGCTGGCAGCAGAGCTTAACGGCATCAGGCGATCTTTACCTTGAAATGTCTTGGAAATAAGAGTCAAACAGCTGAGGAGTTGTAGTCAGCTCTTGTGAGCGAGTTTACTAAATGGTTGTCTCCACTCAACCTGCAGCCAGTGAATGCCATCATATATCATAGTATCATATCATAGTTTTTAAGGCTGAAGGGAGACTCTAAGTCCATCTAGTTCAACCCGTAGCCTAACATGTTGATCCAGAGGAAGGCAAAAAAAAAACCCAATGTGGCAAACAAGTTCCAATGGGGAAAAAATTTCCTTCCTGACTCCACATCCGGCAATCAGACTAGTTCCCTGGATCAATACCATGTCATAAAATCTAATATACATAACTGGTAATATTACATTTTTCAAGAAAGGCATCCAGGCTCTGCTTAAATGTTAGTAGGGAATCACTCATTACAACATCATGCGGCAGAGAGTTCCATAGTCTCACTGCTCGTACAGTAAAGAATCCTCGTCTGTGATTATGATTAAACCTTCTTTCCTCAAGACGTAGCGGATGCCCCCGTGGTCCAGTCACAGGCCTAGGTGTAAAAAGATCTTTGGAAAGGTCTCTGTACTGTCCCCTCATATATTTATACATTGTGATTAGATCCCCCCTAAGCCTTCGTTTTTCCAAACTAAATAACCCCAAGTTTAATAACCTGTCTTGGTATTGCAGCCCACCCATTCCTCTAATAATCTTGGTGGCTCTTCTCTGCACCCTCTCCAGTTCAGCTATGTCCTTCTTATATATCGGTGACCAGAATTGTACACAGTATTCTAAGTGCGGTCGCACTAGTGACTTGTACAGAGGTAGAACTATATTTTTTTCATGAACACTTATACCTCTTTTAATACATCCCATTATTTTATTAGCCCTGGCAGCAGCTGCCTGACACTGTCCACTAAAGTGAAGTTTACCATACACCCATACACCCAAGTCTTTTTCTGTGTCTGTTTTACCCAGTGTTCTACAATTAAGTACATAATCATAAATGTTATTTCCTCTACCCAAGTGCATGACTTTACATTTATCTACATTAAACTTCAATTGCCACTTCTCAGCCCAATCCTCCAATTTACATAAATCTCCCTGTAATATAAAATTATCCTCCTCTGTATTGATTACCCTGCAGAGTTTAGTATCATCTGCAAATATTGAAATTCTACTCCGCATGCCCCCAACAAGGTCATTTATAAATATGTTGAAAAGAAGCGGGCCCAATACTGACCCCTGTGGTACCCCACTATGAACTGAGACCCAGTCCGAGTACGTACCATTAATAACCACCCTTTGTTTCCTATCACTGAGCCAGTTTTTAACCCAGTTACACATATTTTCCCCTATCCCCATTATTCTCATTTTATGTACCAACCTTTTGTGTGGCACCATATCAAAAGCTTTTGAAAAGTCCATATACACAACATCCACTGCATTTCCCTGGTCCAGACTTGAACTTACCTCTTCATAGAAGCTGATCAAATTAGTTTGACAGGATCGATCCCTCATAAACCCATGTTGATACTCTGTCATAAGGTTATTTTTCTTGAGATACTTCAGTATAGCATCTCTCAAGAAACCCTCAAGGATTTTACCAACCGTAGAGGTTAAACTTACCGGCCTATAATTTCCCGGCTCAGTTTTTGTCCCCTTTTTGAATATTGGCACCACATTTGCTATGCGCCAGTCCTGCGGTACCGACCCTGTTATTAAGGAATCTGAGAAGATTAAAAATAATGGTCTATCTATCACAGAACTCAATTCCTGTAGTACTCTGGGGTGTATGCCACCCGGGCCCGGAGATTTGTCAACCTTAGTGATTTCGAGGCGGCGGCGTACTTCCTGCTGGGTTAAGCAGGTAATATTCAAGGGTGAATTTATGGTATCACTGGTCATGTCATCTGCCATGGCATTTTCTTGTATAAAAACCGTAGAAAAAAAGTCATTCAGCAGGTTGGCTTTACCCTCATCCCCTTCCACCATTTCACCAAGACTATTTTTAAGGGGGCCAACACTATCGCTTTTCAGTTTTTTACTGTTTATGTAGTTAAAGAATATTTTAGGAATATTTTTACTTTCTCTCGCAATGAGTCTCTCTGTCTCAAACTTAGCTACCTTAATTTGCTTTTTACATATTTTATTTAATTTTCTATAATTATATAATGCCTCATCACTACCTACCCTCTTTAATTCTTTTAAGGCTTTCTGTTTTTCTTTTATTGCTTCCCTTACAGCTCTATTTAGCCATAGGGGTTTTCTCCTATTTCTAACATGTTTGTTCCCATAGGGTATATTTTCTGCACAAGCCCTATTCAGGATGCTCATAAAAGTCTCCCATTTGCTTTGTGTACTTTTATTACTTAGTACATCATCCCAGTTTATTGCACTAAGATCATCTCTCAACCGTTTAAAATTTGCTTTCCTGAAGTTTAGTGTCCTTGTAGCCCCTCTACTAGACATCTTACTAAAGAATACATGAAAACTTATTATTTTGTGATCACTATTCCCCAAGTAACCCCCAACTTGTATATTTGATATGCGGTCTGGCCTATTGGTTAGTACAAGGTCTAGTAGTGCTCCCCCTCTTGTGGGGTCCTGTACCATTTGTGAAAGGTAATTATCTTTCATTGTTATCAAAAATCTATTTCCTTTGCTGGAACTGCAAGTTTCTGTTCCCCAATTTATATCAGGATAGTTAAAGTCCCCCATAATAATTACCTCTCCGAGACTCGCTGCTTTATCAATGCCGGCCGTGTGCAACAATTGCCGTGTGCAACAATGCTGCAAACCTGTGTGAGGCCCTACGCCGGGGCAAGGTGACACACGTGCCTTGTATGACTCACGTGTTGAACCTTGTCCAGCAATTTTTAACCCTCTATCCTTAGAGCCTAGATGGGCTTCTGCACAGGTAATGGTAACTCTCATTTCCGCCGTTCAACCACCGCAGCTGACCGACTTGCATCGCTCCAGAAGTCTTTCAGCCTGTCGGTTCATCGCCTGAAATGCGATGTGCCAACACGCTGGAATTCGACTCTCCACATGTTGCAGTGACTGGGGCAGCACCGCCGAGCCCTGGTGCAATATGTTATGACGTATAGCCTGGGCTAACGAGATGCAGAGGTGGGGCAGATCACACTGCTGGAGTGGTCTCAGATCAAAGACCTATGCACCGTTCTGCACAGTTTTGATATGGCGACGAAAATGTTTAGCGCTGACAATGCCATTATCAGCATGACAATTCCAGTCATTTACATGCTGGAGCACACTCTAAACACTATTTGGAGTCAGGGGGTAGGAAGGGGAGGAAGTACAGGAGGATTCATATGCGCAAAGGATACCAACATCTACAAGGTCCAGACGTTCAGCATTACCAAGGCGGCCGGCATGGGACGGTGGGGGAGAGGGATTAACAAGGGCACATGGTAGCAGCCAAAATGTTGAGGAAGGTGCAGGAGACCAGTAAGAAATGGAGGACGAACCCTCGATGGGCATGGAAGACTCAGCAGATGAGGGAGACCTTGGTCAAACGGTTGAACGAGTTTGGGGAGAGATGTCAGAGGAAGAAAGCGCGGTTATCACCTTGCCACCACAAACACAGTGAGGACTTGGTCCGCATGGATGCGCAAGACACTTGAGTGTCTACTGCTACACTAGCTACAACATGACCCTCGGATTGTCCGAATTAGAAGTAATGATGACTACTGGGTTGCCACACTATTAGATCCCTGGTACAAGTCCAAATTTGGTGAAATAATTCCAGCCATAGAAAGGGACACACGTATGCAGTAGTATCAGCAGAAGCTGTTACTCAATCTTAGCTCGGCTTTTCCACCAAACACCAGTGGTGCACGGAGGGAATCTCCCAGTTGTAACTTGCCAAGCATGGGACTGTCTCATCATAACAGTCAAACCTTACCAGCAACACCGTATCTGGTGCTGGTAACAGCAATTTAATGGAATTGTTTGATAATTTTTTTAGACCATCCAATGCAAGGCCACAAGAGACAAAAAGTCTGACACATAGTCAATGGCTGGAGAGGATGATACAGGAGTATCTCCAAATTAACATCGAAGCCGTGACTTTGCAACTGGAGACTTGCTCATTTTGGGCTTCAAATCTTGAAAAATGGCCTGAGCTCGCCACTTATGCCTTGGAGATCTTGTCATATCCCGCAGCCAGTGTTTTCTCTGAACGTGTCTTCAGTGCTGCTGGGTGTGTGCTGACAAATAAGCGCAAGCATATGTGCAGTGACAATGTGGACAGACTAATGTTCATTAAGATGACCAAGTCATGGATCCGCAAGGACTTTACTACCCCTGTGTCATCCTGGGAGAGTAAAGGCTGGCGTATTTTTGAATGTGCTTGATGCTAAGCAGCACATCCAGTTTGAAACTGGGGCACAAGGGATGCCACTGAAGTGGTGTCTGTGGGGCCCAATTTTTGGAAACAAGGGAGACTCAGCTTGGAGTACTCTTGCGGTGTTTTTAACAATGAGCCAAGATGAACAAGTCATGGTTTAGCAAAGACTTTGCTACCTACACCGGTGTCATCCTGGGGACAGTTAAGGCTGGCGTATTTTTGAATGTGCTTGATGCTAATTAACACATCCAGTTTGCAACTGGGAAACAAGTGATGCCACTGAAGTGGTGTCTGTGGGGCCCAATTTTTGGAGAAAAGGGAGACTCTGCTTGGAGTCCCATTGCGATGTTTTTAACAATGAGCCAATATGAACAGGTCATGGTTCAGCAAAGACTTTGCTACCTACCCCGGTGACATCCTGGGGACAGTTAAGGCTGGCATATTTTTGACTGCGCTTGATACAAATCTACCTGTCAAGTTTGCAACTTGGCACAAGTGATGCCACTGAAAAGGTGTCTGTGGGGCCCAATTTTAGGAAAAAAAGGGAGACTCAGCTTGGAGTACCCTTGCTTTGTTTTTAAGAATGAGCCAAGATGAACAAGTCATGCTTCAGCAAAGAATTTGCTACCTACCCCGGGGTCATCCTGGGGACAGTTAAGGCTGGCATATTTTTGACTGTGCTTGATGCAAATCTACTTGTCAAGTTTGCAACTGGGGCACAAGTGATGCCACTGAAGTGGTATCTGTGGGCCCCAATTTTTGGAAAAAAGGGAGACTCTGCTTGGAGTCCCCTTGCCGTGTTTTTAACAATGAGCCAAGATGAACAAGTCATGGTTCAGCAAAGATTTTGCTACCTACCCCGGTGTCATCCTGTGGACAATTAAGGCTGGAGTATTTTTGACTCTGCTTGATGCAAATCTACCTGTCAAGTTTGCAACTGGGGCACAAGTGATGCCACTGAAGTGGTGTCTGTGGCAGCATTGAGCCAGCGGCTCTGATGATAGTTGTCACTACTCTGTGCCTGTGAATAGCTATACTTTACTGTTATTCACAGTCACTGGAGTTGCATTCGGGGAATGTGGACTACAATGGAACTTACTAGGAATTAGACATGGGTGATCACTGAAATGCACAGGTGCACAGTCCTCTAGTTGAGCAGGTTAAATACTCTGAGTGCTCAACTCAAGTAATGACTATTATGGAAGTCAATGATTGGGCATTTCGTCTCTCTGCCCACATACAGCCAGCTATAGAGAGAACATTTTCATTGGAGGGAGGTTGAGGTTTTTTCTTTGGATACACTACATTCGAAACATTGCTTTACCTCCAGTGAGAGCCATTCATAAACTGCGAATGACTCTCCCTGGGGTGCCTGCACACATCATGCAGTGGAGCAAGGCTGTGCTTTGTGGTTGTTGTTTCATTGATGAAACATCCCAACACCAGCACTACTCGGCCAAGCTTCACAAGTACCCTGATACTTAATCGAATACCAAGCAATGCCGAGCACGCACATTCATCACTAGTGGGAACATTTCTGATAATAAATTGGTGAATGAAGACTAGTGTGGGAGAGGCTTTTTCAAGTAAACTATTTTCCTGTGTAACCCACTGTGTACATTTTTTGGGGGGATAACTGGGTTAGTAATGCGGTGTCTGATTGATCTCTCTCTATTAATAAAACCAGGGTTTGATGCCAGCTAACATTACACAACTGACATAAACTCCAAAAAATATTACCCCAATTGACACTGCACCAGGACAATCTGGAAGAGCTAGGAAAAGCACCAGAATTGGCACATCCAATGTGATGAGCCAATTTTGACCTGGCAGCCGGTTGGTATTTTTAGGGTGGGAAGGGACCCTTCCCATCTTAAAAATATCAACTCCCAGCTATCTGCTTCACCTTTACTGGTTATCAAAAATAGCTGGAGCGCCACGTCATTTTTTTCATTTATTACTTGACAAGTACAGTAAAGTACACATACAAGGCACTAATTATATATCTGACGGATATATCCTGAGTACACCGATACCCCAAACACGGTGAAGAACTACTATTTGGGTGCATGTCAGGGCTTGTAAGGGAAGGAGCACCATGAGACTTTGGGAATGCAAAATTGGCTGGAAAAGATAGCAGACTGTCCCGCTCAGAGTGGGAGAGGTTCAAATACATGGCATGACTGTTGCGCTCAGACCTACGGTTGTCTGCCACACTACAAAAACACTACGTGCAAAGGGGGACACTGGGGACACTTTAATAACAGTGTGCCCTGGTGCTTTGGAGAGGGAAGATGAGACACCTCCTGCGCTCACCTGCAGCTGTTCTCTGCACTCCCCAGCCAGCCCTATTTTGGTTATTTCACCCTGTCACTGAGCAGGATACCTAATGCCCTCGCAAAGCCCTGTATTCATGCACACTAGTGAGATGGCCGGTAAGGAACACTAACCCCACTGCTGCACAAATACAACATGAAGGGAAAGAAGACAAAAAGGGGGAAATAGGATACAAATACCAACTATATGGCTGCAGCCAGACTGCAAAGCAGTATATAGATGGGCTCAGGTCAGAACCCCAGCAGTTTCTTCCACCTAGGCACCATGGACAGAATGAATTCTATCAAAATCCAAGGTTGGTGGGTACTGAAACTATTTGAAGGTGAATGGCATGGTCACAGAACATCTGCACCTTACAATGACAGCTACAAAGATGCTGGCAACAAAACTGGCATTAACTCCAAATACACCATAGGAAGGGAAAACATTTAATCTCCACAGTCTCACAAGACTAACTGAGACTCAGGGATGAAACCTGTCACAAGTCTCCCAATAACAATAGGCATCCATGACACAGACATCATGCCATATTTGCAGAGCCCCTGATGTGCCTAAACAGACAAACCCCTACAAGTGACCCCATTTTGGAAACTACACCCCTTAAAGAATTTATCTAGAGGTGTGGTGAGCACATTGAACACATAGGCGCTTCACAGAATTTTACCTTGAGTCATGAAACTAAGAAAATATATTTTTCCGAAACAAATGTGTGGGAAAAATATTCTCTGTTCAGCGTTGTCCTTTTCAGAAGTGCACAAAACTGTGTCCGAATGCCCGTTTATACATGCTTGAAAAGACAAAGACTACTGGATCAAAGGACAGACATAGTCCAAAATGACCCCCTCTGTCTCATTATAGTGAATTTTCTATGGGGATTGTTTTATTCAAATATTTCAGAGATTTACTGAAATAAATCGCAATAAGCCTTACTGCAATCTTTAGAAGGAAGAATGAATAAATCAGCAGCAGGTCAAGAATTGCTTTGATTTATGTTATATACCGCTCACCATGCATTATAAGTGATTACAGTTATATGAAAAAGTTTGGGCACCCCTACTAATGTTAACCTTTTTTCTTTATAACAATTTGGGATTTTGCAACAGCTATTTCAGTTTCATATATCTAATAAATGATGGACTCAGTAATATTTCTGGATTGAAATGAGGTTTATTGTACTAACAGAAAATGTGCAATCTGCATTTAAACTAAATTTGACAGGTGCATAAGTATGGGCACCTCAACATAAAAGTGACATTAATATTTTGTAGATCCTCCTTTTGCAAAAATCATAGCCTCTAGTCGCTTTCTGTAGATTTTAAGGAGTTCCTGGATCCTGGATGAAGGTATATTTGACCATTCCTGTTTACAAAACAATTCCAGTTCAGTTAAATTTGATGGTCGCCGAGCATGGACAGCACGCTTCAAATCATCCCACATATGTTCAATGATATTCAGGTCTGGGGCCTGGGATGGCCATTCCAGAACATTGTAATTGTTCCTCTGCATGAATGCCTGAGTAGAATTGGAGCGGTGTTTTGGATTATTATCTTGCTGAAATATCCCCAGCGTAACTTCAATTTCGTCACTGATACTTGCTCATTATTGTCAAGAATCTGCTGATACTGAGTTGAATCCATGCGACCCTCAACTTTAACAAGATTCCTGGTGCCGGCATTGGCCACACAGCCCCAAAGCATGATGGAACCTCCACCAAATTTTACTGTGGGTAGCAAGTGCTTTTCTTGGAATGCCGTGTTTTTTTGCCTCCATGCATAACGCCTTTTTGTATGACCAAACAACTCAATCTTTGTTTCATCAGTCCACAGGACCTTTGTCCAAAATGTAACTGGCTTGTCCAAATGTGCTTTTGCATACCTCAGGTGACTCTGTTTGTAGCGTGCTTGCAGAAACTGCTTCTTTTGCATCACTCTCCCATACAGCTTCTCCTTGTGCAACGTGCGCTGTATTGTTGACCGATGCACAGTGACACTATCTGCAGCAAGATGATGCTGCAGGTCTTTGGAGGTGGTCTGTGGATTGTCCTTGACTGTTCTCACCATTCTTCTTCCCTGCCTTTCTGATATTTTTTCTTGACCTGCCACTTCTGGGCTTAACAAGAACTGTACCTGTGTTCTTTAGTGATGAGCGAGTATGCTTGTTACTACTCGGTACTCGCACGAGTATCACTGTACTCGGGCTACTCGGCGGGTACCGAGTAATTTTGCAATACTCGTGCTTTACTCGTGGTCTTCATCCCTGCATGTTGGCGCTCTTTTGAGAGCCAGCCCTCATGCAGGGATTGGCTGGCAGACCACTGCAATGCCACAGCCCTGTTAGTTGTGGAATTGCAGTGATTGGCCGGCCTGCACAGCGTGACCGAGCCTTTATACCGGCCGGCGCGCTGTGCTCTGTACACAGCCATCTCATATTCCCTGCTTTCCATGCCCACAGGCGCCTATGATTGGTTGCAGTGAGACACGCCCCCACGCTGAGTGACAGGTGTCACCCTGCACCCAATCACAGCAGCCGGTGGGCGGGTCTATACTGTGCAGTAAAATAAATAAATAAATAATTAAATAAAACGGCGTGCGGTCCCCCCAATTTTAATACCAGCCAGATAAAGCCATACAGCTGAAGGCTGGTATTCTCAGGATGGGGAGCTCCACGTTATGGGGAGCCCCCCACCCTAACAATATCAGTCAGCAGCTGCCCAGAATTGCCGCATACATTATATGCGACAGTTCTGGGGCTGTACCCGGCTCTTCCCGATTTACCCTAGTGCGTTGGCAAATCGGGGTAATAAGGAGTTAATGGCAGCCCATAGCTGCCACTAAATCCTAGATTAATCATGTCAGGCGTCTCCCCGAGATTCCTTCCATGATTAATCTGTAAATTACAGTTAAAAAACACACACACCCGAAAAATCCTTTATTAGAAATAAAAAACACTAACAAAGTCCCTCATTACCAATTTATTAACCCCGACAAACCCTCCATGTCCGGCGTACTCCACGGACTCCGGCGTCGCGTCCAGCTCTGCTGCATGGAAGTGACAGGAGCTGCAGAAGACACCGCCGCTCCGGTCACCTCCACGCAGCTAATGAAGACAGCCGTGCGATCAGCTAAGCTGTCACTGAGGTTACCCGCTGTCACTGGATCCAGTGACGGCGGGTAACCTCAGTGACAGCTCAGCTGATCGCGCTACTCACCTCATTTGCTGCGTGGAAGTGACCGGAGCGGCGGTGTCTTCTGCCGCAACTGTCACCTCCATGCAGCAGCGCTGGATGCGACGCTGGAGCATCCTGGATTCCGGCGGACATGGAGGGCTTTTTGGGGCTGATTAAAGTGGTGAACCAGGGTATATGTGTGTGTTTTTTATTTCTAATAAAGGATTTTTCGGGTGTGTGTGTTTATTTACTGTAATTTACAGATTAATCATGGAGGGTGTCTCATAGACGCCTGACATGATTAATCTAGGATTTAGTGGCAGCTATGGGCTGCCATTAACTCCTTATTACCCCGATTTGCCAAAGCACCAGGGCAAATCGGGAAGAGCCGGGTACAGCCCCAGAACTGTCGCATATAATGTATGCGGCAATTCTGGGCGGCTGCTGACTGATATTGTTAGGCTGGGGGGCTCCCCATAACGTGGAGCTCCCCATCCTGAGAATACCAGCCTTCAGCCGTATGGCTTTATCTGGCTGGCATTAAAATGGGGGGGGACCGCACGCCGTTTTTTTAAATTATTTATTAATTTATTTTACTGCAAAGTATAGACACGCCCACCGGCTGCTGTGATTGGGTGCAGTGTGACACCTGTCACTCAGCGTGGGGGCGTGTCTCACTGCAACCAATCATAGGCACCGGTGGGCGGGGAAAGCAGGGAATAGGAGATTGTTTAATGAGCGGCCGGCTTTTTCAAAATAGTAAAAGCCGCCGGTCACCTCCACGCAGCTAATGAAGGGAATAGCGCGATCAGCTGCTGTCAGTCAGGTAACTCCCGGCCACCGCTGGATCCAGCGGTGGCCGCGATTAACCTCAGTGACAGCAGCTGATCGCTATACTCACCTCAATTGGTGCATGGAGCTGACTGGAGCGGCGGTGAGTAGCGCGATCAGCTGAGCTGTCACTGAGGTTACCCGCGGCCACCGCTGCATCCACCGCTGGATCCAGGTAACCTCAGTGACAGCTCAGCTGATCGCTATACTCATCTCATTAGCTGCGTGGAGGTGACCGGAGCGGCGGTGTATTCTGCAGCTCCTGTCACTTCCATGCAGCAGAGCTGGACGCGACGCTGGAGGACTGTGGAGTACGCCGGACATGGAGGGTTTGTCGGGGTTAATAAATTGGTAATGAGGGACTTTGTTAGTGTTTTTTATTTCTAATAAAGGATTTTTCGGGTGTGTGTGTTTTTTAACTGTAATTTACAGATTAATCATGGAAGGAATCTCGGGGAGACACCTGACATGATTAATCTAGGATTTAGTGGCAGCTATGGGCTGCCATTAACTCCTTATTACCCCGATTTGCCAACGCACCAGGGTAAATCGGGAAGAGCCGGGTACAGCCCCAGAACTGTCGCATCTAATGTATGCGGCAATTCTGGGCGGCTGCTGACTGATATTGTTAGGGTGGGGGGCTCCCCATAACGTGGAGCTCCCCATCCTGAGAATACCAGCCTTCAGCCGTATGGCTTTATCTGGCTGGTATTAAAATTGGGGGGACCGCACGCCGTTTTTTTTAATTATTTAATTATTTATTTCACTGCACAGTATACACACACCGGCTGCTGTGATTGGGTGCAGTGAGACAGCTGTCATTCAGCGTGGGAGCGTGTCTCACTGCAACCAATCATAGGCGCCGAAAAGCAGGAAAGCAGGGAATAGGAGATTGTTTAATGAGCGGCCGGCTTTTTCAAAAGAGGAAAAGCCACCGGAGTTTGAACAGCTGTGCAGCGCCGCGGCAGTGATCGGGGAACGGTAAGTAAGAGAGAGGGGGGGGAACTGACCGACAGACTGTGAGAGGGGGACAGACAAGACAGAGAGAGACAGACCGACGGACTGAGGGAGATAGAATAAAAAAAAAAATGACCGACATCGCTAGTAAAAAGCACAAAACATGCGTTTTGGACATCGGAGTGCCACACAAGGTTTTCATGTAAAATCTTTCATGTATTAATCTCAAAAAGTAACATACACCAGCTCTATCTCACTATTGGGTATGTGCCCTTAACATTTCCGCCATGAAAATTCATTTTGGTGTCATTTTGGAAGGTTTTCTGGTGAGTCCGTAAAAATGGCGTAAAACTCGGACAAAATTGTTCACATCTGTGACTTTTGAGTGATAAATGCTTCAAGGGGTCTTCCCCATGCTGTTGCCATGTCATTTGAGCACTCTTCTGAGACTTTTGTGACATTTTTAGGGTTTCTCCATGCTGCCGGGGGGTCATTTCACAAAAATACTCGGGTCTCCCATAGGAAAACATTGGGCTCGTTGCTCGGGCCGAGTACACGAGTATCTTGGGAGGCTCGGCCCGAGCTTCGAGCACCCGAGCTTTTTAGTACTCGCTCATCACTAGTGTTCTTCCATTTCCTTACTATGTTCGTCACAGTGGAAACTGACAGTTTAAATCTCTGAGACAACTTTTTGTATCCTTCCCCTGAACAACTATGTTGAATCATTTTTGTTTTGATATCATTTGAGAGTTGTTTTGAGGAGGCAATGATGCCACTCTCCATAAGAGATTCAAATAGGTGAACAACTTGCAACTGGCCACCTTAAATACCTTCCCTCATAATTGGATACACCTGCCTATGAAGTTCAAAGCTCAATGAGGTTACAAAACCAATTTAGTGCCTTATTAAGTCAGTAAAAGGTAGTTAAAGTGTGTAGTAGTTCAAATAAAGAAATCGATAAGGGTGCCCATACTTATGCACCTGTCAAATTTAGTTAAAGGCCTGCAACACACATCCGTGCCTCCGGTACGTGTTTGGTACGTTTTTGCACGTACCGGAGACACGGAGACCAATGTTACTCTATGGTTGATGGCACACACAAGTAAAATCACAAGCAATGTGTGTCCGTGTGGTAAGTACGTGTGTGCGGTTTTCTACACTGACGACATATCCGTTTTTGTCCGTCAGCACGCAGGCACGGACCTGCTTTAGTCTATGGGTCTGTGCCTTCACGGACCGCACACGGAGTATGTCCGTGTTCAGCACTTATCGTCCGTGTCCGTTTTTAATCAAAAAATCTGAAACACTTGTTACCAATCTATTAGGTCAATTGTAGGCCATTAATTCTGGCGCCAAACATACATTTCCTGTCTCATTTGCACGACAGACAGCAGCTGGGCACCTGTCCTTTCACTGCAGGGGAACTTTGAGCTCAGAGAACACCACAGGTATTGATCATGGCGCCCAGAATCGATACAGAGAGGCTGATTGGGGAAGTAGAGAGGCCTTCTGAGCTGTGGGACACACGTGTTGATGGCTACCATGACAGGTTGATGGTGGAACGAGCATGAATGTCTGTGGCTGAACTAGTCTACCCCAGGAATGGATGGTCTCAATGCACCCCTGGAAGGAAAAATAGATATGGTGAGTACAGATATTTTCATTACTACTGTCTGTACCTACATGTGCACATTTTGTAGCCAGAATCTAGCCATATTTGCATATTTTGTTTGGCATGTATTAATGGGCCTGTCTCATTTTGAGCTACACTGGAGACTCAAAAACAGGATAGTGTTGTTTCTTGGGCTTTTAAACAAATCCTTGTTGTTTTGTAGTAATGTAATCATGTGTATATGGGCTGCAAAGCACTTCATGCATGTACAAAAGGCATGTCAGGCTGCTAAAGCATCATTTAAACATGTGTTTGTTAGGGGTTTTTTTAAGGCTTTTTAAAATGTACTGGTAAGTGTCTATCCGTTAATTTTTTTTTGTTTTTTTTTCATGCATTACCCTTGTTGCCACCATTTCTTTAATGGTAACTGTAAATTGTAGTTTGTAATGTACTAGATTTGCGTAACATATGGCACTTCATGGGTTTGTAGACATTTAGGGTCTCATGGCTTACTGATGGCATTTTATTTTTTAATTTTTTTTTCACCAAGTTTAAAGTGATAAATAGAGATGAGCGAACCGGTCGCGGTTCGGCTCGAGTTCGGTTCGCCGAACGGAGGTCTCGTTCGAGTTTGGTTCGGCGAACCACTCGAACCGCATAGGAAACAATGGGAGGCAATCACAAACACATAAAAACACCTAGAAAACACCCTCAAAGGTGTCCAAAAGGTGACAAACAACTCACAACACAACACAAACACATGGGAAAGTGACAAGGACATATACTCATGCGAAAACAAAAGAGCTGGACAAGGAAAAAGAGGAGGAGACACAAATATATGAGTATATGCAAGGAAACATCAATGCCATTACTGTGCAACTTGAGCCCTGCTCATTTTAGGCTTCCAATCTGGATAAATTGCCTGAGCTCACCACGTATGCCTTGGGGATCTTGTGTCCTGCAGCCAGCGTTCTCTCGGAACCTGTCTTCAGTGCTGCTGGGGGTCTGCTGGCAGATAAGCACACACGTCTGTCCACTGACAATGTGGACATGGCTCTCAGAGGACTTTTCTTCACCTGGGTCATCCAGGGGAGGCGAAAGGCACGCGTATTTTTGAGAGTGCTTCATGCAAACCATCTTTTTCATTTTGAAAAGGGGGATCAACTGATGCCAGTCAAGTGCAGTGTGTGTGGCCCAATTAGTGGAAACGAGGGAGATTGTGGTTGGAGTCCCCTCGCTGTGTTTCTAAAAGAACAGAGATGAACAAGTCATGGCTCTCAGAGGACTTTTCTTCCCCTGGGTCAGCCAGGGGAGGCGAAAGGCACGCGTATTTTTGAGAGTGCTTCATGCAAAGCATCTTTTTCATTTTGAAAAGGGGGATCAACTGATGACAGTCAAGTGGGGTGTGTGTGGCCCAATTAGTGGCAACGAGGGAGACTGTGGTTGGAGTCCCCTTGCTGTTTTTTACATGATTTTCGAAGTGCATGACATGCCTAAGAGGTTTAGTTTCAGCATCTCAAACTTGTTGGCTACAGAAAGGCTGCCTTTACACCCTTTTGTCACCGAGGATTTTCGAGACCTTATGCCCATTGCAGTGCCCCAAGAGCCGATGGACATTTTCCACTCCTTCTCCAAGAAAGGGGTGCCCGCGCTAACACAGCAGGTCGCACACAACATCACCACTTCCTTGAGAAACTCTGTGTGTGACAGGGTGCATTTCACCACAGATACTTGGAACAGTAGGCATGGATAGGGGCGTTACATGTCGCTGACTGGGCACTGGGTAACTATGGTGAGAGATGGAGAAGGGTCTGCTTTACAAGTCTTTCCGTCCCCATGAGTTGTGTGTTTCAATCCTTCCTCTGTATGTACAAGCTCCTCCACTGCTTCTGCCTCATCAACCTCGTGTTGTTCCTGCACCTCAGCCCAAACCCTGTGTGGTCAGGCCACCCTTCCTTGTCACTGCGCCCAATGAATCCCACACACCTCCTTACTATGAGAAATCAAGGAAAAAAAAATTTGTGAAAACATACCCTGCTGTAACTAAATAAAAGCATAGTGCATATAAACATAGGGTACTTAGTAAACACTGTTTTTGATCAAAAAAAGCATAAAGCTATTCCACCAAACGTCAAGGTGTACCCAGTTGGGATAGTACCTACACTCTCTAATATTAAAACTTTACCATGGGTCTAAAATAGGCCTCAATGTGGCTAAGGGCTGAGAGCGACCGGGTCCCAACAGGACACACACAGTCAGGGGGATTCACAGAATGAAATGTCCAGCTCGCTGAGAAGGGGGCCACTCCCTGTTTGTACTGAATACAAAACTACATAAAAACAAAAAAGTGAGCCGGAGTATGAGATGGTATACATGGAACTTGTGAGACCATGTTCACACTGGCCATGAGACTAAGAGAAACCAAGGAAAAAAATTTTTTTCATGACATGCCTAAGAGGTTTAGTTTCAGCATCTCAAACTTGTTGGCTACAGAAAGGCTGCCTTTACACCCTTTTGTCACCGAGGATTTTCGAGACCTTATGCCCATTGCAGTGCCCCAAGAGCCGATTGGACATTTGCCACTCCTTCTCCAAGAAAGGGGTGCCCACGCTAACACAGCAGGTCGCACACAACATCATCGCTTCCTTGAGAAACTCTGTGTGTGACAGGGTGCATTTCACCACAGATACTTGGAACAGTAGGCATGGATAGGGGCGTTACATGTCGCTGACTGGGCACTGGGTAACTATGGTGATAGATGGAGAAGTGTCTGCTTTACAAGTCTTTCCGTCCCCATGAGTTGTGTGTTTCAATCCTTCCTCTGTATGTACAAGCTCCTCCACTGCTTCTGCCTCATCAACCTCGTGTTGTTCCTGCACCTCAGCCCAAACCCTGTGTGGTCAGGCCACCCTTCCTTGTCACTGCGCCCAATGAATCCCACACACCTCCTTACTATGCTGGCAGCAGAGCTCAAGGCCATCAGGCGGTCAAATGTTTACTTTGAAATGTAGGAGAAATGTGTGACACTGCTGAGGAGTTGTGGACGGTTAGCTCTGTAGAGTGAGACCGAGTTTCATCAATGGATGTCTCCACTCAACCAGCAGCCAGGGAATGCCGGGTGCGACAATAATGCTAAACAGTATGCGGCCCTTCTTCAGGGCGATATGACACACGTGCCTTGTATGGCTCACGTGTTGAATCTAAATCTCCAGCAATTTTTAAAACACTATCCCGGCCTACATGTCCTTCTGTCGAGGGCACGGTGTAATGCCTGCCTGGATCGACACACTCAGACGGGCTGTAAAGGATAGGCTAGAGGGAACCCACTCACCAAGCTGGACCCACAGAACCTGAAACCCTTTAATCCCTATACAGTGATGTTGAAGGACACAGGGCCCAAGTTGATCAATACCTGTGGAAGGCTGCAGTTACAGAGAATAGTAGTCATGCAGGGTCAAAACATTAATTGAGGAAGAGGAACAGAATGGGAGGGACAGGACTTAATCAGAAAACAAGCAGAGGTGAAATGCAAATCGGCCAACGAGGTACCTAAACAGCAAGCAGGAAAAGTAGTCAGGTAACAAGCACACAAACTCATAAAACTAAACTGGGGGTAACAGTAACCAGAGGTTCATAGCTATGTCTGGCAGTGGTCTTCAGACAGGAGGGGCCTAAAAAAGGGTTTTGTGTCTTCCCATTGGTTGTAGCTGAATGATGGTACTTCATCTGTGAGATACTCACCACCTGCATTCAGCCATTGGTTCTGCATATGTCAAGGTAACGCATCCCAGTGGGTGAGCATAACCTGTGTCCACCTGCGCCGCTGGCGCCGACTCCTCTCCCATCATCAGCACTATGCACGAAAGGAACACATTGTCACCTTGCGACAGGAGTACAAATTGACGTAGCGGACTACGGTGGTGACTTAACAGCCGTGTGCGGCAATGATGCAAACATGGCAGCGTGCCTTCGTCAGGCCAATGTGACACACGTGACTTGTATGGCTCACGTGTTTAATCTGATTCTCCAGCAATTTTTAAAACAACATCCCGGCCTACATTGCCTTGTACAGCGGGCATGCTCACTATGTGCTCCCTTCCATCGTTCGCACCCAGTAGCTCAACAACTTTCATCGCTCCTGAAGTCTTAAGGTCTGGCGGTTAAACTTCAGAAATGCGTTGTTCCATAACGCAGGAATTTTAATCTGCACATGTTGCAGCGTCTGTGGCAGCACCGCAGAGCCCAGCTGAAATACGTCATGACGTATACCCTTGGCTAACTTGATCCAGAGGTGGTGCAGATCACGCTGCTGGAGTGGTGTCAGATCAAGGACATATGCACCGTTCTACACAGTTTACAAATGTCGACGCAGATGTTTAACACTGGCGATGACATTCTCAGCGTGACAATTTTGGTCATCTACATGATGGAGCACACTGTAAGTATTATTCGGAGTCAGGTGTTGGTCCAAGAGGAAGGGAGGAAGTACTGGAGGAGTCATATGCGGAAGGGATAACAAGATCTACAAGGTACAGATGGTCAGCGGCACCTTGGCGACAGTCATGGTACAGTGGGGGAGAGTGATTATCAAGGGAACATAGTATCAGCAAAACAGTTGAGGAAGGTGCAGGAGCCCAGGAAGAAATGGAGGACGAACTGGCGATGGGCATGGAAGACTCAGCAGATTAGTGAGAGCTTGCTCACATTTTGGTTGTGCGAGGTTGTGGGGAGAGGGCAGAGGAAGGCGGCACGATTCTCTCCTCTCCGCCACCAACACACCTTCTGGATGCTCAAGACACATGAGCGCCTTCTTGCTGCACTACCTACAACATGACCCTCGGATTGTACGAATTCCAAGTCATGCTGACTACTGGGTTGCCACACTGTTAGATCCCCGGTACAACACAAAATTTTGCAAAATCACTCCTGCTATAGAAAGGGACGCACGTATGCAGGAGTATCAGCAGAAGGTGGTACGCAATCTTACATCTGCTTTTCCACTAAACACCAGTGGTGTACAGAGTGAATCTCAACGCTTTTTCATCGATAGGAGGAAATGGTCTTACTTGTCCACATCAGAGGGACCAAGGGCTGGCTGCTGGACTGAGACGGCGTTGAGTACGGTGTCTCTGCAGAGTTGCATTTTTGGTCATATACAAACTGAGTTGAAAAAGGACAAATGCTGGTGGAAAGGGGAACAGGTGTGTTGGAAAGGGTAAAAAAGTTTATGTCCATGGGTTTGGTGGTTAAGCAACATTAACATTTGCTGAAGAAACAACATCTGGTGTGGTGGGACAGGCAGAATACTATGTTACCGCTATATAAAAAAATATTAAGAAGAAAAGAAAGAGAAAGGTAGATATCCCAATCGCCATTTGGTGTCCACCGTGCTCACAGATGGAAAAGGAAAGTTTGGCAACTGGAAGGTTAGGTGGAGGATGCAGAGCAGGTTGACTCTCAAACAAATAGTAGCCTGAACCGAGTTAGACGCAACTCGGATCTGGAGACTTGGAGCCCTGTTAGCGTGACAGGGTCCACACGACCACCCAGCCCTTGAACTCCCTGTTAACAACACAGGGGCCATTGGTTATGCAGTCTGTGTGCGTAGGGGACACACCTGTGGACAGCAGGTGCATCAGCAGCAGCAGGCCTGTTTATGCCACTCGGCTGCTCTAGCAGGACTGGTAGGACAGGAGCTGTTAAACGTTCTGCGTTACCAACTGTGGTGGCGGCCTGCATCGATGACCTATCCCTGCCTACCTCTGGCCTAAAACCGCAATGGGTTCAACACATGGAGGTGTGCTCTTTCGGAGCAAAATAGAAGACTGGGCACCTTCTTCTTGGCTCCAGCCCCTTTTATAACCTGGGTCCGCCCGAAACCAGGGTGGACCACAATGCACCTCCTGGAGACAAAAGCAGAGTGACACATCATGAGTGGCATAACTAGCGTCCTATTTTGAACTGCCACTTGAATGATGACCTCATGGCTGCCACAACCAAAACACCTCAACATTCATCATCTGACCAACAACAATGAGGTGACAAATCATAAGGGTGGCTCTCTGCAAGCCTGTTGGGAGTGGCCTGGCCAAATTGTCAGGACACCTGATGCCCTTTGGTTTATATGGGCCCCCCACATCAGGGGCAGGGACAAAGAGTTCATTACCCGACCTAGCCTCTGATGCAGTAAGTGCCTGAGCATGCTCAGTAGCATGAAATACAGTTTCTGAAAAAAAGACTATCTGCTTCAGCATGCTGTGTAGGCACAACACAGGACTTAGAACCGGCACGAAGTGCAAGTACCTGTGCAAAGAGGCTTTTCTCAGTCAGTGTGAAGCCCCACAGGTGTTGTGTTGGTGCATTACTTTCAGGGACTCCACGTGGAGGAAGAGTCTAGTCACACTTAGGTTGCTTCTTTATATGTATTTTCGTGACGCCACTCTCGGTATTGCAGTCAGTGGGGACCAGCACTGCAGTGTAAGGGGACACCTGGGGCTGATGTTGGGTGCACTTAGTTTTAGAGACCTCCCGAGAGTGAGTCAAGCACCAGGGCCCTGTGTAAGTGTGTTGAGCCGCAGGTTGCAGAATGACTCAGGCACAGTCCTAAATGAGCATGCGCTGTAGCCCAAAATTAAGACTTTGCCTCAGGAATGACACAGTCAGGCAGAGCATACTCAGTTGGCGAAACATTGGAGTTAGGCTGTGGCAGGGGTAAATCGGCACGCACACAGGAAGGAGCAACCGCGGAAACACTTCGTTCAACTGTGAGGGGAGTCATTTTGGAGTTTGGTTAGGAGTACCATAACGCCAGTGAGCAGCATCCTGTGCCACAGACCAACATTCTTCCGGTGCTGTCTATACTGTTAACCATGATAGGTGCGTAAAGTCTGTATTTATGGCAACTGGACATCACATTACCCGGGTATGGCAGGCTGTGCCCAGACAGTAATGCGTGCACGCAACACTTTGTTTTATTATGAAAACACATATCTGTTCTGGGTAGGACGACTATATAGACAATCACACTTGCTGCCTCTGCACTGTCAAATTGTCACGTACAGTTTAAATCATAGAGGGACAGCGACACATGTTTGCATTGAATGTTGCTTTTCAATATTTACATGACTGTGTTGCAGAGCTGTGTGGTTTGCATTCACACTGTTATCATCTGTCTTATCTGTGAGGCTTCAGCTAACAAGGGTATTCAGGTTGGGTGATGTGTTTTGTCTATGTTTAGGTAGATAACTGGGAAGCTCTTGTGATACGCCACTAGTAAGTTGCCTTCGCACACACACACACACACACACACACACACACACACACACACGCACAAACACACAATTACTGCTGCTACGCAGAGGGCTTAGCAAGCAGTAGGCCATGGATTAGATTGTTCTATTATTTCAATTTAATGCATGGTTCTTATTGTTTGTTTTGGGAAAGTGAAAGAATCATTTATGAACCCAACTGCAAACAGTGATTTTCATGTTGCGTGGTTTTGCTGCATACTGTCGATCCCACCAAATAGAAGATTTAAAATGAAGCATAAGTCCTAAAGGGAAGTTCACTTTGCTACAATGCGGCCTAGCGGAGCTGTGCAATGACCGCCTGCCCCATCAAGTGCATCTGCGTGCTTTTCATCTTCTGTGACTGTGGGGACAGCAGTCCCACATGCTTTTTCACGATGGACTTCCACCCCTTTACCCATAAGCGGGAGTGTGATTTCCAGGTCGTCACTTGTTTTGGAAGTGGAAACAGATGGTATTGTTGAGCTGTCAGACATCGAGAGAACCACCATTGGATGAAGGCAACATTATATCCACGCCTGCACCTTCGTGAAAGATTGTCTGGACTACCTGCAGTAGAGTTGAGCGCGGTTCGTGGTTCGTGGTTCTCCAGTTCGCGGCTCGAGTGATTTTGGGGCATGTTCTAGATCGAACTAGAACTCGAGCTTTTTGCAAAAGCTCGGTAGTTCTAGAAACGTTCGAGAACGGTTCTAGCAGCCAAAAAACAGCTAAATCATAGCTTGGTTTCTGCTGTAATAGTGTAAGTCACTCTGTGAATCAAACTATTATCACATTTCAGTGTATAGTGTGCGTGAACAGCGCCTTCAGATCACTGCTGTTTCTATAATGGCGATCGCCATTTTTTTTTTTTTTTTTTCTTGTCTTCCTTCCCTAAGTGCGCGCGTCTTGTGGGGCGGGCCAGCATGTCAGCCAATCCCAGACACACACACAGCTAAGTGGACTTTGAGCCAGAGAAGCAACGGCATGTGTGATAGGATCTGCATGTCACATGTCCCTGCATTATAAAACCGGACATTTTCTTCACGGACGCCATTATCTGCCTTCTGCGTCTTTGGTGTCAGACATCACTGTCGCAGCTCCGTCTTCCTGAGTCCTATAGCCGATACAGCTGTATGCGCTGCATACACAGCGTTAGACAGCTTAGGGAGAGCACTTTATAGCAGTCCTTTTAAGGGCTCCAACCGGCAGGGTCAGAGAGCCATAGGTGACAGGTCCTGCAAACAGCAACAGCGTCTGTGTAGCCCAGGTCAGGGATTTCCTACCTGCATTTCACCATTAGGAGGGAATAGAAAGGCAGGCTTCCATTCCTCTACCCAGAGCACCACAATCCTGCCACTGTACCCTCTTGTCCTCTGCACACTCCAACTGATAACTAAGCCATTATACTAGCAAACACTCAGTGTACCTAGTGGCATCCTATACGTGGCTATTGGACTTTGCTATAGTCCCACTAGTGCAAAGACATTTGCAGAGCGCGTCTGCCTGCATTGCACACTACAACTCATTCTAACCAAGCCATTATACTAGCAAACACTCAGTGTACCTAGTGGCATCCTATACGTGGCTATTGGACTTTGCTATAGTCCCACTAGTGCAAAGACATTTGCAGAGCGCGTCTGCCTGCGTTGCACACTACAACTCATTCTAACCAAGCCATTATACTAGCAAACACTCAGTGTACCTAGTGGCATCCTATACGTGGCTATTGGACTTTGCTATAGTCCCACTAGTGCAAAGACATTTGCAGAGCGCGTCTGCCTGCGTTGCACACTACAACTCATTCTAACCAAGCCATTATACTAGCAAACACTCAGTGTACCTAGTGGCATCCTATACGTGGCTATTGGACTTTGCTATAGTCCCACTAGTGCAAAGACATTTGCAGAGCGCGTCTGCCTGCGTTGCACACTACAACTCATTCTAACCAAGCCATTATACTAGCAAACACTCAGTGTACCTAGTGGCATCCTATACGTGGCTATTGGACTTTGCTATAGTCCCACTAGTGCAAAGACATTTGCAGAGCGCGTCTGCCTGCGTTGCACACTACAACTCATTCTAACCAAGCCATTATACTAGCAAACACTCAGTGTACCTAGTGGCATCCTATACGTGGCTATTGGACTTTGCTATAGTCCCACTAGTGCAAAGACATTTGCAGAGCGCGTCTGCCTGCGTTGCACACTACAACTCATTCTAACCAAGCCATTATACTAGCAAACACTCAGTGTACCTAGTGGCATCCTATACGTGGCTATTGGACTTTGCTATAGTCCCACTAGTGCAAAGACATTTGCAGAGCGCGTCTGCCTGCGTTGCACACTACAACTCATTCTAACCAAGCCATTATACTAGCAAACACTCAGTGTACCTAGTGGCATCCTATACGTGGCTATTGGACTTTGCTATAGTCCCACTAGTGCAAAGACATTTGCAGAGCGCGTCTGCCTGCGTTGCACACTACAACTCATTCTAACCAAGCCATTATACTAGCAAACACTCAGTGTACCTAGTGGCATCCTATACGTGGCTATTGGACTTTGCTATAGTCCCACTAGTGCAAAGACATTTGCAGAGCGCGTCTGCCTGCGTTGCACACTACAACTCATTCTAACCAAGCCATTATACTAGCAAACACTCAGTGTACCTAGTGGCATCCTATACGTGGCTATTGGACTTTGCTATAGTCCCACTAGTGCAAAGACATTTGCAGAGCGCGTCTGCCTGCATTGCACACTACAACTCATTCTAAACAAGCCATTATACTAGCAAACACTCAGTGTACCTAGTGGCATCCTATACGTGGCTATTGGACTTTGCTATAGTCCCACTAGTGCAAAGACATTTGCAGAGCGCGTCTGCCTGCATTGCACACTACAACTCATTCTAAACAAGCCATTATACTAGCAAACACTCAGTGTACCTAGTGGCATCCTATACGTGGCTATTGGACTTTGCTATAGTCCCACTAGTGCAAAGACATTTGCAGAGCGCGTCTGCCTGCATTGCACACTACAACTCATTCTAACCAAGCCATTATACTAGCAAACACTCAGTGTACCTAGTGGCATCCTATACGTGGCTATTGGACTTTGCTATAGTCCCACTAGTGCAAAGACATTTGCAGAGCGCGTCTGCCTGCATTGCACACTCCAACTCATTAAAACCAAGCCATTATACTAGCAAACACTCAGTGTACCTAGTGGCATCCTATACGTGGCTATTGGACTTTGCTATAGTCCCACTAGTGCAAAGACATTTGCATAGCGCGTCTGCCGGCATTGCACACTCAAACTCATTTTAACTAAGCCATTATACTAGCAAACACTCAGTGTACCTAGTGGCATCCTATACGTGGCTATTGGACTTTGCTATAGTCCCACTAGTGCAAAGACATTAGCAGAGCACATCTGCCTGCATTGCACACTACAACTCATTCTAACCAAGCCATTATACTAGCAAACACTCAGTGTACCTAGTGGCATCCTATACGTGGCTATTGGACTTTGCTATAGTCCCACTAGTGCAAAGACATTTGCATAGCGCGTCTGCCTGCATTGCACACTCAAACTCATTTTAACTAAGCCATTATACTAGCAAACACTCAGTGTACCTAGTGGCATCCTATACGTGGCTATTGGACTTTGCTATAGTCCCACTAGTGCAAAGACATTAGCAGAGCACATCTGCCTGCATTGCACACTACAACTCATTCTAACCAAGCCATTATACTAGCAAACACTCAGTGTACCTAGTGGCATCCTATACGTGGCTATTGGACTTTGCTATAGTCCCACTAGTGCAAAGACATTTGCAGAGCGCGTCTGCCTGCATTGCACACTCCAACTCATTAAAACCAAGCCATTATACTAGCAAACACTCAGTGTACCTAGTGGCATCCTATACGTGGCTATTGGACTTTGCTATAGTCCCACTAGTGCAAAGACATTTGCATAGCGCGTCTGCCTGCATTGCACACTCAAACTCATTTTAACTAAGCCATTATACTAGCAAACACTCAGTGTACCTAGTGGCATCCTATACGTGGCTATTGGACTTTGCTATAGTCCCACTAGTGCAAAGATATTAGCAGAGCACATCTGCCTGCATTGCACACTCCAACTTTTTTAAACTAAGCAATTTTACTAGCAAACACTCAGTGTACCTAGTGGCATCCTAAACGTGGCTATTGGACTTTGCTATAGTCCCACTAGTGCAAAGACATTTGCAGAGCACGTCTGCCTGCATTGCACACTACAACTCATTGTTACTAAGCCATTATACTAGCAAACACTCAGTGTACCTAGTTGTATCCTAAACGTGGCTATTGTACTTTTGTCTATTCACAGTATTGGAACGATATTTGCAGCACGTCTGCCTGCATTGCACACTCTAACTTTTTTAAACTCAGCCATTTATAGTAGCAAACACTCAGTGTACCTAGTTGTATCCTAAACGTGGCTATTGTACTTTTGTCAATTCACAGTATTGGAACGTTATTTGCAGCACGTCTGCCTGCATTGCACACTCAAACTTTTTTAAACTCAGCCATTATACTAGCAAACACTCAGTGTACCTAGTTGTATCCTAAACGTGGCTATTGTACTTTTGTCTATTCACAGTATTGGAACGTTATTTGCAGCACGTCTGCCTGCATTGCACACTCTAACTTTTTTAAACTCAGCCATTATACTAGCAAACACTCAGTGTACCTAGTTGTATCCTAAACGTGGCTATTTTACTTTTGTCTATTCACAGTATTGGAACGATATTTGCAGCACGTCTGCCTGCATTGCACACTCTAACTTTTTTAAACTCAGCCATTATACTAGCAAACACTCAGTGTACCTAGTTGTATCCTAAACGTGGCTATTGTACTTTTGTCAATTCACAGTATTGGAACGTTATTTGCAGCACGTCTGCCTGCATTGCACACTCTAACTTTTTTAAACTCAGCCATTATACTAGCAAACACTCAGTGTACCTAGTTGTATCCTAAACGTGGCTATTTTACTTTTGTCTATTCACAGTATTGGAACGATATTTGCAGCACGTCTGCCTGCATTGCACACTCTAACTTTTTTAAACTCAGCCATTATACTAGCAAACACTCAGTGTACCTAGTTGTATCCTAAACGTGGCTATTGTACTTTTGTCAATTCACAGTATTGGAACGTTATTTGCAGCACGTCTGCCTGCATTGCACACTCTAACTTTTTTAAACTCAGCCATTTATAGTAGCAAACACTCAGTGTACCTAGTTGTATCCTAAACGTGGCTATTGTACTTTTGTCTATTCACACTACTGCAAATCTATGTGCAGCACCTCTGCATGACAACCTCGTGCTCTGTTTTTAATAAGCTATAATGATAGCACAAAATACTGCCATTTTGTGGCATCATAGAACTGGCTGTTGTATTCCATTAGTGCCCCACTGGTGACAAGCTATTTCTAGCACCTCTACATCACACCCTCATGCACATTTAGCTACGCTAATGTTATAGCAAACTCATGGAATTCATTGCTGCATTTCATAATTCGGAGGGATAGAAAGTCAGGCTTCCTTTAGCTTTTCCTTCTGTTCATAGACAGCATCTCCAAGACAAATTTCCCCTCCACGTCTAAGTGTGGAGAGGCAGCTAGTGCGCATGCGTGTGCCGATGTACCCCAGCTGCAGCATAATTACAGTGTTTCGCCTAGTGAGTATGCTCAGCCTGACTGTGCCATTCCTGACGCTAAGTCTTCATTTCGGGATACAGCGCATGCTCCCACACTAAGTGTGAAAAGCCTCTTTGCACAGGTGCTTGCATTCTGTGCCGGGTCTAAGTCCTGTTTTGTGCCTAGACACCATGCTAAAGCTGATAGTCTTTTTTCAGAGACTGTATTTCATGCTACTGAGCATGCTCAGGCACTTCCTGCATCAGAGACTAGGTCCGGTAATGAACTCTTTGGCCCTGGCCCTGATGTGGGGGTCCCATATAGACCACAGGGCATCAGGTGTCCTCCCAAATGGCTTGCAGAGGCCCACACCTATGACTTGTCACCGCATTATTGATGGTCAGACGATGACTGGTGAGGTGTTTGGGTCATGGCAGCCATGAGGTCATCATTGAAGTTGCGTTTCCAAATAGGACGCTAGTTATGCCACTCATGACGTGTCACTCTGCTTTTGTCTCCAGGAGGTGCATTGTGGTTCACCCTGGTTTGGGGCGGACCCAGGTTATAAAAGGGGCTGGAGCCAACAAGGAGGTGCGCAGTCTTCTATTATGCTCCGAAAGAGCACACCTCCATGTGTTGAACCCATTGCGGCTTTAGGCCAGAGGTAGGCAGGGATAGGGTGGTGGATGCAGGCCACCACCACAGTTGGTAACGCAGAACGGTTAAGACCAGCTCCTGTCCTAACAGTCCTGCTTGTGCAGCCCAGTGGCATTAACAGGCCTGCTGCTGCTGATGCGCCTGCTGTCCACAGGTGTGGCCCCTACGCACACGGTCAGCGTACTCAATGGCCCCTGTGTTGTTAACAGGGAGTTCCTGGGCTGGGTGGGCATGTGGACCCTGTGACGCTAACAGGGCTCACAGTCTCCAGATCCGAATGGCGTCTAACTCGGTTCAGGCTACTATTAGTTTCATAGCCACACAGCTCTGTATCCTCCACCAAACCTTCAAGTTGCCAACCTCTCCTTTTCCAACTGGGAGCACGGTGGACACTGACTGCTGAAGGTGATATATACCTTTCTCTTTCTTTTCTTATTAATTTTTGTTATATAGCGGTCACAGATTATATACCACTTTATCCAAATCTGCCAGTCCCACTGTAACAGATGTTGTTTCTTCAGCAAATGTTACAGTTGTTTAACCACCAAATCCACGGACCCAAATTTTTTTCCCCTTTCCAACACACCTGTTCCCCTTTCCAACAGCATCTGTCCTTTTTCAACTCATTTTGGGATATGACCAAAAGTGCAACTGTGCAGGGACACCGTACTCAACGCCATCTCAGCACAGCAGCCATCCCTCGGTCCCTCCGATGTGGACAAGTAAAAGACCATTTCCTCCTATCCATGACAAAGTGTTGAGATTCACTCTGTGCAGCACTGGTGTTTAGTGGAAAAGTAGATCTAAGATTGCGTACCACATTCTGCAGATACTCCTGTATACGTGCGTCTATTTCTATGGCAGGAATTAGTTCGCCAAATTTTGTCTTGTACCGGGGATCTAACAGTGTGGCAACCCAGTATTCAGGATTACTTCAAATTCATACAATCCGAGGGTCATGTAGGTAGTGCAGCAAGAAGGCGCTCATGTGTCTTGTGCATCCAGGAGGACCAAGTCCTTGGTGTGTTGGTGGCAGAGAGGTGAGAATCGTGCATCCTTCCTCTGCCCTCTACCCACAACCTCGCACAACCGAAATGTGAGCAAGCTCTCACTCATCTGCTGAGTCTTCCATGCCCATCGCCAGTTCGTCCTCCATTTCTTCATGGGCTCCTGCACTTTCATCCACACTTTTTGCTGATACTATGCGCCCTTGTTAATCCCTCTCCCTCACCATGACTGCCGCATAGGTGCCGCTGACCATCTGGACCTCGTAGATCTTGTTATCCCTTCCGCATATGACTCCTCCTGTACTTCCTCCCCTTCCTCTTGTCCCAACACCTGACTCCGAATAATAATTACAGTGTGCTCCATCATGTAGATGACCAGAATTGTCACGCTGAGAATGACATTGCCAGTGCTAAACATCTTCGTCGACATTTCAAAACTGTGTAGCAGGGTGCATAGGTCCTTGATCTGACACCACTCCAGCAGCGTGATCTGCACCACCTCTGGATCAACTTATCCCAGGCTATATGTCTTACCGTATTTCAGCAGGGCTCTGCGGTGCTGCCACACACGCTGCAACATGTGCAGATTCCAATTCCTGCGTGTCGGAACATCGCATTTCCGGCGTTTAACTGCCAGACCCTAAGACTTCCGGAGTGATGAAAGTTGTTGAGCTGCTGTGTGCGCACGATGGAAGTGAGCACATAGCGAGCGTGCCCGCTGCACAAGGCCATGTAGGCCGTGATGGTGTTTTAAAAATTGCTGGAGAATTCGGATCAACACGTGAGCCATAAAAGGCACGTGTGTCACATTGCCCTGAGGATGGCCCGCAGCCAGGTTTGCATCATTGCCGCACACGGCTGTTAAGTCACCAACGGAGTCCGCTCCGTCAATTTGTACTCCGGTCGCCAGGTGACAACGTGTTCCTTTCATGAATAGTGCTGATGATGGGAGAGTAGTCGATGCCAGCGGCGCAGGTGGACGCAGGTTATGCTCACCCACTGGGCTGCATTACCTTGACAGATGCAGAATCTCTGGCTGAATGTAGCTGGTGGGTATCTCACAGATGAAATACCATCATTCAGCTACAACCAATGGGAAGACACCACACCCTTTTTTATGCCCATCCTGTCTGCAGACCACTGCCAGACATAGCTATGAACCTCTGGTTAATTTTACCCCCAGTTCAGTTTTATGATTTTGTGTGCTTGTTACCTGACTACTTTTCCTGCTTGCTGTTTATGTACCTTGTTGGCCGATACGCATTTCACCTCTGCTTGTTTTCTGATTAAGTCCTGGCCGTCCCATTCTGTTCCTGTTCCTCAATTAATGTTTTGACCCTGCCTGACTACTATTCTCTGTAATAGCGGTGTGACTCACATTTCCCATACATTTCAAAGTAAAACTTTGACCGCCTGATGGCATTGAGCTCTGCTGCCAGCATAGTAAGGAGGTGTGTGGTAGTCCTTGTGCGCAGTTGCAAGGAAGGGTGGCCTGACCACACAGGGTTTGCGCAAAGGTAGAGGACCCACACGAGGTTGAAGAGGCAGAAGCAGTGTATTAACTTCTACATACAGAACAAGGATTGAAACAACTCGTGGGGACGGCAAGACTTGTACAGCAGACCCTTCTCCATCTCTCACCATAGTTTGCCAGTGCCCAGTCAGTGACATGTAATGACCCTGTCTATGCTTACTGGTCCAAGTATCTGTGTTGAAATGCACCCTGTCGCACACAGATTTTCTCAAGGAAGTGGTGATGTTGTGTGCGACATGCCGGTGTAGCGCGGGCATGCTTTTCTTGGAGAAGCAGTGGTGATTGGGCATCTGGTACTGGGGCACAGCGACAGACATAAGGTCTGTAAAATCCTGTGTGTCCACTACGCGTAAAGGCAGCATTTCGGTAGCCAACAGCTTACAGAGGGATAGAGTCAACCACTTAGCTTTGTCATGGGTCGCAGTAAGTGGCCTTTTATTTGACCACATCTGAGGGACAGAGATCTGGCTGCTGTCTGTAGACGGTGTTGAGTAGGGTGTCCCTGGAAAAATGCAGGTTTGTGAGAAAAGTGCAGGTGGAGACATGATGTTGGCTTCATCTTGCCTTCAGATCTGTTCATCTTGTATCATTTTTAAAAAACACAGCAAGCAAGGGTTACTCCAAGCGGAGTCTCCCTTTTTTTCCAAAAATTGGGCCCCACACAGACACCTTATCAGTGGCAGCACTTGTGCCCTAGTTGCAAACAGGATGTTTTGATTTGCATCAAGCACATTCCAAATCCACAAGCATTTACTCTCCCCAGGATGACACAGGGGTAGTAAATTCCTTCTGGATCCATGACTTGTTCATTTTGATGAACGTCAGTCTGTCCACATTGTCACTGGACAGACGCGTGCGCTTATCTGTCAGCACACACCCAGCAGCACTGAAGACACGTTCAGAGACAACGCTGGCAGCTGGACACGACAAAATCTTCGAGGCGTAACTGGAGAGCTCTTGACATTTTTCTAGATTTGAAGCACAAAAGGAGCAAGGCTCCATTTGCAAAGTCATTGCATCGATGTTCATTTGGAGATACTCCTGTATCATCCTCTCCATCCGTTGACTATGTGTCAGACTTGTTGTCTCTGGTGGCCTTGCAAAGGAGGGTCTAAAAAAATTATGAAAAGATTCCATAAAATTGCTGTTACCAGCACCAGATACGGTCCTACTGGTACGGGTAGACTGTTGAAGATGACGAGGCCGTCCCATGTTTGTCAAGTTACAACTGGGAGAATCACTCCCTTCACCTGCACGGTTGTTTGGTGGAAAAGCCGAGCTAAGATCGAGTAACAGCTTCTGCTGATACTCCTGCATACGTGCGTCCCTTTCTATGGGTGGAATTATGTCACAAAATTTGGACTTGTCCCGGGGATCTAATAGTGTGGCAAGCCAGTAGTCATCATCACTTCTAATTTTGACAATACGAGGGTCATGTTGGAGGTAGTGCAACAAGAAGGCACTCATGTGTCTTGCGCAGCCATGCGCACCAAGTCCACGCTGTGTTTGTGGCATAGAGGTGCTAACCGTTCTTTCTTCCTCTGTCATCTCCCCCCAACCTCTTTCAACTGAAATTTGACCAAGGTCCCCCTCATCTGCTGAGTCTTCCATGTCCATGGACAGTTCGTCCTCCATATCTTCATGTCCTCCTGCACCTTCCTCAACATCTCACCTGCTACCATGCGCCCTTGTTGATCCCTGTCCCCCATGGTCCCATGCCTGCCGCGTTGGTGATGATGAACGTCTGGACCTTGGTGATGTTGTTGTGTCTTGCGCATATGAATCCTCCTGTAGTTCCTCCCCTTCCTGTTGTCCCACCCCCTGACTACGAATAGTGTTTAGCGTGTGCTCCAGCATGTAAATGACTGTAATCGTCATGCTGATAATGGCATTGTCAGCGCTAAACATATTCGTCGCCATGTCGAAACTGTGCAGAAGGGTGCATAGGTCCTTGATCTGAGATCACTCCATCAGGGTGATCTGCCCCACTTCTGCATCTCGTTGGCCCAGGCTATACATCATGACGTATTGCACCAGGGCTCGCCGGTGCTGCCACAGTCGCTGTAACATGTGGAGAGTTGAATTCCAGCGTGTCGCCACATCGCATTTCAGGCGATGAACCGGCAGGCCGAAAGACTTCTGGAGCGATGCAAGTCGCTCAGGTGCGGCGGTTGAACGGCGGAAGTGAGCACTGCAGACAGTTTCCGTGCCCTGGTCAGAAGGCCATCTAGGCCGGGATAGTGTGTTAAAAATTGCTGGACAACAAGGTTAAACACGTGAGCCATACAAGGCACGTGTGTCACCTTGCCCAGGCGAAGGGCCGCACCCAGGTTTGCAGCATTGTCGCACACGGCCTTACCAGGCTGCAGGTTGAGTGGAGACAACCATTTATCAAAATCAGTCTCCAGAGCTGCCCACAACTCAGTCGCTGTGTGACTCCTATTTCAAAGACATGTCAAGCTAAAGACCGCCTGATGCCGTTGCGCTCTGCTACCAGCATAGTAATGAGGGGTGCGTGATTCCTTCTGCGCAGTGAGAACGCTGGTGGCCTGACCAGGCAGGCTTGGGGCGGAGGTGGAGGACCCAGATGAGGTGGAGGATGCAGAAGCAGTGGCGGAACTTGGACAGACAGAGGATTGACACACAAGTCGTGGGGACGGCAAGACTTGTGCAGCAGACCCTTCACCATCTATCACCATAGTTACCCAGTGGCCAGTCAGCGACATGTAACGTCCCTGTCCATGCTTACTGGTCCAAGTATCGGTGGTGAAATGCACCCGTTCACACACAGAGTTTCTCAAGGAAGCGGTGATGTTGTGTGCGACATGCTGGTGTAGCGCGGGCACACCTTTCTTAGAGAAGTAGTGGCGACTAGGCATCTGGTACTGGGGCACAGCGACAGACATAAGGTCTCTAAAATCCTGTGTGTCCACTAGGCGGAAAGGCAGCATTTCTGTAGTCAACAGCTTACAGAGGGATAGAGTCAACCTCTTCGCTTTGTCATGGGTCGCAGGAAGTGGCCTTTTATTTGACCACATCTGAGGGACAGAGATCTGGCTGCTGTGTGTAGACGGTGTTGAGTCGGGTGTCCCTGGAAAAATGCAGCTTTGTGAGGAAAGTGCAGGCGGAGACATGATGTTGCCTTCATCCAAAGTTGGTGCTATCGATGTCTGAGAGAGCTGTACACACTCACTTGTTTCCCCTTCCAAACCAACTGACGACCTACCAAGCAAACTGCCTGTTGCGGTTACAGTGGTGGAAGTTGTGGGTGGAAAAACAGGTGTGACAGCTGTCCCCACAGTCCTAGAAGATGACGAGCGCGCGGATGCACTGGAAGGGGCAGGCGGTGGATGGTTCGCTCCGCTAGGCCGCATTGCAGCACGGTGAGCTTCCCATCGGGCCATATGATATTTATTCATGTGACGATTCATGGAAGAAGTTGTCAAACTGCTGAGGTTTTGACCTCTACTAAGAGAACCATGACAAATTTTACAGATCACATAATTTGGGCGATCTTTTTCTATGTCAAAAAAGGACCTGGCTAGGCAAGGCTTAGAGGCCATGCGACCTGTTGATCCACCCCGAATAATGCTCAGAGGCAGAGTGGTGGCTGAGGATGCAGTTGTAGACGTGCTACCAGTGCTCCGACTGTGTCCAGGAAGGCGCCAGGTTACTTCGACGTCGGTTGCATCCTCCTCCACCGCCTCTGTTGACCTCCTCGAGTGTCTGACTGTGGGTTGACAGTAGGTGTGATCTAGAACTTAATCATCAATTGTTGTGTTTGCACTCCCCTACCCCTCAGACCGAGTTTCTTCTTGCCCTGACCGAATATTTAAGTTGTCATCCCAATCGGGTATCTGCGTCTCATCTTCATCAGTATGTTCCTCATTGCCTATAACCACAGTTGTTGGAAAGGCAGCATTTTGGTAGCCAACAGTTTGCATATGATGAAAGTCAACCTCCAAGCCATTTCATGCCCTTCTAAAAGCATGTAAAACACAGCGAGGGGACTCCAACCACAGTCTCCCTCGTTGCCACTAACTGGGCCACACACACCCCACTTGACTGGCATCGGTTGACCCCCCCTTTTGACAAAGAAAAAGATGCTTTGCATGAAGCACTCTCAAAAATACGCGTGCCTTTCCCGTCCCCTGGCTGACCCAGGGGAAGAAAAGTCCTCTGAGAGCCATGACTTGTTCATCTTGGTTCTTTTAGAGACACAGCGAGGGGACTCCAACCACAGTCTCCCTCGTTGCCACTAACTGGGCCACACACACCCCACTTGACTGGCATCGGTTGAGCCCCCTTTTGAAAAAGAAAAAGATGCTTTGCATGAAGCACTCTCAAAAATACGCGTGCCTTTCCCGTCCCCTGGCTGACCCAGGGGAAGAAAAGTCCTCTGAGAGCCATGACTTGTTCATCTTGGTTCTTTTAGAGACACAGCGAGGGGACTCCAACCACAGTCTCCCTCGTTGCCACTAACTGGGCCACACACACCCCACTTGACTGGCATCGGTTGACCCCCCCTTTTGACAAAGAAAAAGATGCTTTGCATGAAGCACTCTCAAAAATACGCGTGCCTTTCCCGTCCCCTGGCTGACCCAGGGGAAGAAAAGTCCTCTGAGAGCCATGACTTGTTCATCTTGGTTCTTTTAGAGACACAGCGAGGGGACTCCAACCACAGTCTCCCTCGTTGCCACTAACTGGGCCACACACACCCCACTTGACTGGCATCGGTTGAGCCCCCTTTTGAAAAAGAAAAAGATGCTTTGCATGAAGCACTCTCAAAAATACGCGTGCCTTTCCCGTCCCCTGGCTGACCCAGGGGAAGAAAAGTCCTCTGAGAGCCATGACTTGTTCATCTTGGTTCTTTTAGAGACACAGCGAGGGGACTCCAACCACAGTCTCCCTCGTTGCCACTAACTGGGCCACACACACCCCACTTGACTGGCATCGGTTGAGCCCCCTTTTGAAAAAGAAAAAGATGCTTTGCATGAAGCACTCTCAAAAATACGCGTGCCTTTCCCGTCCCCTGGCTGACCCAGGGGAAGAAAAGTCCTCTGAGAGCCATGACTTGTTCATCTTGGTTCTTTTAGAGACACAGCGAGGGGACTCCAACCACAGTCTCCCTCGTTGCCACTAACTGGGCCACACACACCCCACTTGACTGGCATCGGTTGAGCCCCCTTTTGAAAAAGAAAAAGATGCTTTGCATGAAGCACTCTCAAAAATACGCGTGCCTTTCCCGTCCCCTGGCTGACCCAGGGGAAGAAAAGTCCTCTGAGAGCCATGACTTGTTCATCTTGGTTCTTTTAGAGACACAGCGAGGGGACTCCAACCACAGTCTCCCTCGTTGCCACTAACTGGGCCACACACACCCCACTTGACTGGCATCGGTTGAGCCCCCTTTTGAAAAAGAAAAAGATGCTTTGCATGAAGCACTCTCAAAAATACGCGTGCCTTTCCCGTCCCCTGGCTGACCCAGGGGAAGAAAAGTCCTCTGAGAGCCATGACTTGTTCATCTTGGTTCTTTTAGAGACACAGCGAGGGGACTCCAACCACAGTCTCCCTCGTTGCCACTAACTGGGCCACACACACCCCACTTGACTGGCATCGGTTGAGCCCCCTTTTGACAAAGAAAAAGATGCTTTGCATGAAGCACTCTCAAAAATACGCGTGCCTTTCCCGTCCCCTGGCTGACCCAGGGGAAGAAAAGTCCTCTGAGAGCCATGACTTGTTCATCTTGGTTCTTTTAGAGACACAGCGAGGGGACTCCAACCACAGTCTCCCTCGTTGCCACTAACTGGGCCACACACACCCCACTTGACTGGCATCGGTTGAGCCCCCTTTTGAAAAAGAAAAAGATGCTTTGCATGAAGCACTCTCAAAAATACGCGTGCCTTTCCCGTCCCCTGGCTGACCCAGGGGAAGAAAAGTCCTCTGAGAGCCATGACTTGTTCATCTTGGTTCTTTTAGAGACACAGCGAGGGGACTCCAACCACAGTCTCCCTCGTTGCCACTAACTGGGCCACACACACCCCACTTGACTGGCATCGGTTGAGCCCCCTTTTGAAAAAGAAAAAGATGCTTTGCATGAAGCACTCTCAAAAATACGCGTGCCTTTCCCGTCCCCTGGCTGACCCAGGGGAAGAAAAGTCCTCTGAGAGCCATGACTTGTTCATCTTGGTTCTTTTAGAGACACAGCGAGGGGACTCCAACCACAGTCTCCCTCGTTGCCACTAACTGGGCCACACACACCCCACTTGACTGGCATCGGTTGAGCACCCTTTTGAAAAAGAAAAAGATGCTTTGCATGAAGCACTCTCAAAAATACGCGTGCCTTTCCCGTCCCCTGGCTGACCCAGGGGAAGAAAAGTCCTCTGAGAGCCATGACTTGTTCATCTTGGTTCTTTTAGAGACACAGCGAGGGGACTCCAACCACAGTCTCCCTCGTTGCCACTAACTGGGCCACACACACCCCACTTGACTGGCATCGGTTGAGCACCCTTTTGAAAAAGAAAAAGATGCTTTGCATGAAGCACTCTCAAAAATACGCGTGCCTTTCCCGTCCCCTGGCTGACCCAGGGGAAGAAAAGTCCTCTGAGAGCCATGACTTGTTCATCTTGGTTCTTTTAGAGACACAGCGAGGGGACTCCAACCACAGTCTCCCTCGTTGCCACTAACTGGGCCACACACACCCCACTTGACTGGCATCGGTTGACCCCCCCTTTTGACAAAGAAAAAGATGCTTTGCATGAAGCACTCTCAAAAATACGCGTGCCTTTCCCGTCCCCTGGCTGACCCAGGGGAAGAAAAGTCCTCTGAGAGCCATGACTTGTTCATCTTGGTTCTTTTAGAGACACAGCGAGGGGACTCCAACCACAGTCTCCCTCGTTGCCACTAACTGGGCCACACACACCCCACTTGACTGGCATCGGTTGAGCCCCCTTTTGAAAAAGAAAAAGATGCTTTGCATGAAGCACTCTCAAAAATACGCGTGCCTTTCCCGTCCCCTGGCTGACCCAGGGGAAGAAAAGTCCTCTGAGAGCCATGACTTGTTCATCTTGGTTCTTTTAGAGACACAGCGAGGGGACTCCAACCACAGTCTCCCTCGTTGCCACTAACTGGGCCACACACACCCCACTTGACTGGCATCGGTTGAGCCCCCTTTTGAAAAAGAAAAAGATGCTTTGCATGAAGCACTCTCAAAAATACGCGTGCCTTTCCCGTCCCCTGGCTGACCCAGGGGAAGAAAAGTCCTCTGAGAGCCATGACTTGTTCATCTTGGTTCTTTTAGAGACACAGCGAGGGGACTCCAACCACAGTCTCCCTCGTTGCCACTAACTGGGCCACACACACCCCACTTGACTGGCATCGGTTGAGCCCCCTTTTGAAAAAGAAAAAGATGCTTTGCATGAAGCACTCTCAAAAATACGCGTGCCTTTCCCGTCCCCTGGCTGACCCAGGGGAAGAAAAGTCCTCTGAGAGCCATGACTTGTTCATCTTGGTTCTTTTAGAGACACAGCGAGGGGACTCCAACCACAGTCTCCCTCGTTGCCACTAACTGGGCCACACACACCCCACTTGACTGGCATCGGTTGAGCCCCCTTTTGAAAAAGAAAAAGATGCTTTGCATGAAGCACTCTCAAAAATACGCGTGCCTTTCCCGTCCCCTGGCTGACCCAGGGGAAGAAAAGTCCTCTGAGAGCCATGACTTGTTCATCTTGGTTCTTTTAGAGACACAGCGAGGGGACTCCAACCACAGTCTCCCTCGTTGCCACTAACTGGGCCACACACACCCCACTTGACTGGCATCGGTTGAGCACCCTTTTGAAAAAGAAAAAGATGCTTTGCATGAAGCACTCTCAAAAATACGCGTGCCTTTCCCGTCCCCTGGCTGACCCAGGGGAAGAAAAGTCCTCTGAGAGCCATGACTTGTTCATCTTGGTTCTTTTAGAGACACAGCGAGGGGACTCCAACCACAGTCTCCCTCGTTGCCACTAACTGGGCCACACACACCCCACTTGACTGGCATCGGTTGAGCACCCTTTTGAAAAAGAAAAAGATGCTTTGCATGAAGCACTCTCAAAAATACGCGTGCCTTTCCCGTCCCCTGGCTGACCCAGGGGAAGAAAAGTCCTCTGAGAGCCATGACTTGTTCATCTTGGTTCTTTTAGAGACACAGCGAGGGGACTCCAACCACAGTCTCCCTCGTTGCCACTAACTGGGCCACACACACCCCACTTGACTGGCATCGGTTGACCCCCCCTTTTGACAAAGAAAAAGATGCTTTGCATGAAGCACTCTCAAAAATACGCGTGCCTTTCCCGTCCCCTGGCTGACCCAGGGGAAGAAAAGTCCTCTGAGAGCCATGACTTGTTCATCTTGGTTCTTTTAGAGACACAGCGAGGGGACTCCAACCACAGTCTCCCTCGTTGCCACTAACTGGGCCACACACACCCCACTTGACTGGCATCGGTTGAGCCCCCTTTTGAAAAAGAAAAAGATGCTTTGCATGAAGCACTCTCAAAAATACGCGTGCCTTTCCCGTCCCCTGGCTGACCCAGGGGAAGAAAAGTCCTCTGAGAGCCATGACTTGTTCATCTTGGTTCTTTTAGAGACACAGCGAGGGGACTCCAACCACAGTCTCCCTCGTTGCCACTAACTGGGCCACACACACCCCACTTGACTGGCATTGGTTGAGCCCCCCTTTTGACAAAGAAAAAGATGCTTTGCATGAAGCACTCTCAAAAATACGCGTGCCTTTCGCCTCCCCTGGCTGACCCAGGGGAAGAAAAGTCCTCTGAGAGCCAGGTCCACATTGTCAGTGGACAGACACGTGTGCTTATCTGCCAGCAGACCCCCAGCAGCACTGAAGACAGGTTCCGAGAGAATGCTGGCTGCAGGACACGACAAGATCCTCAAGGCGTACGTGGCGAGCTCAGGCAATTTATCCAGATTGGAAGCCTAAAATGAGCAGGGCTCAAGTTGCACAATAATGGAATCGATGTTTCTTTGCATATACTCATATATCTGTGTGTCTCCCTCTTTTTCCTTGTCCAGCTGTTTTGTTTTCACATGAGTATATGTCCTTGTCACTTTCCCATGTGTTTGTGTTATGTTGTGAGTTGTTTGTCACCTTTTGGACACCTTTCAGGGTGTTTTCTAGGTGTTTTACTGTGTTTGTGATTGCCTGCCATTGTTTCCTATGGGCTCGAGTTCGGTTCGTCGAACGTTCGACGAGCCGAACTCGAGCCAGACCCCCCGTTCGGCGAACCGCCTCGAGCCGAACCGGGACCGGTTCGCTCATCTCTAACCTGCAGTTAATAATTGCGTTTCACAAATGGAAAGGAGTGTAGAATGCACATATGTTGTACCTTGCTTGGCAGCAAAGGAACACTAACTTAGTATTCCAGACAATTTTAGGATGGCAGAAAAAGTGTCAGCTCTTTGGGCAAAATTAAATAGCGTGGCAAAAGTGGGCAGGTGGGTACAGTGGCCGTGTTCTGTGTGTACCAGGACAGTAAAGGAAGCCTCACTTTCTATCCCTCCTAATGATGAAATGCAGCAAGGAGATCCCTGAGTTTGCTATAAAAATAGCGTTGCAAAATGTGCAGGAGAGTGTCATGCAGAGGTGTTAGAAATAGCTTGGCACCAGTGGGGCACAAATGGAGTACAACAGCCACTTTTTGGATGCCACTAACTGGCAGCATTTTTTGCTATTATTATAGCTTATTAAAAAGAGAGCAGGGGGGTGTCATGCAGAGGTGTTAGAAATAGCTTGGCACCAATGGGGCACAAATGGAGTACAACAGCCACTTTTTGGATGCCACTAACTGGCAGCATTTTTTGCTATAGCTTATTAAAAACAGAGCAGGAGGGTGTCATGCAGCGGTATTAGAAATAGCTTGGCACCATTGGGGCACAAATGGAGTACAACAGCCACATTTTGGATGCCACTAACTGGCAGCATTTTTTGCTATTATTATAGCTTACTAAAAACAGAGCAGGAGGGTGTCATGCAGAGGTATTAGAAATAGCTTGACACCATTGGGGCACAAATGGAGTACAACAGCCACTTTTTGGATGCCAGTAACTGGCAGCATTTTTTGCTATTATTATAGCTTATTAATAACAGAGCAGGAGGGTGTCATGCAGAGGTGTTAGAAACAGCTTGGCACCATTGGGGCACAAATGGAGTACAACAGCCACTTTTTGGATGCCACTAACTGGCAGCATTTTTTGCTATTATTATAGCTTATTAAAAACAGAGCAGGAGGGTGTCATGCAGAGGTATTAGAAATAGCTTGGCACCATTAGGGCACAAATGGAGTACAACAGCCACTTTTTGGATGCCACTAACTGGCAGCATTTTTGCTATTATTATAGCTTATTAAAAACAGAGCAGGAGGGTGTCATGCACAGGGGCTAGAAATAGCTTGGCACCATTGGGGCACAAATGGAGTACAACAGCCACTTTTTGGATGCCGCTAACTGGCAGCATTTTTTGCTATTATTGTAGTTTATTAAAAACAGAGCAGGAGGGTGTCATGCAGAGGGGCTAGAAATAGCTTGGCACCATTGGGGCACAAATGGAGTACAACAGCCACTTTTTGGATGCCACTAACTGGCAGCATTTTTTGCTATTATTATAGCTTATTAAAAACAGAGCAGGAGGGTGTCATGCAGAGGGGCTAGAAATAGCTTGAGACCATTGGGGCACAAATGGAGTACAACAGCCACTTTTTGGATGCCACTAACTGGCAGCATTTTTTGCTATTATTATAGCTTATTAAAAACAGAGCAGGAGGGTGTCATGCAGAGGGGCTAGAAATAGCTTGGCACCATTGGGGCACAAATGGAGTACAACAGCCACTTTTTGGATGCCACTATCTGGCAGAATTTTTTGCTATTATTATAGCTTATTAAAAACAGAGCATAAGGGTGTAATGCAGAGGTGTTAGAAATAGCTTGGCACCATTGGGGCACAAATGGAGTACAACAGCCACTTTTTGGATGCCACTAACTGGCAGCATTTTTTGCTATTATTATAGCTTATTAAAAACAGAGCAGGAGGTTGTCATGCAGAGGTGCTAGAAAAAGCTTGGCACCAGTGGGGCACAAATGGAGTACAACAGCCACTTTTTGGATGACACTAACTGGCAGCATTTTTTGCTATTATTATAGCTTATTAAAAACAGAGCAGGAGGGTGTCATGCAGAGGTGCTAGAAAAAGCTTGGCACCAGTGGGGCACAAATGGAGTACAGCAGCCACTTTTTGGATGCCACTAAGTTTCCTCAGTGTTTGCTAGTATAAAGGCTTAGTAACAATGAGTTTGAGTGTGCAATGCAGTGGTGCTGCAAATAGCTTTGCACCAGTGGGACACTAATGGAAGTCCAACAGTCACTTTTAGGATGCCACTAAGTTTACTCAGTGTTTGCTAGTATAATGGCTTAGTAACAATGAGCTTGAGTGTGCAAAGGGCTGGAGGGTACAGTGGCAGGGTTCTGGGTCAGTGTACAGGAAAGGAAGCCTCACTTTCTATCCCTCCTAATGTTGAAATGGAGCGAGGAAGTCCCTGACCTTAACTACACAGACACTGTTATCTGTAGCTGTTAAAATCTGTTTCCACGGACCTGACTGTCACCTATGGCTCTGAGTCTGCTGTTATTAGCCCTTACAAGGACTAATAGAAACTTCTATCCCTATTCTGTATAGCGCTGTGTGTAGAGCGTACACAGCAGTATCGGAGACAGGAGCTACGCCAGCTGTGACTGACACCCAGATGCAGAAAAGATAATGGCGTCCGGATGGGCTGATACCCGTTTTTATAATGCAGGGACATATGACATGGACATCCTATCACACGTGCTGTTGCTTCTCTGGCTAAAAGTCGCCTTAGCTGTGTGTGTGTCTGGGATTGGCTGACATGCTGGCCCGCCCCACTACACGCTCGCGCTTAGGGAAGGAAGACAAGAAGAAAAAAAAAATGGTAATCGCCATTATCCAAACAGCAGTGATCTGAATGCGCTGTTCCCGCACACTATACACTGAAATTTCATAATAGTGTGAGTCACAGAGTGACTTACACTATTACAGCGGAAAGCCAGCTAGTAATTAGCTTGGCTTTTTGCTGCTAGAACTGTTCTCGAACGTATCTAGAACTATCGAGCTTTAGCAAAAAGCTCGAGTTCTAGTTCGATCTAGAACAGCCCCCAAAATCACTCAAACAGCGAACTGGAGAACCACGAACCCCGAACCGCGCTCAACTCTAGTGATAAATGATTATACATTGTTTTAATCTGTGTAAAGGTAAAGTGGTTTACATCTTCGGGTTAATTATGTTATTATGTATAATATTATGTATCAATATTATGATTGACATGGATTGCAGTTTTAATCCAAATGAATGTGTTATCCTAAATATTGAATTGTTTGGTAGACAAGAATAATGTGCCTTTTTTAATGGAAAATAATGTGTTCATGATGTTGATATATTCTGTTCTTTTTGAAAACAGTGGATCTTGTGAAACGCCGTTGGCGGTCTGCACATGACCAGTTCAGAAGAGAATATAACCCAGTGCCAACCACAGCTGCAGCATCAAAAAAAAAAAAATATGTCCATTATGAAAGACTCGGCTTCCTCATGCCCATTATGGAAGTATAAAAGTAAGTTTTAACCATCATATCACATGGCAGTCTTTATTACAATGCACACAGTAATTATTTTTTTTTCTTTACACAAAAGTACAGAGGATAATCTAGAAGACAGTGAGGAGGCACAGTCAGCAGTCTTAACAGCTACAGCTACCTCTGCTTCCGAGATGGAGCCAACCTCCTATCAACCACCACCAATCCCCAACGCCAGCTAGCCAGACGCAGAAGAAAAGTCATCTGATTTGGGTTTGGGAACAAGTCAGTCCACTACTGTAATTCCAGGCCTGTCTACAGGTCAACAAAGTGGTCCATCACCAGTTCTTGCAGAGAGTAGTGCACTGCAACAAACAGGCCCACAGCTAAGAATAACAACTAATACCATGCGCACAATAGCCCAATCTATCCTTGGTCGCAGACATAGGCGTTTTGAAGATTTACGGTCCCTGCCTGAGATCATTGATACCAGAATAATACAGATGATGAACTCACTGATACCAGAGAGTGATGGAGAGACATTTTGCCACTTCCTTTCTCCCTCTCTTGCATTGGTCCAAGCTGATAGACAGAACAGGTTAAGGGCGTCCTTAATAACACTGATATCTGCTACCCAGGGTGAGCCCAAACCCATATATTGTTTTGAAGTGATTGAGCAATGGAGAGCTAATCCACATGAATGTGAACAACTGTACAGACAATTTCTTGAGAGTGAAGATGGTGAAATTGGTGAGGAATTGTTGAACAAACTGAATGCAGCACATTGTATTAAATGGATGGAAACAGTTGAGAATTTGGACTTTAAAAGGTCCAGTAGAAAAGCATGGTCTCTTTTAAGAAAACTAGAAGGAAATCGTAAAGTAAAGCACAAAACGAATTCTATAACTCCAAATCAAATTGCAGCACACATTGTGAACATCTCAAGAAGCCCAAAAGACTGAGCTCACACCATAGAAGTTAAAAATAAGTTTAAGCTACTAAAATCATCAGTGGCACCATCTGAAGAATACTCACGTGAATTTACAACCTGTGACATTGAAATTGCCCTTGCTGAAACTAAAATTAACAAAGCTCCCGGCTCTGATGGGATCCATCCTGAATTTCTCAAAAACTGTGGACCTTATGCGAAAAAATGGATGGCAAAGTTCTTCTCAGATATTATGGAGAATGCTCAAGTCCCTAGTAAATTAAAACATTTAATTTAAAAAAATTTAAAAAATTAAAATAAAGCATGCCAAAATAATTGCATTGTTAAAACCTGGGAAGCCTGAAGATAATCCATCAAGCTATAGATCCATTGCCTTGTTGAGTTGCTTATATAGGCTCTTAGAACGCTTAATATATAACAAGATCAGTTTAAAGATTTTCGACTCAATACCTATAGAGCAAGCCGGCTTCAGACCTGCTCGAAACCGTAGTGACCAAGTCTTAGCTTTGACAGCTCTTATTGAAGCTGAATTCCAGAAGAATGGGAAAGTCTCAGTGGCGTTTATCGATCTCTCTGCCGCATATGATACTGTGTGGAGGGAAGGACTTTTATATAAATTTTTGAAGGTGATTCCATGTAAGAAAATGATGTACCTCTTGAACAATATGATTGCAAATTGTACTTTTCATCTTATTATGGGCGATTCAACCAGTTGTAAGAAATCTTTAAATAACGGACTGGCCCAGGGATCAGTGCTGGCACCTCTCCTGTTTGCCCTGTACCTAGCTGGTATTCCTAAAACAGTGTCACGGAAATTTGGATATGCCGATGACTGGGCACTTGCTATGGTAAGCAAAACAATGGAGGAAACAGAGGATGTTCTTACAAAAGATCTTAGTGTAATGGGAAAGTACTTCCGACAATGGAGATTAAAACCTAACCCATCAAAAACGGAAGTTTGTTGCTTTCATTTACACAATGCAAGTGCTAAGACTGAACTTAAAGTACAATTTGAAGGCCAATCTGTTAAACACAATTTCAATCCTAAGTACTTAGGTGTAACCCTTGATAGAAGTCTAACTTTTAAATCCCATCTGGATAAATTGGCACAGAAACTGAAAGCACGTAATAATATTATTCAGAAACTTTGTGGATCCTCCTGGGGCTCGGCACCATCTGTTTTGAGAACATCTATTCTTGCCCTGGTGTACTCTGCTGCAAAATACTGTGCTCCAGCATGGTTGGATAGCTGTCGTGTGGGCTTGGTTGACACTCAGCTGGGCAACTCTTTGTGTATAGTGTCTGGTGCTGTTGGGCCTGCATCTGTTCACTGGTTGCCTGTGCTGAGTCATATCGTGCCCGCAAATCTAGGAGGACAGAGGCTCCTACTGGGAGAATACACTAAAGTAGTGAATAATGAAGAACTTCCAATGCACCAAAATATCAGAGATGTTACAATACAACAATTGAAATCAAGACACCCACCCATCCGAACTGCAATCACCTTGCATGAACAAGACTTCAATTTAGAGGAGAAATGGCGACAATTTTGGGTCAATGTAGTAGACGGTGAACCCCAAATGTTACCTTATTTACAAAACCCTCCACCAGGCTTCAATCTACCAAGGAAAACATGGGTTACTCTAAATCGTATCAGAACAAACTTTGGCGTCTGTGCAGATTTTATGTATAAGTGGGGAAAATATGACTCTCCGACCTGTGACTGTGGAGCGGATCGTCGGGCTATCCAGCACATTGTTGAGGAGTGCCCCCTGGGATCCTGCCATGGTGACGGGAATGCTTTCTGTGTTGTGGATGGTGGCGCTGTTGCATATATAGAAAATCTTGATGTTCAAGTTTGATTTTTATCCTTTTGATGTTTTTCAGTCACTGTCTATTGTCTGGTGTTTGTTTTTATATGATGGTAGGATATACGTTCATACGATTAAATAAACCGGTGGGATGATGGTTTCAGCTATACCATTTTTATTTATATACAATTTTTTTGCATTTCATTCCATTTTTTGGGCAGTTTAATGATAAACATAGTTTTTGCCACGGGTTTTTTTTTTTCAGTTTTTACAGTGTTCTCTAAAACATTACCCAGACAAAATATGTGTGATTCTTCCTAATTTAATTTTGTTTTTACATATGTGTTTATTGCTAAAATATTTTTTTTTAGTTTGTTTTTTATTTATGTTGTGTTTTTTTATATTTTTATAATTTGTTTTACTTTTTTGCTTGGTCCCTTCACAGAACATTAACTTTTATTAGTCTGGTGATGGAAGTATAGATTTGTGCAATGTTATGTTTGTATGTATGAATATATGAGGTAAAATGGATAATGGAACTTTTTGTAGATTGCACTTTGTTCTAAAAGTGTCCACAAGACTCCTACAGTTGGAAATTCCTGTTATCACAATTTGTCTTGAAAAAAAACACACTTTGTAATCAGTTCTCCCTACACTTTGGTGCCTACTAATATCATTGGATTATGTAGTATATATGAACAAGGGATTCTTGGTCAAATTCAAAATGGGACCCTCAATCCTGAAATATTCCAACAACACTGTGAAAGCAAAATCAATAGGTTATAACCGATTTAATGATGTGAAAAAGGGGACTAATTATAGAATCGACCAAAGCGATATAAAAACATTATTTAGCACTCAATATTTACTAAATGAAAAACATGAAACATTGGCCGGATTGTTGTATTTTTGTTGATCCTTCCTCAACAAAACAACAGACTAAAAAATGAATAAAAAGTGATGAAGTAATATTTTCCCCATACTCTGTAACAAACCATCTGGCTATAACAGGAGGTGTACGCACAAGAACATTGCAACCAAGTGCCAAGACTGACTTAGACTTCTATGCATTTTTTTTTCCATTGACAGAAAATCACTTTAGGTTTCGGTTGCTCGGGACTCCAAAGTGGTAAAATTTGCACCAACATGAGAATTGCTAGCAAATTTGTGCTGCTTTAAATCAGTTATCACCCTCTTCACTGAAAAACATGAGAAAACATAGGCAGCATAAATTGACAAGCTGCGAATATTACTTTTTTTTAGGTTATATCTTTACATCATTCATTATATGGTAGAAATTAACTACAAAAATTATTTATCAGGTTAGTATGATTTTAGTGGTACCAAACTTACACGTTTTTTTAAATATTTTAGTAATAAGAAAAAAATTACAAACTTTGCAAAAAAAAAAAATTGGGTTTGTGCATGCAATTACTGGGACCCAAAACATTCTTTCTTCTTTTACTGATGTGGCTGTATGAGAGCCTCAGGCCGGTTTCACATTTGCATCGTTTTGATGGAAACGGAATCCAACACAGATGCAGTACAGTTCATTTATTTACAGTGGAAGCGCGATACCATGTGGATACATGCGGTTGTGTATGAAGCACACAACCACATGGTGTCGCGCTTCCACTGTAAATGAATGAACTGTACCGCATCTGTGCTGGATTCCGTTTCCA